>NW_021604630.1:898502-913777 GCF_004785775.1 Grammomys surdaster
GAGAGAGAGAGAGAGAGAGAGAGAGAGAGAGAGAGAGAGAGAGAGAGAGTGAGTCTCAGAGGAAATGCAAGATTGAATGAACAGGTAATTCCCAATTCACAGTCACCCCTTCAGGGTCCCTTTTCTCCTGATTCTTGCTGCATGCTTCTTTCTGCTTCAGAGTCACCACCAGGCAAGACTGAGAGGTTCACTGATTTGATTGATGGGTTGTGGCAGAGCCCTGGGAGGCTGGGACTGTGAAGGAGAGAGGATATGTTCATAGTGTAACCAGTATCCTGAGATTTGTCTTAGAGAAGAGTCCCAAAAGACAAAAATGATTGTGAGTAGCTGTTATTGAATCCTAAATCCAGGGTGAATTTGATATCTTGCAACTCAAGAGCAGTGTCTGTGGTTTGCAGGGGTGGGGATTAGGGCTCCTGAGTTTGAGATCTCAGATTTGGAGTTTTATTCATGACTTGAAATTCACATTGTTTTTAGGCCTCTACTATGGAGGTAAGCCCTCACCAGAAGTGTGCCCTTCTCAGGGCATAGAGAGTCAAAACTCGTACTGTGACATTGAAATGTCCATGCCTGATAACCTGAAGCTTTCTCACTAGCTTCTGCTAGTTCTCACAAGTGCCAGGGACATGGGCTTTTGGAGAAAGTTAGAGTCCAAAGAGTAAGAAAATGATGGCATGAATACTCTCTTCTTGGAGGATAAATAAAGGAATTGAGTCTGTTTAGTATGTAAAATACATCACTCCTGGAGAAGTCTTTAAAAAGCTACCATAAGAAAGGGCTATAATGGTGGAACATGTGTTTTGTGTGCATCTGTGTGTTTGTTCATGTGCCCAAGAGCAACAGATATAACCAGAGAGTAGGCAGAAAATCAGAGTTAGGTGGGAGCTCGAGACAGGGAAGAGTCTGTTGGTACCCAGAGATGTTCACAGGCAGAATGGGAATGTGGGAGCTGTTGGTGTGAAGTCTGCTGCTGATTCTTGGGGCTTTTCCAGTTGGGGTTCCATAAGCAGTTAGTTAGTGCTTAGCTTAGATGACTTTTCAAAGCCCTCTAAATCAGATATTTTCTGCCTACTACCACATGCAGGTAGACCCACTAATAGGATGGCTGGAGAGAAGACCAGCTTGGAATGCAAGGAACAGAGAGCTTGGGCACAGGGTGACCGGAGTCCGTTTTATACTTTCTGATCAGAACATGTTCCTCCTCAGCTTCAGTCCTCTTGACTGTTGTTTAGTTCTACTGCTCTGCATATATTTGCATATATCTCGTGTTCTTGCGGGGGAAGGGCTTGGTTCCCTTCCATGTTCTGAGCCTTGGATTTGTTTTGCTGGTGCCTTGCCTAGAACACAAAAGCGACTGCATTAAATCTCTTAGGACAAGACTTTCTGAGCTGTGGATTTTGTGTGGGCTGAGGCCGAGTCTGGCACTTGGAGCTACTGGAAAGTGGGAAGCATTTCTGGTGGTAAGGAAAGGAGAGACTGGGGACTAGAGGTTAGGGAGGGCCATGGAGGCAAAAGAGCAATCAAGGTCTGGGCGGTATGTAAGCCTTCAGCAGGCAAGAGATGCAGTCAGCTAACAGGAGCTAAGGTCCTAGTCTAGCAAGGGGAAGCAGTAGGTAGTAGTTTTAAAGACAGAAACTCAGGATCAAGTAAGAAATTAGATACCAGGATTAGGAGTCCAAAGAGGGTCTGTGTCTCAGGAATATAGAAGGATTTCCGTTATCAGAGAGTAAAAGCACTGACTAAACAGATGGAAACCTGATACCCAAGCCTAGAGGCTGTAGAAGAGCCATTCCTCCTGTGCCTGTGTGGCAGGGTAAGTGCTAAGCAGGCTGGAGACATTCTTCAGGCTCTGAGCTTTGTGACAGCTTCCTCCTGGCCTCCTGTATAGACAGTCTTCGATGCTTCTGTATGAAACCTATAGCTGTGTAATATGACTCCCAAGTGGCAAGATAGGTGGAATCAGGTCTGACACTGGTGGCTTCCTAGGACCACGATCCCAGGCGGCTAAGGGTAAAACATCACCATCTAAAGATATTCCCCAGGACCTGCATAGAGAGCTTTCAAGTGGAATTACAGTGGCTAGTTCATCAACTTTGAAACTAGGAGATTATTCTGGAGTATTCAGGTGGATTCAATATAATCACAAATGTATTCCAAAGGGAAAGAGGAGTGCAAGGGGGTCTGTCAGAGTGATATGAGGGTTGGGGAGGGTCCAGCTGTCTTTGGGTACTAGTAGAACTGGGGGAAGGTAGGAGTGTTTTTCTGGAATTGCCTGAGGAGTATAGTTCTGACGATGTAGCTTTTAGCCAGTAAAGTTTGTTTCACGGTCCTGACCCAAGGAATGGTAAAATTATGAATGTGTGTTATATTGAAGCCACTAACTGTGTGGTAATTTGTCACGGGTACAATGGGAACTAATTTTCCTAAGAAGGAGCTGACTTGTCATCCTTATGTACAATTCACATGCTGTCTTGTGACCCACAGCTGCGACCTAACGGCAACCATGACTGTGGGTAGGGCATGCTGGTAAAGCTGAATGGTCTATCTTCATCAGGGTCTTATCCTTCAGGTAGAGTTACTCCCCCAACCCCATGCACAGCCACTGGTGACTGCTTTTCAGATAGTATATGTGCTGTTCTCCCTAGTATTGAAAGCTCGACGTATGTCCACTGCGTTTGCTGCTGTACTTTCTTTCTCTCTTTGCTAACACGCATTCTCAAATGTAAGGCTTAGCGTCTGAATCCCCTCCGCCAAATGTGCCTTCTCTGTAGCTGTTCCACATCTGAGATGCCCTTCACTCTTCCCCTGTATATCTAAGCACCTTCTATCCTGCTAAATCCTCCATAGGACTCCCCTAGTCTTTGGAAATCCCTCCTGATTTGGGAAACCTCAGAGACTCTGTTGTGGGGTTTTGCATAACCCATAGGTAAATGCTAGTAATTATTAGTGAAGGACTTAGCTTTCCTGTATCTCATTTTCCTTGCTATGATGACTTATATGAGCTGATAGCATATTATTAGAGCCCCACAAATGGCTCCATCCATTCCAGAAATGCAGCTATTTTTACTTACTCTGTTCTGGACTTTTCTCTGGGACATAAAATTCGCACACAAGCTATTCTATTGTTCATTGTCCATGGTGAATTCACTGGGTTAATTTATTTTGCCAGTTGTTCTGGAAACTCACATCATAAAGGAATCATATCTCCATAGCTATTCTTCCCTGCTGGCGCATTCCCAGCCTGACTGCAGTGACTTTCAGGATAGTGAATGATGGAAAAATAGAACTTGGTGTTTAGTTCCTACATGATGACAAGTCTGAGTGTAAAAGTGCAGACTGATGTGAAGAGTCAGAGAAACCTGGCAAAGAAGATGAGTCAAAGTAGCTGAGCATGGTGTGGAGATACAGCTCAGCGGTAGTGTTCTCTCTCTCTCGGCTTCTCTCTCTCTCTCTGTCTCTCTCTCTCTCTCTGTCTCTCTCTCTATATATATATACTTTATATATATGTGTGTATATAGATATATAGCTATATTGTCATACATGCATATATATAAACAATTGAAGAAAAAGAGTATATGAATTTGAGAGAGCAACAGAAGATACTTAGAAAGGGTTGGAGGGGGAAGCAAAAAGGGGTAAATGATGTAATTATATTATAAATTCAAGTATTAAAAATTAGGATTAAAATACTTTTGGAAGAAAGAATGAAAGAGGAACTCTGACACCTAGAGAGACGTCTTCATAGGCAGCGTTCATGGTCTCCCATCAGTTGAAGAGAAAGTTTAGGTTGTGAATACATAATCTGAATGGGTAGGTGATGCTGTATCTCCTATTAGAGGGTTCATTAATGCTCGTGGTAAACATGTTGCTTATCTGAAACCTACGCACCTCCTACCCTAAACATTGAGTTGGTTGTAAGTAGGTACAACACAGGTGTCATTTTATAGCCAGGCTACAAATGTGAGAAGGAGACGTAAGTCATTAATGATGCTCTGGAGTTAACTGTTGCTGTTCCTGTAGAGCCTCATCTATCCTGTTGATGGACTGTCCCTTCGGGTTTCTGTTTCACCTGGAAGTGTTTATGAATGCATCTATCACTCCAAGAAAAAGTAGATCTTGAGCTCAGTGTTTTATAAAATTCCCAAACATCATTAGCCTGACAGTAATGATACTAAAGCTTGCACAATAACCTTTCTTTCATTTTTGATGTTCCTGTGGAGCTGAACCTGCCTTAACACACTGGGAAATCCCTGCAGTCTCATCCTGAGACCTGCTTAGCAGGGACCCTGGGGTTGCTTCCTCAGTCTTGCTGCTGAGCTTTACATAGTTTCTGGCACACAGAGCAAATTTCTCTTGGATGTGTAGAATTGGGAGCAAACACTAGAATAATGATAGATGTTAAAATATTTATGGCTTCATTTTCAGGTGAATAGCCTTGGTTAGATTTCAAAGACAGTGGTAGACCTGCTTGCTCACTTTCTTGACTTTATAAAAAGCTTTTCTTGAGAAAGAGATAGTATAAATTGGAATCGAAGACATAAACCCAGCCTTTGGAGGCAGACCCTCTTTTAAATTCTGGGTTACCTATGCAAGTTCTAATACATCTTGTTTGTACACTAGCCTTCAAATGCATTGTAGAAGAAGTACAAGAAAATAGATGATGCACACTGAAAAGCCTGGTGTAGTGCACACTGTAAGGACAGAGTGAATGTGTTGTCCTATATAAATACACATAAGGGCATATCAGCATATATGTCAACCAAGGAGCTATTTAGTGTCCCTAAAGCAAGCAGGTGGAAGTGACTTCATGGCAAAAAACACATGCACTCGTTCAGATTCTTTCAAGCCTTAGTTAGAACACCACTGGCCATAGATTCAACATGTGCATTAAGTAATGTATCACACACAAAAAATAAAATACACAACAAGATAACGTGCTGATCCACTGATCAGAATGTGACCTCGAGCTTCTGAGCATCCCTTCATATCACTAGCTTACCCCTTAGTGTTCCTGGCCACGATTTAAAAGCTATTATGAGTAATGAGAACTGACTATGTATATATCTAGCAAAAATTACCCTATATTCATTTCTAAACATTAGGCTTCAAAAAGTCTGCTCATTACTCTGCAATGAAATAAAAACTAACATTAAAAAAAAACCCACCTCCTAAATACAGTTAAACTGTGTGGAGCTGAGCAGCCTGACTGTAGCTTCATAACAGAAGCAGTAACCAAGGCTGGTAATTGCAAAGCCATTATATCAGGAGCATCGTATTCAGTGTTTCGTTTAATCTTTGTGCTTTGTCACACATAAAGCACAGTAATGTGTCATTATTAGGAGCATCTTCCTGAAGAAGAAGAAGAAGAAGCAGAGATCTTCAAGTGAGTAACTTGCACTGTGTGCAGTCAGAATTGAAAAGCAAAAGGCAGGAGGGTTGCAGGGTCCAGGACTTAGCTCTGCTCTCTGGCGGTAAGTAATACGTCATGAAAAGACCGGCTGATTTTGGCTGACTTCCAGCAGTTCAAACTCCAGGGCTTGTGCTAGGTGATCAGTAGCAACAAAGTCACAAGGACAGATATTTATACTTTTGCAATGGATCTTTTTTTTTTTTTTTCATTTTGAGGGACAATGAGAAGGATGGGAGTGGGAGCAAATCAAGTATGGCTTCTGCCACTCAGCTTCTATGTGTAAGTGTGTTGACTGAATATTTCTCTTTGCCTTTATCCCCTGGGGAAGAGGAGACAGAGCTTCAGGAGTCTTCCTTGAATTTCCATGCCAGACACAGAGTTGCTTATTTGAGTTCTCTGTACAATGAATAAAGATCAGGGTATTCTAGGTCTGTTTGAAAGTTACATAAATTCAAATGTTGAATAATGTATGCACCCCAGCTTCCATCCACACCTCCTATTTGCATATACGATTTTATAGACCATTACGGTTCTATCCTCTGATTCAGGTTACTTAGATTGCTTGGCATAATCTGTCTTGATACCTGTTTTCATAGCTGCCTGCAAATACAAGAAATAGCTTTGTAGAATTGCAAATCATCTCATTTTCTTTTTCTAGGACCTGAAACTTAGAGGGGGTGGAATCAGCTGTCCAGGATGTTCAGGTGGTTGGCAGCAGGAGCACTTCTCTTCTTTTGTAGTTATCCCTTCAGGGTATCCTTTTGAAGGAGGAATCACATTGGTCAGTGCCTGGACCACTCTCTGGTCACTAGAGCTTGAATGCGTCACCCCTGTGAATGACATGATTTGATGTCTTTTAACCATGACTTTTTCCCTTTGGACCACAGTAGATTTGGAATAATGTCTTGATCAAGTTTTCTGGCTTCTTGTATTTTTAACTAAAGATACAAGATCAAAGAATTAAGGGTTTTAACATTCCAACTACTGTCCCTTCCCCCTTTCCCCAGCCAAAAGTAGAAATGTAATCATCTCTTATACAAATAATTCCTCTTTTGAAAATTACCTTGCCCCTGGTTGACAGTGGAAATGAGTTGTCAAGAAGCCAACACATAAGGTTTTATTAGTATGAGAAAGAAAGGCTGTCCATCCATCTCAGCATTTATATTAACAGTAACCGTGTGTGCATGTGTTCAGTAAAAGGTTGTTCTCAAAGGTTGCTCCAGTGGTATCAGCAAGAAGTGATACCAGGAGCTTGTGAACCCTAGCCTGTGGTCATCTGAGGGAGAGGAGATAACTACTGTCCCTGATATCTTCGTTGTAAATCCTCGTTATAACCAGAGAGGTGATAGAAGCTTTGTCTGCCTTCCCACCCAGCAATCGAATTCCCCGAAGGCTATAGACTCCCCTGTTGTTTGAAGACTCAGTAAATAGTGAGAGTATCATATGAATGTTGGCTACCATGCAACTACTGTCTTAAGTGACACTCACAAATGCTTTGAACTGCCATCACCTCAACATTTCTCCTTTTGGTGACTAAGAGAGCTTTAAGACCACAGAGGACTTAAGCAACCTTCTGGATGCAGCTGGGTTAGTCCCTTCACCATATCTACGAAGGAGTTCAGCAACAGGGTAAAAATGATCAATTTGCTGTGCTTACTATCCTGGAACTGTCAGCAGGAGACGTGGTTGGTCTTAGGATGTGCACACACACATTGCTATTCAGACAAAACTGGCAGCGACTGTAATTCAACTAGCTGCGGTAGGAGCCCAGACCGTGTCTAGTCTGTGAAACTGGGAAGACGCTCATCAAGTAGGCGTTATACCTGAAATAAGGAGTAGTGAACACCCCGAACATCCTTATTCCTTCAAATACCCACAGACTTGAACACCAGCCTTAAAATACCTCTTGGTTTTACAAGCATATCTTAACAAGTGCTGTGCTGGAAGAAGTAAGCATTTTATTGCTTTATATTTAGGAAATTTTGATATTAAAAATCTATTTTTATCTATATCTTTATATGAATCTACTTGTGTATTATTTAGATATAAATGGTCTAGCCCTTTTTACATTTAATACTTTTTATATTTAGAATATTTAGATTTAAATTTTCTCTCACCATGAAGCTTGGTAAAAAAAAAAAAAAAAAAAAGGCCAGTTCCCATCAATGTCTGTAGTTATCCCTTGCTTCCCTCCCCTCCCCCCGCCCTTGCTTTAACAACACAAAAAAAGGCCTGTAAATATACTCAATGATATCTCTGACTCTAAGCTTGGGCCTCGTTGTGATTACTTCAAATATGATTACTCCAGGATGCTGTTACTTACTTGATCTCAACAGGCTGCCCACTAGGACCAGGACTTCCTTTGAACTGGGTCTTTCTCACCTTTCTTCCTCAGCAAGCTTTGCACTGAGGGTGTTAGCATCTCCACGCTAAGCTCTGGAAGACAAGATCAAGGTTTCTCAGTATACATTTCTGAAGAGTTCCCTATACCTGTTCTGAACTGCTCTTAGGCTGCCCAGAACTCTGTTGACATTTAGGGCCTCGCCTCTCTTGTTCCTATGACTTCAGTGTCTGTCCTGACAGCAGATGTACTCCACTTTCTTGCTCAGAGTCCTTCCCCTCCCATACTCCTGATTATAAATACAATTCACTGCATCTTAAGGTAGGAAAGCCAGGCCTTTGGGTTTAGCTTTGTGTTTAGAATACAGTAGAAAACATGTTAATTTTTATAAAGTGAGTCGACAGAGAGTTGGCTCAGGAAAACAGAAGCTTAACAATTTTTTTCTTTTCTTTTCTTTTTTTTTCCTCTATTTTAACTCGGATACCCTTCAAAGAAGCTGCTACTCTGGTGGATTTCCCACTAAGTGATTTCCACTTGTCTGTTGAGTGCATGGGAATTGAGGGCTTTAAATTTACCTAAGATTTTCAAGAGCATTTTGTTGTATTATGAATTACAAAGGAAAGATTAAGGGGACCCTACTAAGCCTTTTCAATCCCCTCTGCAGGCCACGATTTTTATTGTTAGTTAGGGATGGCTACAGGCAGGATCTAGGAATTTTGAACAAAGGCCTCAACACTAGGAAGTTAGGGAGAACATTAGAAGCTGGCAGTCCCTAGTCATCTGCAGGATTGACTGCCACCAGATTGTTACCTGTTGAGATCACTTGCCTGAGAAGCGGGCATGGGCTGAAGCCCACTCCTCAGTTCTTCCGGTGATCCTACCTTAGTTAATACAAACTGCTAATCATTAGCCTCTGTAGTTTCCTTTCAGTCAGCATAGCAGCTGAGATCTGGGACTTTCCTCCTTCAGTTAGTAAATCTAACGCATAGAGGGTATTGGGGGAAACTAACTGTAGGTGGAAAAGCATTTACTACAGGTTTTTAAACACGAAGGGGAAGGTTAATTCAGACATTTTGTGAACCCTGATATTGAAGTGCTTGCTGACAGTAGCCTGATACAGCTGTCCCCTGAGAGGTTCTGCCAGAGCCCGACCAATACAGATGTGGATGCTTACAGCCAAGCATCAGACTGAGTGTGGGGATCCCGATGGAGGAGTTAGGGGAAGGACTGGAGGAGCTGAAGGGGTTTGCAACCCATAGGAAGAATAACATCAACCAACCAGACCCCTAGAGTTCCCAAGGGCTAAGCCACCAACCAAAAAAGTACACACATAGAGGAACCCATGGCTCCAGCTGCATATGTAGCAGAGGATGGCCTTATCTGGAATCAATGGGAGGGGAGCCCCTTGGTCCTGTGGAGGCTTTATGCCCCAGTATAGGGGAATGCTAGGGTACTGAGGTGGGACTGGGTAGATAGGTGGGGGAGCACCCTATAGAAGCAGGGGGGAGGGGATAGGGGTTTGTGGAGGAGAAACCAGGAAGGGGAAAGGATAACATTTGAAATGTAAATAAATAAAATAACCAATAAAAATAGAATTTTGCTTTTCAAAGTGTTTATGCCACATCCAGAGATAGAACAAATTTCTCAAACTCCCGTCTTCTGCACCTGTTTCAAGGGATTCCATTTCATTTGCCTCCCACAGCCTGTTAGTTGCCATGGCCGTCCCCTGATACACTGGAAATGATGGTGCTGAAGTCTTACCCCAGCTCCAGTTATCAACTGCTGTCCACATGCCTTAGCATCAGGGGTTATTAAGTACCTCTCTTCTAAAGGCCTGCTCTTCCTGGCTCACTCTGCTTCCTTCTCCAGCCGCTTCAGAAATCAGAAAGCCAACAGGCCACATTCCCTCATCTCCACCGTGTCTCAAGTATTATTAAGTTGTGCTTCAGCATCTCTTCTGCCGTTTAAGTCATTTTAGATCTTCAGCTCGTATATGTGCACCTGCCTTCACGTGTGTGCGCCTGGCTTGGCTTCTTAAACCAGCCTCTCTGGCTGTAGCATACCCTCCCTATCCTCTTATAAGGCACCCTGTTTTGCCGTGGAAGAGTTATTAACAAAGCTATAGGGACACTCACGCTCCCACAGCCCTGACCTTTGATAGCTGTGCCCCTTTCAGGATAGACAGCAATGTGGAACTAAGGAAAGAAGGAAGGAGGTTTGGGACCCAGCATGGCTAAAACTGTATCCTCAAACAGCTGTGGAATCCACACAGGAAACGCCACAAAAGTCATATAGTCACCTTATACAAAGTTGTGAATTTGAATCTAGTGTGGTTTTGTGACCAATGCTATATTGGTTTTTATTTGTTGGCATTCTTTTTTTGTAAGAAAGCATATAGACTTTTTTTTTTTCCAAGAGCACAAATCTATCTTTATTTATTTACTCTGCATTAGTTTAAATCCGGGATGGGTACAGCATCACACGGATTCTGTGTCCAATGGCCTTTGCAGGAAGGTTGCTTCGGAATTTGGCACGAACCACGCCACTGTTTCCATGGGCCCGAGTTACCTTCCCCCAGATCACTCTGGTTTTGTTTGGTTTGCCTCCAGGAGTCACTGTATTGTTTTTTGCTTTGTACACATAAGCACATCTCTTGCCTAAGTAGAACTCGGTTTCATCTCGGGCATAAACACCTTCAATTTTAAGAAGAGCCGTGTGCTCTCTTTGGTTTCGGAGACCTCGCTTGTAGCCAGCAAAAGTGGCCTTGCACCACAGCCTTCCAGACATACTTGCTTTTAGAAGTCCTGTTCCCAGCAGGCCTCCACAGGCTCCAAGATGGCGGAAAGAGCGCATATAGACTTTTAATAAAAAAAATAGTGCTGGGAAATTGGGTTAAAATACAATATCCCTTCTGGCATTGAAGTTCATGAGGTGTGCTGCTCGGTATAGAACTTGGTGTCAGCTGTGAAGCATACAGACTAATGGAACATCACACTTGGGAAAGTTGCTCTGATGGTGAAGTCCATGCTGTAGATTGTCCCCCATGCTGACAGCTTTTAAAGCACCTGAGTGGCACCTACAAAGCTTTAAGGCCTATTGTTATCTATTCTCACCCAAGCCAGTTAGTCTAGAGATGTCGGAGAATGGTCATATTCGAATCTCTCAGCTAAGACAGAGAACTACTGAGTCCTTAAATCCTAAATTTCTAAAGTTTGTTTGCATATGAATTACCTGAGACTTTGCAGACCTCAGATTTCCATCTCTTGGTTGGGGAATGACCTGAGATTAACTCGCTGAGAGGGGGTGTTTGTTCTTGCTGGGGGCATACACGAGGGTCCAGGTTTGAACTACTCGTTCTCTCGCTGGTTGGCCTTGGCTCATGCAGCCTCATCCAAAGAAATTATGCCTAGTCTCAGGTACTCAGCCTCTGTCATTTCTATAGAGCAGTAATGATGTGTGTTGATGAAGCTGTAGTGAAATTAATGACAATGACAATGGCTAATTCACTTGGTAATGTATGCTTTGTGTAGTCCTCTGGGGAGTGAACTAACTTGATGATTTTCCAGCATTTATGTGGAGAGACTTGCCAGGTCTAAAAACTCCTTCCTAATTTGCACTTACCCTCTGTTCACCAACCTCACTGTTCGGGTTGAAAAGCAGTTATATAAAACCTCGGGCGCCACATTCTTAGAGACCAGGGGATCTGAGCCTATAACACTGTGGCTGCTCTTGGTATAAATACTGGAAGAGAGTTGCCATGTCCTAGAGTACAGTAGCTTGTCTGTGTCACGATGTGATCACATGAGGCTCTAGCATTGCTTTGAAGTTTTGTGTGCCTAAGTCAGAATAGCACCAACTCTCAAGTTTGTTTATATCCAAATAGCAGTTAAGAAGGAGCACTTCACCCTTAGCTTATGTGTGAATAGATAAAGTGCTATGCACACATAGTTAATGTACTTTTGCTAATTTTTTTTTTCTGAGACAGTCTCTCTTTGTAGCCCTGGGTATCCTGGAACTCACACTGTAGATCTGGCTAGCCCCAAACTCAGAGATCTGCTTGCCTATGCTTCCTGAATCCCAGGATTAAAGGCGTGTACCACCACCACAACTTAATATTGTGCTTTGAATACAAAGTAGAGTCCATTTTCATAACTCGAAAACCATATAGAGTATCGAGGTCAATGCTAACTTCATAGTACATGCATGAGGAATCTCAGTCCTGGAGTGAGAGAGAAACCAGAAAACCCCTTCCGTGGAGGGAAGGTGGTGTGGGTAAAAAAGCAGATGCGTTTGTGGGAGTTCTGCTCAGAGAACAAGGCCAGGCTCCCTTCCCACCAGAAGTTCCAAATGCTCTGTTTTTCCTGGCCCCAGGCTGCCTCTCTTTCTCCAGATTTAGTAGTGGTACTTTATGTCGGACATGCTTCTCACGCTGATCACTAGTCTCATCTCTGGTTCCTCTATAAATATTCATGGGCTATACGAAATGATCCAGGAAGCTGGTTCTCCAGTTGAATAGCTGATGCTGTGGAATAAGTAAATTATTTCCTACCCATGAGTGTCGGGTATGGGTTGGATGGGGTGGGAAGGCTGACAGATTAAAAAGATTCCCAGCCGGTGCCAGTGCCAGTGTCAGCTGTGCGGGTCCTCCTGCTGCTCTGACCTTAGTTTCTGTGATCTAGGTAATGCTTCCGGCTCAGAACACTTTCTGGGAGCAGGTGTTGGGAGGTGGTAAAGAGGCCAGTTCCTGTCAGCAAAACCATTGCACTTGCCTTGGTTGTTGCCTCTTGCCTGTGCTGGGTTAGATAGCTAAAGTTAGGGGCTGGCATCATGTCTAGAGATAACCAGTTAACAGGTGGTGAGTTAATTCCTGCCCAAGCAACTAGCAAGAGTTTACCCTTCTGATTTCTCTTTTTAAAATGAATCTGAAAATATTCAGGAAAAATTTCAGAATTATACAACTCACAAATTTAAATTGCGCACCGTTTTGAACAGAGTGATGAAATCCTTTGTCTTGCTGGATCCTGCCCAGGATGTCAATTATTCTTTGGTACAGTGTATCAAAGTTAGATTCCCTATTTCCCTGTTTGCTACTTAGTAGCTACCATGAGTGTCAGGTAGAGTACCCTGGTATACCAATACTTACATTTGAATGACCCTAAGTTTAGTCAAGAATGGCTCCAGAGTTTAAGAATCATGGTGCTGGCAATTCAGACATGTCAAATAGCACCGTAAAGCACATCCTTTAAAGGTGAGAGTAAACAGTTTCAATTGAATTTAAAGAAGAAGAAGGAGGAAGAGGAAATAGATATATGTGCTAAGATATATAGTAGTAGTGAAACATTAACACCTGAATGTTGGGGTATCTGGGGTCTCAGAAGTATATCCCACACTGCTATAGGGTACAATGGATAGAATGTTATAATTCTTAATGTATCTGAAATTACGCTATAGTATGTGTCTTCAGAATTTTTCGACTATGCCCTTTGATCAAAAGAAATATCTCTTAGATACATTTACCAAATAGCTAGATCCAAACAATTTTAATAGTCTGTTTTGATAACTTGGCCATTTGAAAATATAATATATATGAAACGAGAGAGAAAGTCTAATCTTTTTCATTTTATGTTTCAATAGCCTTTCTGACTAAAGAAGGATTTTGTCTGCTGGACGCTGTATAGAGTCACAAAGCTTGGCAAGAAACATTGATACCTTCTCATTGATCCGTTAGATTAGCTCTGAGTAACATCTACAAGTTCAGCTTCACAGGAACAGAGATGTAGTGTTTAATGGTACCTTGAGCTACTGGCTTCTGTGGGATCCAAAAGACTTTGCTGCCTTCGGAGTTTAACATCTTTTAACATGGATTTTATATGGGTTTTCTCAGGCCAACTCCACCAAGGGTTTGGGAACTGTGACCACAACCAAGGATTCTGCCACACAGAGGGAGTGAAGCATCTCCCCTAGGAAGAGTCTGCAGACACCATACCTTGAGACCTTCTCTGAGAGAAACACAGGAGTCTACAGAGAGCTGTGCTCACTGATTCAACAGCAGCCACTATTACAAAGTCAGGGGATGCCCTAAGCAAGCTGTGGCTCTTTCTCAGACATAAATTAAGTTATAGAGAGTAAACCACGTTCTTCCCTTAACTAAGGCTTACCGTGTGTAGGCCCAGTACCTGGCACCTGAGATGGATCAGTGAACAAACAGATAATAACCCTTGTTCTATGGAAATTATATTCTAAATTCTTGTTAGTCTGAGGAAGTTATAAAAGGCTTTTTCATCCTCTCTAAAGTTCTATGTAAGAGCCTTTTTTACAGAGATGAAGATTCTGCAGAACACAGACGTTCTTAAGATATTTAGATCCTAATCAGTGACTGAAACTGGAGGGAATTATTCTGTATTAATGGAAACCACTGATCTACGACTACTGTCTTAATGAAGACTGATAACATATGCATGCGAGTGGGTGAGGGAGGAAACCCCGTTAGCAGGCTCATTATACTAAGAATGTTGACACACAACTGAATCAGAATGCCAGTTCTGCGGAGCCACCTTCCTCTTTGCTCCTTCTTGGGAAATATACAATGGTATATAGCTTGAAACATCCCATACTGTAGTGTTTAATTTATAGTGTGACATGTGATTTTTTTTTCTTTAAAGCATGGGAAACAAGATTCACTTCAGAGTCTCTCCTATGAGAAGAGGAGAGGTACTTAACTTTATCTAAATAATTGGAATAGTTTTTGGTCTTTTAAAGTACTGTGAAAAACTGGTCTTCTCCTCTGGGTCTTCTGGGAAGTCAGGAGACACGGGTACTTTTATATCATATTCTGGCATGCTACCTTTCCTCCATCTTAATTCCAGGAAAATCAACAATAAATTAATAAATAAATCATTGCAAATGAAATCTTCTGAGATTTAAGACCCGGTTGTTGGTGCCGCAAGTCTCCAGAATCATGGTTTCCCAGGATTTATACTAAAACATGGTAGCATGAAATGCAGCCTGCACATAAATTATAAAATAAAAATGCTTGCCTCCACATCAATGAGCATATATACATGAATATTTAAAAAATTCACAATCTGGAATAGAAGCAAGCATTGCTAAGTTTCTGATTTGTACCCTTACAGTATTTGTACATAGTTTTATTTTCTGAGTGTGGATATATCATTTCATGTATGATTTGGGTTCATACCCTGTGCACAATATAAATCAGTTCCTTTAGTTTATAATCTGTCCTGAGCATTTCTGTAGGTCACTTCATACTTTCTTAAAACATGGTCATATTGTTTTATTTCCTATTGCTGTTTGGTATTTCAGAATATGGATACCTACATCACCTATGATAAATATACCTTCTTTGTTAGCTCTGTGATTATTGTATTGAACTTCTCAAAGCTTTCAAATTTAGATTTCAGAAGACATTTATTAAAACATACCCACACCAAGTAAAGGCGGTCAAAAGTCCATGGTGTCTTCCTTCCTTCCTTCCTTCCTTCCTTCCTTCCTTCCTTCCTTCCT
>NW_021604630.1:913877-925977 GCF_004785775.1 Grammomys surdaster
TCCTTCCTTCCTTCCTTCCTTCCTTCCTTCCTTCCTTCCTTTCATCACATGTGCATCTAACAGTGTGCGCCTCTGGGTACAAATGGGTCCTCGCATAGTGGCATGGACTTGAAGCAGGTGCCTGCAGAGGCTCAGGATACTTTGGTGATGGAGTGATTTACACTGGCAGATGGATCTGCAGCAGCACTTAATGATCCACTCAGATGTGCTATCTACAGTATTTGGGGGAGAAAGTGACAATTGCTGAAGAATTACTACTGTCATTAATCTGAATTAAGATAAGAAAGAAGAAAGACAGTCCATCATAAATGCTGGAAATCAAGTTCTTTTAAGGGAAAAATGCACAATTTTAAATAATGCCCATGGACAGAAGGAAGATGCTGACACCTAAGAAGTGCATTTGGGCTCAACATGATGGCTCATTTGACCTATTGATCCCCAGGCACCACTGGGACTCAGCATAACTGTGAAGCTGGTCACAGCAGGATATCTGGACTTGGTTGTTTCTTATGCTAGTTCTTACTAGAGTGCCTAGGCTAAGTGGTTCATCCCATGAATTCCAAATTGTACCAACAGCCAATCAAGAATGTGGAGCAGGTGAACTAAGAAAGTATAAGTGGTAACACACAAATTGGAAGGATTTGCATTGCAGATAAGAATGCCAAGGCAAGAAAGCCATATGCTTTAAGTAAAGCAGGTCCCTGCCTACGCCTCCATGGAATGAGCTCCGTGGCAGAGCAGCCTGTGCACTCTTACCTCAATATTTAGAGAGTATTGAGAATTAGTGGGGCCATGAAAAGGGGGAGGGGGAGGTAAGATGGAGACTCAGAGTAAGAGGGACAAACACAGAGAGGAAGGTCAGTCAAGATAGAAAGGAATTGAGAGAGGATGTCGGAGGTGATAAGAAGGGGTGGTGGAGGGAGGGAGGTGTGGGTAAGAGGGAAGATGACTAAGAGAATGAGGAAGATTGGCAGAGGGAAAAGTAAGACAGATGAGAGAGGACTTGACAGATGTGAGGAGGACATGAGAGGGGAGAGAGAAAGGGAAGAGGGAATGTAGCCATCAGCGTGGTGATGAGAACCCCTTGCTGGGAGCTCGTGATAGCAGTAGGTAATGACCCATTGCTTGCTTGGCTGCCATCTTGCGATGGCCCCTTGATAACATGGTACTACATTCTGTTGGCTTCATTGAAACACCTAAACGTCTCACAGGTTTGTCTTTTCTTTGACATCAAGGCAATTTTTTCCTCAAGAGGTAGGGATGGGTCCAGCAAGTTTTCCTCTTTCAGCTCTGAAAGTTCCGTATGTGGACAACCTCCCAGCATCAGCCAGTATCAGCCATTTTATGATAATTGGTACCTCATCAGTCACTTTTTGACTAAAATACCTGACTTAAGAAGAGGAATTGTTTAGGACACAGTTTCAGAGGGTCCATTTTTTCTTTGTTTGTCCCCCATGCTTTGGGGCAGAACAGCATTGTAAGTGAGGAGTGGGGAAAAGTATGCTGAAGACTCTTGTTCCTGGAAGACAAGAGGCAGGAGGGGAAATACAAGGTGCCATGCTGGCATGTAGCCCTCACAAGACATGCCTTCAGGGACCAAGCTCCTTTAACTGGGCCCATCTCCTCCCTTTGACTACCTCCCTAAAATGTCAGCAGATGATTCTCCCAAGAGAAGAATCCATTCACCACTTAAGAGCCCCCAGGATCTAATGGTTCCTGGAGATGCCATCACAGATACACTGACTGGTGTGCTTTCCCTAATGTCTGAGTCATTTCCTAATCCAACCAAATACATCAGCAGAAGTGACAGTCACAATACCATGACAGAAGCCAAAGAAATCATCTAGACTCCAGGATAGATACAACTTCCTACTTGAAAGTGAATTTCTTGAACAGTATGCACAATGTATAGTCTTTAAAAAATAAATAGGCCACCCTACAAAATGATAGTGATTAGAAAATAGTAACTTCCAACTGACCTAATTTAATATTTCTGAAAGAAACCGGAAGCCTAGGGTGTAAATCCATACTTTGACAAGTTGCTCACCCCACCCTCTGCTTCGGTGTAAATCCCTCCAGCAGCTTGTCACTCCTTGCTTATACATACGTTGGCTATCATGACCCAAGTTTCTCAAGCCCTGTATGGCATAATTTTGAAGGAAAGGGAAATTTTTGCTTCCATCTAAATTTTACTTGCTTATAATGTTAACCATTTATTTACTAATTAGTTAATTAGTTATTCCTTCATTCAATGAAAGATATACACTACTATCTGGTCACCTCTCATGCAGAGTAGGGTTGCAAGTAGAGTTTCTTGTTGCAGACTAAAGAAGGATTTTGACAGCAGTGCAGACACTGAAATCATTCATCTCCTCAAATCAGCTGGTGGTTTTGTCAAAGACACAGACAAGGCTCCAAGGTGCATTATGATTACCGGTTACTCTTCAAGACAACTCACCTAGTCACCCTCTGTTGAGATGCTATTCCCTGACAACTATGTCCAAGGCATGCAGAAGTATATGAAATGTGTTTAAGGTTGGGGATGTGACTCTTCTAAGTCAAGTCTGAGGACTCAATTCCTGGAGAAACTGGTGTCTGCTTGGGTTATTGTTCACTGGCTACAGACCCATGATCTTTTAGTCGAAGCATTTAGGCTGAAAATGTTTTGAAAATGAGAAAATGCAGGCTTCTACATACATACTATGCTAGTTTGCTTTCAATTGTGCTGATAAACACCATGGCTAAAAGCAACTTGGGGAAGAAGGGGTTTATTTCAACTCACAGATTACCATTCTTCATTGAGGAAGTCCAAGGCAGGAGCTTGAAGCAGAAACCAAGGAGGAGCACTGCTCACTGCCTTCCTCTTCATAGCTTGCTCAGCTAGCTTTTAGACAACCTGAATACACCAGCCTAGGGATTGGCACTACCCTTAGTGGACTGTACTTGCCAATATCAATTAACAATTTAGAAAATTTCTCATAGACAGACATGTCCACAGGCCAATCTGATGGAGGCAATTTCTCAAAGGGAGTTCTTTTCTGTAGTTGGCATCAAGTTGGCAATAAATGCTAACCAATTCATATCCTGATACATGCGCAGCATGTAATGAGTGTATGAACCTGGGAATAGATAGTATGCTTTATACTAACTGGTATATAGCCTATAAATACTATTGCATGACTTCAGGTCAAGTGCTTGTACTAAATGAGTCATGGAGAAATTTGATTCTTCCTAGTTCTTTTAAAAACTGTTTTTGAATTGCAATGAGGGATTGTGGCTATATACTGGAGAAGGCAGTGAATGCAAACCTATCTGTGAAAGTTTATCATCTCATTTTCCTTACACACATCCACACAAACACACACTTATATGACTAAGATTACAAGTGTGGTTTTAAGAATTGCCGAGTGAATGGTATAGTCAGGAGACGGTTGTCAGTTTAGAGGATGGAGAATGGGCTCCTTCTCAGATTGTCAGGGCCTCATTCAGTAGATGCACTGAGGAGCGTCCTATAGGACAGTGTAGCTACAGGATGGATACCGCTAGGAGCCACATCCCCACTGCTAAGAGTTAGACAATGGTGGGTCATGGTAACAACTTCCCAACTTCTGAAAAGTCTTGTTGGGAAAACAGTCAAAATTGCCATTTAACTTTAGTAGTATTAATATATAATACCAGCTTTTTTGAGAGCTGTATTTTTATAAGATGCTAAAATAGATGTGACAATTTTCCTACTGCTTATAGAAGAACTAGCCCTGCTGCTGTTGTATGTTGTGGGGCTGTCTTTTGCATGAGATCTAAGAGAGTTGTATTTATGGGTTGTTTTTTGTTTTGTTTTGTTTTGTCTTTCAACTGTTACTGTTGTTGGTTTTTGAGACACGAGTTTTCTGTGTGCCCCTGGCCCTGGCTGTCCTAGAACTCACTCCATAGATTAGGCTGGTCTCAACTGAGCTGAAGGAAGTACACCTAGAACTCAGTTCCTCCTCAGGCTTAGGCTTGGGCTTGGACTTGGGCTTGGGCTTGGGCTTGAGGTTGGGGTTAGGGGTTAGAGGTTAGGGGTTAGGGGTTAGGGGTTAGGGCCTTCTTGCTTCTACTTCTGGAGATCTGAGATTAAAGGCATGTACCACTACTGCTATTTTACGGTAATTTTTAAGGAAATATGTCAATGCTGTGATTCTCAGCATTGGCAGAACATTAGAAACTTGTACCAAAGTTAGAGTGCAGGACTGTGTGAGAATACCCTTGGACTTGATTCTTTTCCTTTTCTGTGTTTGGTTTGAAGGACAGTCTGGACATAGACATTTAAATGAATCAAATGTTAAAAACAATACAGGCACTGGTTTTGAGTAGTTAACTTTCCTAGGTTTAAATTTGAGAAGGGTAGGTGAATTCAGCACTAGATATTTTCTTACAAGTAGAATACATAAAATATGAAAGCAAAGTAAAATTACATGCTGCCTACAAGATGTTTTTTCAATCAAATACGATAGTATTCCTCTTTGTATTTATTTGGTAAGGACAGTACACTTGCACAAGCATTGTGTTACGATCCATGTACACATAGATTTTACTAAAACCTAGATACTGTGCTCCTCCTATACAAATTTCTATGTTTGCCATGGAGTCAAAGCTGTAAATAAGTAAGCATTTCTACAGCCTGTTCATTCCCACCCAGTGAGCCTGTGACCATAAATATGCCACCTTAAGAAGAGATGGTGGCCCTGAGGTGTTGCTTCATGGCAACCAAAGATGTCAGGAATCAGGAAGCTTACATGGTTCAGGGAAGCTGAAGCCCCAGACAGGATCTAACTCTGATTCAAGGCTGCTTCTGTGCTTATGCCTTTGTTTACTTTATGGGCATGAAAGGATTGGGAACTTGCTTGAGATGGAGAGGTAGTTGGAAAATGAACTTTCAGGGTTATGCACTAAGAAGTTGGAATTTTGGGAGATCAATTCTATAACACAAACAGAAGAGACAACAGCTTTCCTGTTTGCCCACATGCTTATCTATTTGATAGATTCTTTCTTGAGTGCCATTCCTGGCAGGATATAGAATATCAGGTATCAAGTAACAAAAATGACCGAGAAATCCCTTTTAGCATTCGATAGAAAGAAAAACAGTCCTGCTTCAGGAGTCCTTGCTCATTCAGACTGTGAATGTTTGATGTGTTTCCCCTTGCCATGTAGCTGTGTATCTTCAGAAACCGATAAGGACCTAAGGAAACTTTAGAAGCAAGGTGCAATTTCTTTGAGATAGGAGACGGATTTCTTTCCTTCAACAGGTCGACTGCATATTTGTAGCTTTCATTAGTGTTGCTAAGTCATGACGGAATGACACCAGATGGCAGCTGATACATATGGCCCACATTTGCACTTCATTTCTGTATGGTTCCAGCTGACCGAATTCAGAAGGGAGGCTTTTAAAAAACATTAAATGTATCAGAGTCCCTCCACACGTAGGCCCATTTAGTTTAATCTTAGCTACAACTATGATGAACACTCAAGATTAAAGGGAGACTGCCTGAGACACTGTCACGATCCACAGTGCTTGGATGTAACTGTCATATTGCAAGTATGTGTTTGTATATCAGTCACTTAACGCAAACATAAAAGGCCCCTCCCCCATAAAACTTTGGAAGCTCAAGGAATTGATTAATTAGTTCTTTAACTTGTCTTTGACGTCCCAAGCTGTTGCTTTCCCTTGGAAGAATACCCTAATTGTCATGATTTTGTCAACCACAGATCCTTGTCACGGAGATTTAGGGACATGTGGAAGATGCAGCTAAATTGCTTGTGACTAATGAGCCATCGAGACTGAATACAAGTTTCTTTCTCCAAAATAATTTGGATTGAAACATTTTCTTCCAGCGATTCAGAGCAATCCTCTATAAAACAAAGAGGTGACAGACTTCTTTAGCCCCTGTGTTTCCTAAGCATGAAAGGTGTTCTTGATGGGGGTGGGGTGGGGTGGGGGTGGTTCTCAGAAGGAACATTGTTGGCTTTGGAGCTTAAATATTTGGTCATGTACCATCCATAACTCTCTCTCTCTCTCACCTTTATACCATTCCCCTTGCTGTCTTTGAAGTCAGTCATCTGAGAAATAGGACAGTAACTCCAGGCACGCTCATTGTAAGGAGAGAGGCATTTTGTATGTTGAAAGCATACAGAAGTTATTTTTACTTTCCATTAGTAAACTCCTTCAAGTTCAATTCTATTCTTTCCCTAGGCTAGAAATAACTGTACGTTCACAATGGGATGTGTTAAATTAATAGCTGGGGGTACAATCTCAAAATAGTGATATGTGCCCTTTCAGCTTAGATAAAGCAACATCTGCTCGGGAAAGTGTCTCGTCTGGTCTTTCTGGGAGAGAAATTGGACTTTCAAAGTCAGTGTTAGCAGGTATGGTCTGAAATAGCCTATGGCAATAAAAAGCTGACATAGGTAGCATGGCTTCCTTAGTTGGTAGCATGCAAGTCAGCTAGCCAACTACTCTGTTTATTGGCTCTTTCAACCTTAGCACCAGCTGACCCATTCAGAGCCTTTTATTCTTGGTTGTGCTTCAAGGTGATTGACAGAAAATTCCTTCAAGACTTTAATTTAAAACTATTTTCACAAAGGAACCATCTCTTGAGCATGTTGAGACAAAACTACACAATCTTTGCTCTCAGCACTTTAGTTTAGAGACTCTTATTTGTACCCAGTTAAAAATGATTGTTGGCAAAGGTAATTTTTTTGGTCTTGATAAAGCCCCTGCCATCCTGAGCATGGGCTGTGGATTCCTTGGTGCTGAAGGGAAGTGTGCCCTGACATGTTGTTGCTTTCTCCCACAGCCGCACCACTGAGTTCACTTAAGGCCCCTCGAGTGGACACGGCCCCCGTGGTCACATCTCCCTATCAAAGAAGGGACTCAGACAGGTACTGTGGTCTCTGCGCAGCCTGGTTTAATAATCCTCTGATGGCCCAGCAGCATTACGACGGCAAGAAACACAAAAAGAACGCAGCACGGGTCGCCTTGCTAGAGCAGCTCGGAACGTCTCTGGATCTGGGAGAACTCAGAGGTAAGAGAAGTCCCTTAATTGTTTGTCCCAAATCAGGCTCTCTGCAAAATCTTTGCCTTTCCTCAAAGCAGAACAATGATTCTTAGTGCATTAACTCTTATGGATGGTGTTAGCATGTTAGCATTTCTTCTAGGCTCTGCCCAACAGTTACCTAGCAACAGATAGGTAGGACCCTGGCTTGGTATAAAAGGACAGTTTTTTCTCTCTCCAGTTCTCCTCTCTCCTTTCTCCTCCCTCCTCCCCTTCTCTCCCCCCCTCCTCTCCTCTCTTCTCTTATTTTTCCGTCTCTCTGTCCTCTCTGTTCTCTCTCTCCTCTCCATCTGTCCTCTCTCTGTGTTCTCTCTCTCTCTCTTTTTCTCTCTCTCTCTCTCCTTTTTCCCTTTCTCTACTTTCTTCTCAACCCTCTCTTCTCATGCCCCCTCTCCAATAAACTTCATTTTATACTAGACGTGTTGTATGGCTGGGACCCGCTAAGGTACCATACCATGGTATGGCATGGGCCGACTGAGGCACCCCCTCTTGCTACATCCTACTGCGTTTTACAAAACATACCAGATGGAAATCTCTCAAAGGACTGGATATGAAAGGAAACAAGCAGTGGCTAGCTTTAGCTTGACTTTTAAGACCATCTCCGTTTCAAAGTATTTACTTCTATATTTGTATTGACTCCATTTCATATCCAAGAGATGGATCTATAAATCATTTTTTTTCTTTCTATTTACTTTTAACCCCTTCCCTAGTGAATGCTTCTGTAGATAAGCAGAAGAGAAGGTCAACAATGGTGCCTTATGTAAACTTGTGTGCTATTCTACAACCAGCCAAATAAAGCCATGGCGTGCTATGTGGTCCAACACAACCATTACCTGCCTCCTGACCCTAGGTCTCTAAGCTGCTAGAAAGCATTTGAAGTTCGTGTGGGTTGGCTGTTACTGAGGCTGTAGCAGAGGCTTGGATAGAGTAGAGTAGCAAGGAGTACTGTGGGTTCCTTAGTGACCATAAGGAATTTATAGGACTCAGTGAGATATTTTATTCTCAATGATCATTTAAGCCTTTCTTGATCATATAGACATTTCTACCAGCCTGGTATTGGTAGTATAGAAAGAGATCAAAATTTCATACTACATATTATGTTATTTTTTTTCTCAGAAAAAGATGTTATGTAAAGCACTGTTGATCTGTGTATCTCAGCCTGATACATTGTGTCTCAGATGTGATTTTACAAGCTGTACAGGCAACCACCCATAATAACACTTATGAGCTATAAAGTACCAAATTTATAACCAGTTTTGAGAAGGCAACCTGGATTCAACTGGGTTCTGCAAGAACTAATGCTTTTAGTGCCCCAAGCTGGTATTGAAACCCTGAAAAGGGATGCTTCTGGCAGTAAATGGCTTTAGGTAGCTCTTAATCACAGAAGTGGGATCAAAGGCTATGGTGTGATGCGAGCTAAGTTCATTGAGGAAGGCTTTGCCAAGGAAAAGGACTTGAGTTGGAGCCAGATGTGTGAGCAAGCGGAGACGGCTGTATGAGCAAAATCATGTGTGTGCAGGGAACAGGGCTCCATGCACCCTCTGGAAGATTCAGAGCCTTCTGTGTGGATTTGAGTTTCAGGGCCCAGGATGCACCTGTAAAACTGAAGATGAGACTGATTCTTCCTTCATTTTGAACAGTGACTAAGAACAAACATGCAAGTACTTAGCTTAATTTCTTGTGCAGTTTCTAGTTACAGAAAAACTATACCAGTCCTTACTGTGCAGTCTGCCACCTTACTTGCCATTGTAGAAGGTTTTAAGCCAATGGAACTATTGTGTTTTGTTTGAGTTTCTGGCATTAATGTTATTGTTTTGTAAACAGAGAAGTCTCCCTATAGCTGAGGGCCACTCCACAAAGCTGCTATTAGTAGCGGCCGTTAACAGGTCGGCTCTTCTGGCTCCTTCATAGCAGGACACTGGGAGAGAAAAATGAGAACTTATTTATCGTCAGTGCCAGATACTGTGACATGAAGAAAAATTATTCTTATAGCATATTCTTCTTGTCTAGTTTGAATTATCTGCAGTGAATCTTTCATGTGCAACTACATCTTAATGACTTGGGCGTTGGATTCTCTTGCACTGGGGCGGCTTGTCTTTGGTGTTTTAGACAGAAGGATGCTCTTTGACTTGGTACCGCTATCTGGCTGTGACTCACTAGCATAAGGAACACTGTCCTTGGATCCACCTTTTCAGTCACACCAGCTGATGTTTTGATATATATTTATGCAAATGTCCCATACTGCCGACCACGGAAGAATAAAACAACCTTGGGAAATTGTCAGTCTTTGAAAGATGCACATGTACATACTATTTTTGACATAACCCTAAATCATGATTAATTAATAAGGCAAAAATGCATTGGAAGTACAGGCATGTCTTAACCTAAAAAAAAAAGTAAAAAAGTACCGGGTGGTGGTGGAACATGCTTTTAATCCCAGCACTTGGGAAGCAGAGGCAAGTAGGTAATTGTGAGTTTGAGGTCGGCTAAAGAGAGAACTACTAGGACAGATAGGGACACACACACACACACACACACACACACACACACACACACAGAGCTTCAGGAAGATGGAGGATGCTGACCGTCTTGCTTTTTTCCGCTCTTACATCATGTTGCTCGTGGTTTTAAATGCCATGGTTATCATGGCTTGCCTTCCTTCCTTCCTTCCTTCCTTCCTTCCTTCCTTCCTTCTTTTTTTTTCTTTCTTTTTTTAAAAAAATGTTTCTTCCTATTCTTCATATAGATTGTTAGAACTGGAAATCTGGCACTCCTGTTAGTTCTTCTTATTGATGTGCAAGCTCAAAGCATCTAGCTTACTGCAAGAAATAATAGTTGCTCAATAATTGCTGAATGAATAATAAAAAAAATGTCAAACACAACCAAAAATAAGCCAAAAAGAGCTGGCCCACAATTCCGCATGCCTCATTTCTACAAGGTCCCCGATTGAATAATCTTCACAATACATTCTTCATGATTTTTCTAATTTTAAAAAATGATGTGTTTTTTTGTATACACTTAAATGCACAGATACTAAAGTGTTATGCTTTTATGAGTTTTGACAACACAAGTACTTGAATGATCCATATTCCTGTGATCACATGGGACTTCTTTATATCCTGAGAAATGTCCGGATATTCCTGTTTAGCCCCAGTCTTCTGATCCCCATGCACCATGCAGGTGAACATGCCCACTCATAGAATCATTGTTTACACCTGTGACCAAAGATGCTCTTGACATTTTTTTTCCTACAAGCTTATAGTTTTCATTATTATGTCTCATATCATGGTAGATCTCAAATTAACTTTTTCATATAGTTTGAGATAGGGGGTTGAAATTAATTTCATTTGTGTCTATTGTGCAACAATTACAAAATTTCTGAATTACCTTGAATTATTTTGTTGAAAATCTGTTTGTAGAGCTGGAGAGACAGCTCGGCAGTTAAGAGCACTTCCTATTCTTGCAGAGAACCTAGGTTTGGTTATAGCATCCACATGGTAGCTCATAACTTCTGTAACTCCAGTTCCAAGTACTCTAATTCTCTCTTCTGGCCTCTGAAAGTGTTGCACACACATGCTGCTACGGTAACACCTAGACATAAATAAACTCTTTTTTAAATAGGAAAAATCCATTGTAGGTGTGTTTATTTCTGGACATGTGTTTTTTTTTTTTTTTTCAGAGAACCTCATGGCCTTACACACTATGCTGGTTGTTTAGCATTGGGACAATCTTGAAGGCAGGGACTACATGGTCTCCAGTTTGAAGAGAGTGTGGCTATTCTAACGCCTTTGCATTCTGTCTGATTTTCAGAATCAGCTTTTCAGTCTGTAGGCAGAAAGCAATCTGGACTATTGAGTGAGATTAAATTATGTGCAGATCAGTGTGGGGGAATTAAATTATTCAAAGGATAGAATCATGTGATCTGTGAATATTTTCTCTCTTCTTGTGACTGTAAGGTCTGCCAATGATTTAGAGTCAGGGCAATCCTTTTATGCATCATTTGTTCATTTCATGTTGACTATTTGGTGTTGTTTAACCCATTACAAAGTCGCACATATAATGACTTCATTTAATGTGTTTGCTGATAGCATTTAGAGACTTTCAGATGACCTTAATTTCTGTGATTTACAGATAATTTTTATGTTATTTTCATATAATTTAATAATTCAAATAATGTGCACTTAGTACTGTTTTGGGTGCTGATTATATGTTGTCACTGGAAACTGTAGAACCACCTCATTCTGGTTTTTATGGCCTCATTTAGCAGGTAAACATTTTAAAGGAAAAATTTCTACAGACTAACAAAGCATTACAAGTACGATTGGCTTAAATATTAATTAGTGTGTACAGTCAAGTATCGACTGTGGTGTTATTTGTTCCAAGAAAACAAATGAGAGCTTTTACACATCTGAATTACAATTTAACAAGGGAAGCCCATTTCTCTTCCTGAACACGAAGTCTTCTATAAAAACAGCTACCAGAGCATGGAATTATGAAACTTAATGGTTGAAAGGTACTCTAGAGTTTTTCTTTATGGTTTAATCTCTTTGTGCTGGCATAAAATATCTAGAGAAAGCACTTTCTTATTTAGAAATAGTGGCAATGTAAATTCTGAAACTATGACTACTTGTGTATAGAATATTCATTTTATACACCTTAATAATTTCTTTAAAAGCTTCAGAATGAGACAAAGCCCAGGTTTATTTGTTGTTTTTAGAGGACTCTAGATTCTTCTGCCGTAATTCTGTCTGAAGACATAGCTTTCGAGTGCATTTGAAAATTTAATAATACTTCCAAGAACCAAAAGATTAATTGCCCTGTAAGACACATTAACTATCATTGAATTATACATGCCCTTTCTTTCTACAGAGCAAGGCTGAGGTCTAGAGCTTTAAACAGCTTGCTCTCCTCTGACCTGTTACTAGAGGCATAGGTCTAGGCTCCCTTACCACAAGTGTTCCCGTTTCTGTGACTCAGCACCTTCTATTGCAGGTGCACCCATCTCTGTGACT
>NW_021604630.1:925987-935174 GCF_004785775.1 Grammomys surdaster
GTTTAGAAAGTTGAGGTTGAACAATTTGTGGGGGTGGGTGGGGACATCCTTTTGGAGACAGGGGAGGAGGAATGGGATGAGGAACTATTGGAGGGTGGACCAGGAGGAGGATAATCACTGGACTGTAAAAAAAAAATTAAAGATAATTTTTTAAAAATCTTTTTAAAAAGATGTTTTAAAATACACTTTAAAACTTGATATTCCCTCTTCATGGAGGCATGGGCTTGAGAGGGAGGCTTCTGATGGGATGTTGCATTCTAGCTTCTTTTATAATCGCAGCTACTGTCTGGATTGGCTGTAACAGGGACTGATTTCAAGGGGAGACAACAATGTACGTAGTACTTCATATCATAAAAGTCGGGTGCGAGTTAGAAGAAACAGGCTTACCTCAAAGTAAGTGGAACATGGAATGAGAGATTGTCACGTTCTGAATTCTTTCTGCTGTGAGGTAGTATAGTGACTTGATTCTGCTTCCTGTTGGCTTGGCCTTTGTCAGCATCTCAGGAGGTGGTTTGCTTAGTACATCTAGACCTTGCTGCTTCTATGTCTTTTGTTACCAAAAATATCTGTGCTCAGATGTCTGGACAGTAGATCTCCAAGACCGAGGAGGGGAAGGATGCCTGGGGAATGAATCAAATAATGTTCAGGACAGCAAGACCAGGTAACATTACCTCAAAGCTCAGTGCCTTAAAACTAAACTCAAGAGGCGTTTATCATCTTCCACATTCACCGTAGATGGTTTTGGGAATGATTTCGCCCTGTGCTTCTGGCTTGTGATTTTTCCTAATACTGTAGCAGAGATGGGATCCAGGTTGATGTTGACTGTAACTAGGATGGACTGAAAGACAGAAAAAGCTCATTTACCTTGGGAAAAAGATTAATGGTTGCAAGTCACTGACTGGGGTTGGGAAACCAGTGCTAATGACAATAGAGCAGCAAGAAGGGATTAGGGGTAATGGAAATTGGTCCTTGATCATTGTGCTCAGATAAAGGTCATTGTTAAAATATATATGGCCATATACTAAGGATACAGTGGCTTTTCAACGTATAAAACTGAGTGAATGAAGAAAGAGAAGATGGTCTTCTCTCATGACTGGCAGTCAATGACAAGTGTGTATTTTTCCCTTGAGTATCTCCAGATGTTTAAGGAACCTCACTCTGTAAGTCCATGTGGGGACTAACCTCAGCCTTTGAAAGACTCACAGAAAGATTCAGCCCACTTTACACCCAACACCATAAGTCAGAGCAGTTGGACCAATGACTTTTGCAAAAGGCATTCCAGTGCTTTAGCGACTGCTTAGTTGGAGTTGGCAGTGTGGTTAGGATCCACCTGTCTCTCTCCACCTGATTGACGGGAGCAAGATATCTGATTAGGTAACTAGAGATATTTCAGGAGCAGGATTATATTGTACATTTCATCTTTGATTTACTTATCCATTCATTCCCCCCCCACCCCCCATTCACCCTGCCCTGGCATTTTCTGATCTTCTACCACAAGCCGGACACAAGAGGTCAAAGATACCACATGACCAGAGAAGATTCCTGATTCACCAGGTGACAGGCTAATTGCTAAAGGGACAGGAAAGAAGGGCAAGAGAATAGGATGGGAGGTGGCTTTCTTACACCAGCAGGTTAGTGACAGCTTTGCAGAATTGCTGAAGCTCTTGAGCTCCATCTGAAAGGTCAGAGAAACAGCTGGATGTGAGGCAATGGCTTGTCTTGGACAGAGGGACCCAGCTAGATCATCTTGGGTCATGCATGGAGGAAGAATGAGGCATGCTCCAGTACTGATAGCAGGCAGCATGTGCAAAGCTGATGACAGTTAGAAAGTGAGCTTAGGGACACGTGTGGCCACATTCATTATGTCGTCATAGGTCATGATAAAGAGTCTCTACTTTCTCCATGAGCATGGTAGGTGTTTGCACGGCATTGCATATGGGTCCAAGAATTGCACCTTCCCTCTACTTAAGGAACGGGCTTCTCTCTGTCCTTGAGTGCTTGTTTACTCTGTCCACCAGTAGCTCTGCTCTTACCACCCCCATGAATACAACCCTCCCTTGCTTCCTTTGTCCAAGGCTATGTTGCCAAGTAGCAGATTTGTAGATGAGCCAACATTTCCGTTAGAGATCCAGCACTCATCTGTGATGGACAGGACTAAAGCAATGACCTTGAAATTTATTTGGTATTGGAAGGTAACACCAACTGGCTGGAGTTTCTTTCTTAGTGCTTGGCTGAGGCTAGTGGCTCTGGGTCTGAGATCAGAACTCCCTAAGAACTGAGGGCAGAAACATCACAGTAAAGCTGTAACAGTGCTGAGCAGTTGCTGTGGGCTACAGTTTTCTTTATAGGAGAACTGGACCTGATAGTTGTCACATTGTTTTCATCTCAGACGAGGGGATTCGGATGACTGGTCCAAAGACTCTTCTCTGGCTGAGGCAGTAAAAGAGCCACATTGCTTAAAAAAAAAAAAGTAAGACAAGAGCGGTATTAGAAATAGAGTTGCAAAAAAGTATGAGGCTTTGAGGTACAGTGGCATCAGGCAAGCTTGGAAGGATGGCTGAATGTACTCAGGTTAGGAAACTGCATGAGGTGATGGACCAGCTCTGTAGAAGTCTGATGGGCAGAAGACCAGCCCTGTAGAAGTCTGATGTGGGGTTTGTGGAATGGCTGAGGCTTACAGTCACATTTGACAGGGCTGGAAGCAGGGTGTAGAGCCAAGAGGACTCAGATAAACAGTGACAGGGGACACCCCTGTTTATATCTACAGATAATGAAGCCCCATCTCCAGGCTGGAAAACAGCAGGAAATCACATGTCCATACCTGTGGGGATTTTTCAATGCCTCTCTACAGAAAGTAGCCCGAGGCTAGTAGAAGGGAGAGAAACTACAGGCAGAGATACATGTTAGAAGATCTTTAGCCTCTTTGGGATTTCTGGTGAGAAATAATGGCAACCAGTGCTAAATGAAAGCAGTCTGGGGATGCTTAAGGTTAACAGTAAAGAGAAAAAATTAGAAGAACCTTGAATGCTTTTGTATTCAAAGTTTCCCCCAAAGGTCCCCATGTGTTGAAGACAGTTCCTAATGTGTCACTATTGGGAAGTGGCAGAATTCTTTAAGTGGTAGACCTAGCAGGTCTCTGGGTAAATGAGATGTATCTTCAATGGAGGAGTTTTTTCCTCCCCCACTCCCACCACCCACTTCTCTTTTTCTTCCTAGCCACGACACTGTTTGACTCAGCCACAATATGCTGCTACACAGGTCCTTAGCAATGATCCATTGGGTCATGAGCTAACACATCCAAGAGCCTTTCTTTTGTAAGTTGATCAACTCAGATATTGCTGACAGGAATGGGAAACTACTGACACACATGGAAATTCAACAGGATTGGATGACCAAGTTGGTTCGTGATCAACTTTCATATTTTTCCAGGGCTGAGGGACAGAACCCAGGGACTCACTCATAAGAGGCTAGTCAGAGGCAAGCAGTCTGCCTCTGAGCTATTGCCCTAGCCCTAGGGCAGTGGTTCTCCACCTTCCTAATGCTGAGACACTTTAATGCATGCATTCTTCATGTTGTGGGTGACCCCCTACTATAAAGTTATGTTCATTACTTCCTTATAACTATGATTTTTGCCTCTGTTATGAATTGTAATATAAATATCTGTGTTTTCCAATGGTCTTAGGTGGCCCCAATGAAAGGGTCATTTGGTCCCCAAAAGGGTCAGCTTGAGAACTACTGACCTAATGCCTTAGCCTGCCCTGGCACCTTGCTGTTCATGGCTCTTGGGAGTAACAGTATGACTCCATTTAACCCAGCGTCACAGTTGTGACAGTAAAAGCCACTTCCTCTTTGAATTACCCACCGTGTGTAGAGTCATAGATTGTTGCTAGAAGCAACAATGATTGTCCTTTCCATGCTCCTACCCTCTCTGTCCTCCATCCCCTCATGCAGTCAGACCGTGGCTCTAGAGTGGATAACTTGAAGGTTTCCGGTTCCACATACTTGACAAAGATTACCGTGTCAACAAAGGTGCATTGTATTATGCCTAATCAATTACAACAAATACACTGGTTTCTCCCTTCTACTAGTATTTTCGATCTGTGAGAACAGTGTGTAGTTTAACTAGTTAACCATCAGCAGGAAATGAGAACTTTAGGCAGATGTGGTAATTATAGAACACAATTCTAAATTGAACAGTAGAAGCACTGAAGCAAGTACTTAGCTTCGATTACACCTGGTTATTTTTGCATTATTATTTTTAATGTATTTTGACACCTGAGCTGCGGCATGTAGGCTTCCTCTAATCTTCAGAGCCCACCTTCTGGGTTAGACAATTAAGCTACTTAAATGTCTCATATCTTGTCATAATTGTTGGTGGGAATGAGGTAGGAAAATAGTATAATGTAGAAGAGATTAGTTCCTTTCTTCATTCATTCATGCATCTATTCTTTCATTCATTTGTTCGTTCAAACTTACTAAGGCTCTATTATGGGCAAACATTTGTGCCTAAAGTTATAAGGGAATACTAAATTGTTTATGACCCATTCTTTAATCTGAAAAGATTTAAAGTGTAGAAAAAAGGAGAAGAGAAAAATGACACCATTATTGAAATCAAACGCAAGATAAATGAAAAAATTTTAAAAGCCCCTTAATCACAATGGTTTTGGAACCTACAAAAGAGAAAATAATTGCTTCCAACTTGAGATGAGCACCAGGAATATGGAAGTTGGTGACAGGGTAATCTAGGGCAGAGATGAGCATGAGTAAAGGGACAGGAGGATGGGGGAGAGTAGAGCATCACTAGGAACGAAGATGGATCAGCCGTCTAGATGAAATCAGGCTAGGAAGGCAGTGGAGAACTGTGACAAGTTGTTTGTCAGGCAAAGATGGACCCCTTCTGCCCACTACTGTCATGCCCTAAGCCACCTGCTGACCTATATCATCTGTACATTGTCGAGTTTGCTTGATTTTGGTCAGGAAATTTCAAAGGCCAGGAGACCCAGATTGAATGGATCTGTAACTCTGCTGAGGGTCTGCAGGGTACTGAGGTGGTACAGAGGACGAAGGAGGTATGTTGCTCTATGTGCACTTTGTGTGCCCCACTCCAGCTTCATGAGAGTGAGCCAGAGAGTTAGATTCTCTAAGACCTGGACAAGGAACCTCTAGGCCTTGGGAACTCTAACAGGGAAAAAAGATTTAATGAGGACTATGAGTAATAACTTAGATTTCTGTTCAGCCTCAAAATCCAACAAGAAATCTGCTTGATGAATAGTCACAGTGGCCTATTTCCACCCTGTGGGCCAATGCTTTTCTCATCTGGGGCAGGTTTTGCCCATTATTTTTCCTAATGATGCTAATAAATGTTTTGCTGTCTAAAAAAGTGTGGTTAACTGTTCATCTTCATTGACTTAAGTCCCAGACAAAGATGAGCATGAATTTTAAAATGGCTTCAGTTTGGCACATCTGCCACCAAGTATGTGCTATCCACAAACTAATTAAACAGGAACTGGAAACTACTAGAGTCCTAATTTTAGATACAGATGTTACATCATCAACAGCCCTGAACTGATCTGGAGAACATCTTATTTTTGTGGGATACTGACCAAGAAAAAGTGAAAAGCAGCAAAAATTACCCAACATGTGTCCCCTGCTCATGTGACTTCCTTTAGGGGCCAACTGGGGCCACATGGGGGAAGCCGTAAATATGATGTACAGCTGCTGAACATTTCTTTTTTCTTACTGAGAGCTCCAAGACGTTCACTGGTACCGCCTGGAGGTCCCCATTGTTTGTTTTAAGGTTAAGAGCTAAGATGGTATTTTGCAGAAATGCAATACAATATTTTCCTAAGGTTATGTGAGGATATATTTGTCATGTTTGTCTCTTAAGTCATTGTGGCTGTTAGTGGCATGCTTTGTGACAAAATAAGAGATATAGAAACATTAAAACCGAAAGAGAGACCTTTCTTTGAACAAATAGGAAGCTATTCTGTTTGCATATAGAATTATAGATTTAAGATTATGCAGAAAAATTAATCTTAAGTATCTTTTATGTTAAATTTTCTGCAGATGGGCACAGCAGGTGAAATTTGATAACACTGATTGTGGTGTAAGAAACAAAGATAAGATTTGCTCAAAGTAAGAGGGATTCTCAGAGTAGTAGAGGCAGGGGAAACTATGAACAGGCTGTGGTGTATGACAGAGAATAAATAAATAAATCAACAGATTTGCTCAAAGTACAGCATAGCTATTGAGATTCTCATTAACTATTTTATATTGCTTAATACTTAATGAGTATTTACCATGTAATAGACACCACAACAAAGCCCAGACGCAAAGATGGCATTGCCCAAAGTTGTAAAGAAGACATACTCCTTCTCCCAGTAAGTCTATAACATCATGGTTTCTGTGGAAAGTGAGATTATGTGATAAGTGCTCTTAAAACTCACATCCTTGTACCCAAATCCCTCCAGTGTGTTTGCTCATGTCAAGGAACAGAGAGAGAAGGAAGGAGGGAGGGAGGGAGAGAGAGAGAGAGAGAGAGAGAGAGAGAGAGAGAGAGAGAGAGAGAATAAAATATGTAATCAATTGATCATTTCATTATCTACATCTTTTTCTCCTACTGGTAATTATCATTTTGTGAATTTTTCCCTCTCAAAGTAGTGGTTAGATAGTTGAGAGAAAAATATGGTGAAAGATTGTCCCTGGAACCCTCATGTGGCTGTGTGTCCCAGACCAACAGTGCTGCCCCAAACAATGAGAATCCTACATCATATTTGCTTTGCTATGAGTCTCCTGAAAGAATGGTGTTTATTATTCATTGAAGACTTAGATTTTCAGTGCTGTTGTGTTGTTGACCCTGTTCAACACTGAAGATGTACTAGTGTTCCAGGCATTCTCCTTGAGCTCAGCCAACTTCCAAGCAACCATCAGACATATGTCAGTGTGATTTAAATATTTCGGAACCCCCATGACTTGTATGTATAAGAAATGGGAAACCTTCTCCAGGAATCTAGCAAATCCAGTTGAACTTAAAAATTTCCATCAGCACAACTAGCTTTTTCTCTAGAAACATGAAAATTGCTAGTGTCATGGCAATAGGAATAATATTTACCTCACCAGATCTTTATTTGGAAGGTGACCATGAGGCCTACATTATCTAGGTAGATCTGTAGACCTGAACGATGAACAGAGATTTGCAATAACTCAGATCTGGAGTCTATTTTTATAAAGTATGACAAATAACGATGCATTTACTGAAATAGCTAATGGACCAGTAAGGTGGTAGCACAGCTTTTTCCAGACACCAGCTGGCACACCGCTAAATGAGTTGGAATGAGCGGGTGAGCACTCGTGTTTTGTAAATAAGAATCTTGATTGCTTATGCAGTTCTACGGGGAAGAACTTATGCAGTTCTACGGGGAAAGGCATCTCCCTCTTCTTGGAAGCTTTGATTTCACAAAATCCCAGTGAATAACTGAGGTTCAAGGGAGTACACTCAGTGGCCTGGCTCCGGGTTCAGTCCTGTCTCTGCAACCAATCAGTAGTATCAGTCAGAGGAGACAGTTACCACTCTGGGCCTTGGTTTCTTGTCTATAGTGAAACTACAGGACTCGATCAACCCGAGTCACCTCCTAGCATTTTCCCATTTAGATTGTTCTAGATGATTTAATATGAGCTCACAGGCTTGACAATTCCTAGGAAAAATAGGAGTTTGACTTCCCAGGCTTCAGTTTAATAAACTGACCCTATCTCAGGCCCATAAAAGAAATTTTAGTTGACTTCTCTCTATGGTTTTGACCAGTCCAGGGACAACCCAAGCATGTGACCATGGCAAATAACCTCTCAGTACTATTTGTCTTGGGTCTGTGCAAACTGTATCTCAGTGTGTAGCCTCATACAAGCTAGTATGCAAGTGATACTGTACTTTCATCATGCCCTAAGTTTCTCTTTAGTCCTCAGGAGTCAACACACAGAGTCTCCTTCACCTCCTGCTGTATCTCCTTTTCATTATAGTCCTGCCCCTCAGGGCTAGGCAGGCATTCTTTAACTCATCTGTCTTTAGGACCCAGGTGTAAGGCTGGTAGTCAACTGCCTTTGCAGTCCATCCTGAATACATACATACCTATATACAAATGTTGATCGCATATTATTCTTGTCACTCATTTTCTCTGAGTGTGGTCACCATGTGTGTGGAACTCATGATCTCTGTAGGTCAATCATGGTTACCATGGCTGCTAATAGTGGGATAACTCCTACCAAATGATGCCTTGTGCTGATAGTATCTACAGACTCTGGAAAATGTAAAAGATCACCTACCTGAAGGCAATGAAGAGTAATTCCAAACCAGGCAGCACTGGAGGGGAAAAAATGAACAACTGGGAAGCAGAATTGAGTGTCTCGTGATTTGTATGCTTTCCCTTAGGATTCATTCACTGACACCCAGCAACCTCTCTGAAACTCTGATGGGAGGCAAGAGGTGCAAGATTCATCAGGCAGTGTATTCATTAAGATAAAAGCTGAATTGCTATTTAAGAAATGAAAGAAAAAGATGAAAAGAAACTCCAAGAGGAATAATTGGTGTAAAGAAGACGTTTGAAAGGAAAACTCATGATGAGAAAAACTCAGAATTCAGAGGAGAACTCCCAAATTTATTGTATGTCCTCTGCCTGTACTTGACCCTGACATTGAATGACATTAATGTCCAAAAGGTCATCATTCAGAAGCCCAGCTAAGCCTCATTTTACTGAGAAGAAACGTCAGCTCTTGTCTCTTCCACATACCCTCCACCCTCATCACAGGGCAGAGAGACTGGGGTTTGAGCTCATCTAAGTCCATTGCCTGCTTTAAAAGAAATATTCTAGAGGAACGGATGTCGTATAGTTTATATAACACTTTATCCTCTCTACCGAGATATAATTCCAAGTTAACAAACATGACAATGAGGACCATTGAAACTGTGATTCGTACTCAAGAGAAAGAGACAAATACTGAGCTGGTCCAAGAAAGTAGCTATTTTGTTCATACTTAAGAATATAAAATAAAATGTCCTTTTGAATTAGGAAATATGAAATCAAGCAGGAGAGCTGGGAGTGCGGATTGGTGATAGAATGCTTACCTGCTTGTCCAGCCCAGAGTTCAGTTCTCAGCAACACAGATGCAAACACACACACACACACACACACACACA
>NW_021604630.1:935184-962395 GCF_004785775.1 Grammomys surdaster
AGAGACAGAGAGAGAGACAGAGAGACAGAGAGAGAAAGAGATACACAGACAGACACATAGACACACACACACACAGACAAACACACACAGACAAACATACACAGACACAGACACACACAGAGAGAGAGAGAGAGAGATACACACACAGAGACACAGACACACACAGACACACAACATACACATACATATACATGCATATACACACACTGACACACACAGAGACACATATACACACAGATACACACACAGACATACAACATACACACACACATACACATGCATTACACAGAGAGACAGAGAGACAGAGACAGACACACAAACACACAGATAAGCAGACACAGACAGGCAGACAGACACACACAGAGAAGCAGACAGACACAGCAGATGAAATTATGAGAGTGTATTGTTGGCACAGCCATGTGAAGGAGCCCTAGTCTGAGTACTAAGTACTGATGCTGACAGTGTTTACAGGAAGTAGGCACAGCTTCTTCCTGCTGGATGGCTGGAGCTTGAGACTACTCCTCTGCAGAGATCCCCTACAGACTGTAACATGTCTCCTTGCTCAACTGTAAAAACTCTGTGGAGTTTTCAAGCTGCTTGTGAGCATCCACTGGAGCAGCTCGCCCACCCCTCCCACCACACACACACACACACACACACACACACAGACACACACACATACACACACAATACGTACATACACACTGAAACAAAAAGAGCCACATGAAAATTTTGGATGTTAAAACAAAAGTTAAAAATTATTGGAGAGTTTATAACATGAACTGAGTTGAGAAAAGAAAAAAAACATTATAAAACATAGGTTTGATTTTAAAAAATGTCCAGAATGGGATCACAGTATGAAAAGATCTCTATAAGTAAAAGAAACAAAGACACTGGGAAAAAACAAACACATGCATGGGAATGCACACATGCACCTACATGTGCATACATGTACATGTATGCACACATACATACGTATGTATGCACACAGTCACATGCACACACAGGCATGCACACATGTGCGTACATGCATGTATGTACACACACATGTGTATTTGTGCACACACACGTGTGTAATTGCACACATACACATTATCTACACATCTCTGTCTTACTGCTGGAAAGCCCAGAGAAGGTATTTTGAAAGCAGCCATAGAAAAAGAAAGACGGAACATTTATAGAGTGAAGAAACAATGTAAACTAAAGCCGATGTTTCATTGTTTTAAACAATTCCAGAAGCAAGCGAGTCTATGTAAAATATTAAAAAGGTAATAAATAAATAAATAAACCAGTCAACTAAAAAAATAGTCTTCACGAATAAAGGTATAATAAAGATATTTTCAGTCAATAAATTTAGCCTTATGGACTAGGATCTGCGTGTGAGAGAGAACACGTGATGTTTGTCTTTGAGTCTGAATCACTTCTGTAAAATAATCCTTCTCAGTTTTATACATTTTCCTGCAGATTTCATATTTCTTACAGCTGAATAAAACGTTCTCACACACAAGCACCCCGTTTTCATCCTCCATTCCTCTGTGGCTCAGCATCGAGGCCTGGTCCATCTCCTGGGTGCCATGATTAATGCGACAGCAAATGGATTCCCACTTGGCCTCAAACTTAGCTCCCACTGCCTTTTAGGGTCGCAGTCTCCCCTCCCCTCTTCCCCTCCTCCCCTCCTCCCCTCTTCCCTTCCTCCTCCTCCTCCTCCTCCTCCTCCTCCTCCTCCTCTTCTTCTTCTTCCTTCTTCTCTCTCTCTCTCTCTCTCTCTCTCTCTCTCTCTCTCTCTCTCTCTCTCTCTCATTTTCTTTCTTTCTTTCTTTATTTATTTTACTATTGCTGTTTTTTAATCTTCTTTACAGTCTAGCCGCTACCTCATCTCTGTCTGCCCCAGGACCTCTCCCCAACCCATAACTCCTCCCCCATCTCCAAGAGGATGCCCCACCCCCTCACACCCACCCCATCAGACCTCCCCACTCCCTGTGGCTTCAAGACTCTGGAGGGCTAGGTGCATCTTCTCTCACTGAGGCCAGACCCGGCAGTCCTTTGCAGTATATGTGTTGGGGGCCTCATATGAGCTAGTGTATGTTGCCTGGTGGGTGGCTCAGTGTTTGAGAGATCTTGGAAATCTAGGTTACCTGAGACTGCTGATCTTCCTATGGGGTCGCCCTCCTCCTCAGCTTCTTCCAGCTTTTCCCTAATTCAAGCAGAGGTGTCCCGGCTTCTGTCCATTGGTTGGGTGTAAGTTTCTGCACCTAACACTTTCAGCTGCTTGCTGGGCCATGGACTCTGTTTTCAATGTCTTACCACTTGATATCCTGTGAAGTAGGAAGTTCTATTTTTATATGTTCATATCTTTTTGCTGTTTACATCTTTGTTTCATAGCTTCAGAAGCACTGTCTAATTTCACTGCCGCAGCCGTTTATGGCTTTTATCATTTGGGTGCGTTATCATTTTAGCTCTTACATTGAGATATTTGAAATATTTTTATGACATGATGAAGGAGTGTAATTTTATTTTTATATCTAAATAATTGAAGCACTTCCAACTTGTTGGACAGACTACCTCCGTACAGAATGCTATCGCCATTTTTATCGGGAATAAATTCTTCATACGCCTATGGCACTACTTCTGAATCAACTCCATTCCGTGGAGTCCGTTCTCTCTCTCCACGTTTATGTAGTTCCAGGATCGAACTTGGATCACCAGGCATACATGGGACGCACCTTCACCCACTGGGCCATTCCACTGGCCTATCTTTCTTTTATGCCTTATAGTGGTTAGTGTGCGAGCCTTCTGTTTGTTGCTGAACTTAATCCTAATATGATGTTTCTTGATAAAGTTAAAATGATATTTTTTCCTCAGATTTAGTTTAAAGTTTTCATTATGAAGAAATAGAAATATAATTGAGTTTTGTATAAAAATATCTGGAAACATTGTGAAATTCATTGATTTGCAGAGAGATGGGGGAGGGACGTGAGGGAGAGAGGAGGGGGGAGTGAAGAGGAGAAGAGGAGAGAAGATTCTGTGGGATTCTTATAGATAGCAAAATACCAAAAAGTGCTATGTGCAGAAAGAGAATTTTACCAATATAAATTTTTTCTTAATTTTTTTTGACTTGAACTTGACTGGACCTTCAGTGCTATGTTGAAGAGAACTAGCAAGAATAGACATATTTTCATTCTGGACCTTAGGGGGAAATCTGTTTGTTGTATGTTAACAGTGCAGCTTTTATCTCTTTGTAGTTTGTTGAATCTTACAGCATGAAAGGCTTTAGAGACGTTCATAGTCCTTTCTTTTTCCCACTTAGGCAATCCTGTGTTTTTGTCTTGTTTATTGTTATAGCAATTGTGTTATTTAAATCATCGTGTATATCATTTGTGAGTCCACTCTACTGATATTTTGTTAAAGGTTTTTTTTCCACATTCATAAGGAATATTCTTTCTATGTCATGTGGTGCTAATATGGGTGTATGGTGAGTTTGAGTGATGTCAGGTCCTGCTAGGCATAATGACAGACAACTGATGGAATTCACATATGTAAGATTTATTGAGAGGATTCTTTGGCAATACTGTGTGCCAAGGGAGTCTTTCACAGAGTGAGACCTAAACTGTAGGAAGCCCCACCCTAAATAGAAGTCCAGGGGAACTCCTGAGGTCAGTCCAGGGCATGGGTATAATAAGTTACATACGTAGTTAGAAGCCAGTCTCTGGATCAGAGGGTAGCTATGGATTTGTGATTTTATTTTTACCTGTAGCCACAGATACTGGGTGCAATTCTACATGATATTTAAAGCACATTTTCCCACTAAGAATTAATGAGTCTTATTTAAAATAACTGAATAAGTAAAAAAGCAAATAGTGAGAATAATAATTGTGACTTTGAAATAACAGATATCAGCCTCTGGTAGAAGCGTCTTTGCCTGACTAACTCCATCTTGTGTGAGCTAGGCAGCTTCCTTCTTCTGCCTGTAGGGGGAAGGGTTTGTAATGAATTGACATTCACCAGTGAAGTCAGATGGAAGTACATCTAAAACTTGTTAATCCATTATGTGTGCTGGTTATACATCTATTCTGATGTGTTTTGACTGCCTGTTCTGGCTTTGCTTTCATTCCGTTTGTGTTGGACTGTGAACATGTGCTCACTATACTCCTTTCTGGTCCTTCTGTTTGCATGTGGTCCTTCCTGATGCTCTTCTCTTGTGTATGAATATTTGTGACTTCTTTCCTTTTGAGCTGAGTTTCTTTTCTCCCTGTTCTGAGTTCTCAACATGAAATGTTAGGTTTTTGATTTTAGGAATTTGCATGTTTAAATCTTTGTGTTTCCCGTTCCGTTTTTTCATTCAATGCTGCCTTGCTGCTCCGTGTTTGTTGTGAGCTTCTGTATTTTCATTTTTGGTTGTATCATCGTGGTTTGTTTTCCGTTTTAATTTCATATTTTTAACAACTTAAGGGTGTGTGCTTTAGATTAGACATATTTGTGAGTTTCTATAGTTTCTTTCAGTTACTGATTTCCAATTTTCTTCCATTATGGTAGAAACATACCTCTCTGACTTTCTTTAATCCCTTTAAAGTCATTAGGGCATGGTTTATGGATAAATATATGATCTATTCCCCAAACCAGTCCATGTGTTTCACTGCCATTGAGTTTGGACTTTGTGCCTGTCTTTTGCAGTTCCTTGCTTACAAGGTTGAGTCTTTGATTTCCTTGTTGACCGTTTCTTTACTTTTCTATCCATATGAAAATGGAATGTTTAAATGTCTAACTGCTCACTCCTTTCAAGCTTTGGCTCTGTTGTTAGGTGCATCTGTGCTTACACTTGTAAGAGCTTATTGATAGATTGAGTGATGTTATTATTATAAAGTATCACTCTTTGCCTTAATCAATTTAATTAAAATTGATAACTGTAAGTAAAAGTATTAAATAAATATTTTCATTGATATGTTATCACTAATATCGATATATAACCAAGTATATGTAAAATTAAATGAAATCTATTTCATAATGAATATGAGAATAAAAGGTTCTTCCATTTTATGCAAAGTGATGCTATATTAATTGCAAGGTGAATTAAAAAAGTAAAATACATGTACAACAATGCTTAGAAAAATTACTCAAAGCATAGAACAAGTGTTTAAAAGAGAATGCCTAAGGGTGAAATGAAAATGACATGGAAAAAGTAGGGAAATAAAAAACAGACATGGCAAAGAGACAACATGCTTAAAGGAGAAGCCCCATCTGTGACCATCTCAAATAGTGACGTTAATGAGAAATGGGTTTAAAAGTCCAGATAAAGGGTAGACTTGTCCAGAATGAATGAAACAGATCTAAGCCAGTAAGGATTACAAATACTGACTTCCACTGATGACAACTCTTTATGAGAGTTGCCTGTTTATAGAGAGATGGTCATCTGTTTCAGTATAACTAACTCATTATAAGATGATGACTGCAAAGTCTACTAACAGCCATTATATTTCAGCATTGTTACATATACATGTCCCTGTGCCTTACTGTGTCTGTATATGTAATGCTGCTTATAGAATACCTGATGGAAGATGCATATTTTTTCCCTATAAACTGCTTCTGTCCAGTTCAGTTCCTTCAAATGTACTTAACTCCCCTCTGATGGATGACGCCTCTTAACTAGGGTTGGGGATCGTACAGTCAAACTTGATGAATTCCAGTCATGTAGAAGTCAGCTATTAGTTTGTAAATTATTTGTTTCACTATCCTAAGGTGGTCCATGCTCCACTCAGAGATCAAAGAGAATTATTTCCCCTAAGTAGTAATGTAACTAGACACAACCCATTTTCCTTGACTAGTATCTTCTTCTTTATTTATATAGAGGTCTATCTAAGTAAAAACCCTTACTCAGTGGACACAAATTCTCTGCATTGTGTTTCTCTCCAAACCTTCCTTCCCATACACCTAACAAAATTCCTCAGGTTAGTCTCCTTAACCACTGTTTGCTTTCACCTCAGGACTCATAGTTTCCACCATAGTTTCAAGTTCTTCCTTATTTTCAACATGTATATTTCTTTTAGAATAATTATAGGTGACAGAAACTGTGATGCTAATACATCTTACACTGTTCACAACTAACGTGAACCAATATTGATATGGTAGTATTAGCCGAATTCCGTATTTTGTTCAGATTTTCTTAGTTTTTATCAAGTGCTTTGTTTATGTCCCAGAATCCCATCTAAAATATTGGATGGCATTTATTCATTTGTCACATTAAGTTTTCTTGGCTGTGACTTTTCTTGTCTTTGACAGCCTTAATAGGTTCATTTGTTTTAGTATTTCTCACGTCTACATTTATAATCTCAAGAGTCTTCATGATGCATTTCAGTTATTTTGGAGAGATTTCTACAGTTATAGTTGATATTTTCCTAATGATTAGACTGGATCAAAGCCTGCAATGCTACTCTGGTCACGTGAGTGTATGGCCTGTCAATATGACCATCACTGTTAAGTCAACCTTGCTTGTCTGTCTCTGTCAATTTTGTTCATTCTGTGCTTTTGGGAATAAGTTGTAAGTCATAACACAGCATACAAGTAGGGAGTGGGAACTTGCCTTTCATTCGTTTGAGGGAAGAGCCTCGGAATAAATCATTTGGAAATTTTGACATAGGAGATTGCTCTTAATCACTTATTTATATAGCACTATGAAGTCCTACGTCTATTTGTATACTTTGTATTTTGGTTTATTATCCAATTCTACTCCTTTTATAGTGGGACAAATTATGCTAGTGTATGCTACTAGGAACTCTTCCTTCAATGCCCCTGTGATATTCTATCACATTCTATTGAGGGTGGGGTTTATGTGTGTGTATAACTTTCCTTCCTTCTGATGTAACCCTGTGCTCCAGGCTCAGCCCGTGAATTTCTTGGCTCAGTCCATAGAATCTGATATTTCTTGGAGGAATCCCCTCCTTCCCCCAGTGACACTACAAATGAAGATTTGGTCAGTAGGTACTTGCTTCCCTGAATGGTATTCTCCCCCTTTATTCCATCTGATAAGAGTTTATTACTTCATGCTTTTTTTCTTCCTTTCAAATTCAATCTATTCTCTTAAGTGCATCATTCCTCTATGTCCAAGTCTTCTAAACACTCTCCATGCTTCAATCTAATTCCCACTTGGCAACTGGAGAGAATCATGGGGTATAAACCTCGTTATGTTGTTAATGTGGTTTAAGAATCCTCCATAAGAGCAGGACGGCTCTGGGGACATGGTTTACACTTAACCTTGTTGGAAGGTTTTCCAGGATTGGGTTTCCATTTGCCTTTGCTTCGTCTTCCCATCTAGAAGCTCTGACACGATCCTGTCTGAAATGCTCGAATTCTCAGGAGCCTCGGCATGTTTTATGACCGTCACTTTTTTTTGTAAACATTTTTATTGGATATTTTCTTTATTTACATTTCAAATGTTACCCCCTTTCCCAGTTTCCCTCCTTCCCAGAAACCCCCTATCCCATCCCCCTCCCCTTGCTTCTATAAGGGTGTTCTCCTACCCACCCATTCCCACCTCCCCACCCTAGCATTCTCCTACATTGGAGCATCAAACCTTCACAGGACCAAGGGCCTCTCCTCCCACTGATGCCCGATATGACCATCACTCTTAAGTCAGCCTTGCTTGCTTATCAGTCTTGGTCATCCTGTTCTCATGGAAATAAATTATAACACACCATACATGGAAGGAGTAGCAACTTGCCTTCCATCCCCTCGAGGGCAGAGCCTCCGAATTTGGAAAATTTTATCCAAAATTTTTTTGTAAGTTTTATGACTGGAACTATGGTCCCTTCCTATTTTGACATAATTCTCTTTTGCTTTTAGTTCTGTTTTTGGATGAGCATCGATATTCCTTTAGGGAACTTCTAGCTAGGTTCAGCATTGTTCACATCTCTCCACAGCTGTCTGCTGTGTGTCCTGTGGTGGCACTCATCACAGTGGACGACAATCACTTTGCCATCACAGTGCTCTGAGTTTCAACTCACTTTCTGTCTATACTCTCAACGTTTGGCAACATCTGGCACTTGCTATGTACTGAAGAAGTACCTCAAAGTGATCTGTGAGAGATCACTGCATAGTTCCCACTATGCAGCCCAAGGCACAGTGCTCACTGACTGTTTATAATGGGCCATAGTCTTTCAAATATTACATGTATTAACTTGCATGTGTGCAATGTTAGACAGGGACTGATGGAGGCAGATCTTTCCAAAAGCAAATTGTCCCCTGTTGAGAACAGCTGAAAGCCACAGTCCCTCTGTGGAAGGGAGACTGCAAGCACATGAGGTAGGACTCTTGGACTTTTATAGGATTGCAAAGGAGGGACTTTAGAAATGGAAAGGTCCATCTGCAGGTGAGTCCCCCTGAAGTCTGGAACTGTAGACACCAGTGGGGTGCTATGTGGGTCTCCTTATCAGAAGCTTCCACAAATGGTAACCATCAAGTCAACTTTCTTGTTCAGATCTTCTCAGTCTGCCTGAGGCTGTTAGGTCAATAACCCTTCATTCCAGACTTCAAGAATGGGTAAAAAGAAGTGGGAGCAACATATTCTCCCATTTGCTATTTCCTGCAGAAGGGGGATGGTGTGTGTGTGGGGTGGGGACTAGGCTCTGTCCTGAGAATCTAAGGAGGCATAGGCCTGTGTTTGTTTTTATTTTTATTTTTAAGTAGCAAGAAAAGCATTTTAATTTGATTAGCTGTGATGGATTGTGTGATTGCCATCATGAACTCCTGGAGAAACTTTTGAAAAATAGTTGTTAGAGTGCTGAAAAGATGATGTGGTTACAGAATGGAGCTGAGACATTGCCCACATAGAGGAAGGGGGTGAATTAGAGAGAGAGAGAGGGGAGGGCAGAGAGAGAGAGAGAGAGAGAGAGAGAGGGGCAGAGAGAGAGAGAGGGGCAGAGACAGACAGACACACAGAGATACACAGATACACAGAGACACACAGAGACACACACAGAGAGACACACAGAGACATAGAGACAGAGAACAGAGAGATAAGGCTCTGAGAGGACGAAGGTATCTGTAGATAGGGGCCCCCATATAGAGTGAGGGAGGATTGTTATTGTGTCTCAATAGGCTCTGAGTATTTGGCAGGGCTGAACTGGGAAAGAACAGGAAGAATGCCAGGAGATTTGATAAACTGAGGAGAGAGAGCTCCATGCTCAGGACTGTGGAATGAGTAGGGAGGTAAGAGGCTGGGACAGACAGAGCCACATTAGGAGGTCTGTTATAGCTATAGGACCTGGAAGGACTCAGTTATTATATAAAGATGTAGCTTGAGAGGAATGTGGATCTGTTCTGATGAGGGGACAGAAGCATCTCAGGAGCACTGGAGGTTATTGGACAGACAGACCCAGCAGTTGGATGAGTAAGTGAAATTGGCCACTTACAGCATATATGTTCTGTTAAAGGATACCCAGCTCTTTTGTGCAGAGATTAAGGGGAAAATGTCTTCATCTTGAAAAGTTAGAGATGGAAGAGCACCCTAACAGGGGTGACATAACGGACACAGTGATTGAAACCTGGGACTGCAGCACAATTGAGATAAAAGAATGCTAGGTCACCTTGTTCTGGGTTACAATGGCTAGTCCCACTTCCAGGAGTGCTGGGCCAAAGGAAGTGATCAGAAGTAACAGGGTTTACAGCACACCGGAGGAACGGAGTGGGAGAAAATGGAGGACAGATGTAAAGAACTGTGTCTGTTCTGGGGTGAAGGGATGAAGGCCCCTTGCAGTCAGAGCCCCTTCGAAGTATCCCCAAAGTCTTTCTATGAATGACCAGGAACTGATTCTCAACCCTCAGGTTGTGCTGATCCCAACCATAAAGTTATTTTGTTGCTACATCATAACTGTAATTTTGCTGTTAAGAATCCTAATGTAAATATTTCCAAAGGGGTTACAACCATCAGGTTGAGAACCACTGTCTTGTATTGTGAGTGCTACTAGGAGAAATAACATGAAAACATTCCTGCTCGGGCATAGGAGGAAGTCTGGTTATTTTAAAGGAGGGGCTCCAAGGAGCAAAACATTTAAAGAAAAGGTTAAAAACATAAGTAGGAGGATAATATATGAGGATAGAGTGATCAGGGACAGAGCCAGAGTGGGAGGAGACCCAAAGCAAGGTTTGTCCCTGGAGTTTTTCTCTGGTGCTTGTCTCTTTGGGCCTCATCCCAAGCCAGTTTGGATTTGTTGGTATGGAAGCAACATCGTTCCTGAAAGAGGGCATAGACCTCATCCTCAGCGGTAGTCAGGAGATCTGGGTCTCTGTAATTTTGAGGCAGACAAAAAATCGGGTTCGTCCAAAGTATGGTAAGCTGATGTGAGGTTTCTTTAATGCTTTCGTAGAGCTGGTGAAAGAAGAGAGGTTAGTTGATGCAAGAAGCCTTCAGTCCAGGTGGTTCAATTGTGAGTCCTGAATAAAAAATGCCCAGAGTGACAAGAAGAGGGATGGACCGTTAGTCCTCATTTCAGAGGGTATCTGAACTGCTTTTAGGAGGTTGGAGGCACAGATCTCTTTGAACTGCTTCAAGTTGATCAAAGCGGTGATCTGGGAAGAACAATAGTGAAGGGGCCTCAGAGAAGGGTCCATCCAAGGGGCCATGATAAAACTTAACAGATGACAAAGATCCCAGAACATAAGGTGGCCATTTGGTGATGGCATAAATTTTTGGATTCTGCTATGTAAGGGAGGTGATAACTGTATAACACAGTGGAGAGCATTAAGAGATGAAGTCATAAATTTTGTTTAGTAAGGTGAATCTAATTATACAACTGGCTGAGCCATGTACCAGAGCCCTGTAGAAGAATAAGGTAGCTGTCATCTAGCCTTTTGTTCCATCAGAGTCCTGCATAAGGAAGATGAACCTGGAAGCTTTGTAAAAGAGGTCAGTTGGAGTCAGCATCCTAATTGACATTTTAAAAAGAGGAATAGGATCTTACTGAGTCCTTTTACAGGATCGTCTAGCAAAATTCCAGGGAGAGCATTTGCGTATCCTGAATAATTTCCCCAGCCTGTGACTTTGATGGCAGCGTGTCTGGCAGCCTATGTTAATCAGGGAACATGGGTGTTTAGGGTATAGAAAGGCACACTATATATGTGGGAAGTACTCTTCTGGAAAAAAGATGGCACTCTATAGTTGCTCAGTGCAGATTTTAGGTTTGGTGGTGGTTTGAATATGCTTGGCCCAGGGAGAGATGCTATTAGGAGATGTGGCCTGGTTGGAGTATATATGGCCTTGTTGGAGGAAGTGTGTCACTGTGGGAGTAGGCAATGAGACCCTCCTCCTAACCATATGGAAGACAGTCTTCTCCTAGTGGCTTTCAGATGACGATGCAGAACTCTCAGCTTCTCCTGTACTATGTCTGCCTAAACACTGCTATGCTCCTGCCTTGATGATGAACCTTTAAGCAAACCCCAGTTAAATGTCGTCCTTATAAGAGTTGCCTTGGTCATGGTGCCTGTTCACAGCAGTAAAACCCTAAGACAGGTTTGGTCTCCCGTTTAAGAAGACAGGCCTGTTTTTCTCAGATGTGAATCAGACACTGTAGTACTGATATAGGTAAAGGTCTTGCTCTGTATCTGGGATATATATTTCACTAAGATTGAGATATGTCCTAAGGCATGAATTGTTCCTTTGTCCCACTCTGGAGTCACTTGAGTGCCCCCCCCCATGTTGCCATATTGACTGTTGTGACACCAAGTTGCTTGTATTCAAGAAACCCTTATTTAACACTTCATAATTGCCCCAAATGCACAAACACAGCAATACTGACAATTCAAGTATGCCAAAACGATTTCATAAAATACTTCCTTCAACTGAAAAGAGAAAGCTTTCAACTTCACGCAGGGATAAAAGAATCACATGGCAGTTTTGCAAAGATCTACATCAAGAATGATCCATGAAAGAAACTGTAGAGAAAGAAGAAATTCCAGGCCTTTTTTCTTCACCTCAAACTTTAATGTGTGATATGTGCTTAAAATACAAAAATCACTAAATGTGGGTTTGTATTTACAGAGAATAGATGGAATATACAGGGTTTTGTACAACGTGTAGTTTCAAAAATCCACTGAGGCATCTTAGAACCTATCCTACCCACCTACCTATCCCCACAATGGATAAAAAGGAGTGACTGTATTTGACTATCCTAATATCTTTGTTTTAGCATCATATTGAAATGTTTTCTTTCTTTACCTCTTACACAAACATAATGTTTCTAAAATAAAACAGCAGCAACAACAACAATAACATAAAAGCAACTCAAAGTACAAAACCTGGCTAACTTGTGGCAAGTTTACTCTCTTATCTAGAAAAGCTATCTTCACCCTTTTTCCTCATTCAAAGGAGATCTGAGGTAAGACAAGAATTCTACAGGGCTTGGTGGAGGAACAGTGCTCTGTTAGAAGGAGCCATGCTCACTTATATCTATAGAGCTCTGAAAACTGTCACATGTAACCATATTTGAGAAACATTGATCCCAATTTCCTAGAGAAATACTAAAAGATACCAGTTTTCCTAGGTACAGATGGACACAGATGAGCTCCATCAAAGCTACCTATCTGATTTTATTTTCTACATATATTCTTTGAGAATATAGTCAAAATGAACATGCAGATGTTTTGTTTCTGTTGGAATGTCTTAGAAACCAAGCCGAGTGGAGGTGTAAACTTCTTGGTGGCTTCAGAATTCCAATATATTCTTTAAAAAAAAAGCAATAGGGACAAGCAATCCCAGTCTGTTTACCCAGGAACATCCCCAGAGACTAGAATAGAAACTTTCAAATAGGGCACACTTCCCCTCGACTCCTGTTTTCATTTTAAAAGCAAAGGTCAGAAAAGGGCACCTGGTTATACCATCTTCCAGTGAACAACACCAAACGGTTGGCATTAACTTCCACAGAAGATATGCAAATGCTTAGGTCTGCACTATGACAGAATGCCCTGGTGGCAGAAAACCAGAATCTCCCTGAGAATCTCTTGCTAACCGTTGCTCAACTCTTATTGGTCAGCCACATCTGTATCTCAGGGAGAACAGTTTGTTGAGACAGGAAATTCTCAAGATAGCCTGTTTTGCTTGAACAAGCAGTTCTGAGATGAGGTTGTAATTTTTCAAGAATGTCTTAATGCACACATGCCTTCTACAGCATATTCTCAACTTCCCTATACCCAAGTCCCTTGCTCATTCTTAGAAGTTTCCTGATTGCTCCTTCTGTGTCACACGAAGTCCATCCCAAGGGAAGGTGGATACCCCTTGCTATGCTAATAAACAACCTCATCTGTTAGACCAGACTTTGGTCTTCTTCTTGCCTTCTGTTTCTTTACTCTGTGATCTGAAATCTAACATTTTAGTGCTAAAACCCTGGACAATTCTGAGGCCCTTGGTGTCAGCTCCAAGACCTTCTTCTGGGACAATATTGACTTTCTTATTATCTCTGTATACTCTTGGAACCTGTTCCTTTGGGAGCAAAGATACCTTCAGAGTTTACTACATAGGCTATATAAGACCTCTGCAACTCATGGCCTCTGTATTGATGAACAGTGTAAGTCCCACGGACAGAACCTCAGGTCTAAGTTCTTCATTGGCACTCTAAATAAACCCAGCTTGTCCTCCTGGGAGAGGAATAGAATTGTCTTTAATTCTTTTATTTACTTTACCCTCACTTCTCTTACTCTTCCTCCTTCTCATACCTCATTTGATCTTCAACTAAGAGGCCATTCTGCATTTATCTCCACAGAGTTGCCCCATCACATGTTGGGAGCATCCCTAGTTCCATGGCATTGGTCCAAAGACTCCAAAAGCTTCCCATGGGGTCCTTTTATTCTTTGACTTTTCTGGAGTCTATGAACAGGGGGACATTGGTTCCTAAATACCAGACACAATTTTGGGTAATCCTACCCAGAGAGATGTCTTGGAAAGTATATTTGACATTTGTTCCCGCCTTTCTCCAAAACCCACCATGTGATTAAACTGTCCACTTCAAAGGACACATCTTTAGCCTGTCTCTAGGCTAATGTAAAAGATTCCTCTGGGGACCTCAGACTGACTGTTTAGCTCTCAGTTCAAATTTGGCCTAAGTATACATTGGATAATGATCACTGCTGGCCCAAATTTAAAATTTTTGATTTCAATGACTTAAATGACTTAACCAACTTTGCCAAATAAGATGGAGACAGGTCTGAAGTTCTTCTACCTCCTCTACTATTCCCAACTTCAAGCCTCTTCTCTATCTCTACTCAGGCCCTTAACTTCATTACTGCACTTTAGGTTTCACAAGCTTGAATTTAAAAATGCCATCCTAAACTCTCTCACATGCTAATCTGGCTGATAAATCCCCTTCCTATCTAAGCCGGCTATATAAGCTATGTTAACAAATGTTCCTCTGCTCTTTAAGGCAGTGTGCTCACTCTGGATGAGATTCAGCCTTTCTACTTAAGGATCACATTTGTTCTCCAGTCCCTGGTCTTGGATCAGGCTGGCTTCCTGATTCTACAACTGGGAAAAGTATTGCAAAACAATCCAATACTTTCCATGTCCTGGAATTGACCTGGTAATGTTCCTTGGGAAGTTAGTCTTCAACAGCTCTGAGAACTCATGCTGTGATTCTAGCTCTTCTGTTGGCTGCTTGTAGACTCAGCTTCGGCAGCTGAGGCCCTGCAATTCCTTCTCTGTTTCTCTATTTTGCGATTTTGAGCCTACCACCCTAGGCCATAGGCACCACCACCTTTTATATCCATACTTACCTACTTACCTAAAGAGTCTTTTAAAAGAAAAGAATGTAAGGACACATATTTGACCTCTAAAGTAAAGAGTCCTGCAGGGACTTGGAATGCCATGATGGGGGATGGGCTCACTTTATCATAGGGCTGAGTCATAGGAAAGCTAGAAGACCTCATCAAGATGGAAGGAACCATGTTACTTGGCTACCATATTTGTTAATGATATCATGAAGAAGACAAATGTTATGTGACTTCATCGCCATATTGTTTAATGTCGCCACGTGGCACAAGCCAAAATTCCAGCACCCATAAAACGTCATGATTCCACGGAACCCTGTAGGGATCGCCACAGCTCTTTTATGTGAGATTAAGGAAGTAAGATCAAACCCCTCAAGTATTATTTAATTGTAATGTTTTGTTTTATTTTAATTTTGATAGATTTTTATATGATACATTTACTCTATTGCTGGACATGGCAGTGTGTGCCTGCAATCTCTGCACTCCAGGGACGGAGGTGGGAGGTTCCAGAGCTCTGAGTCGGGTTGGGCTACACAGGGATACACTGACTTAAAAGACACAGCATCCCTACGCAGTTTTCATTTTATACCTTATTTTTGTGTACTGTGAAGAAAACATAATAGAATGTTCAGTAAAGGGATTGTTGGAGACTTCAGCTGCTTGTAATTCAAAATGTGGAAATCTAAACTGAGCTCAGATACTTGCCTGAAGTACCTACCTCCTCCAGTCACTGGGAAGCTGCATAGACTTTGTCTTTGTGATGTCCTTCTCAGCTATACTAATTAAAATAAACCAATGTTTAAATATTTTGTCTTTTATGGCACATCACTTTGTTTTAAATATAGTTTGATTTTCACTTTATATAAACTATGTAAAAATGAGTCCAAGATATTGAAGTGTCCTATTGAGTCTAAACCTGACTTTTGATGCCTTTTATGTTTGTTTTTTAAATTTGGGAGCCCCAATATTCAGTTCAGAAACATTTACAGTTGTTACATCTTCTCAATCAGTTGTAAAGGCCTTCTTTATCTCTGATGCTTGAGTTGAAGTTAGCCTGTTTGCAGCTTTCAATTGCTTGGTTCATTGATTTTTTTTTTTTTTAAATTCTGTGACTGTCTGAAGCATGTTTCTTGGAGACCACATATAACTGAATATTGTATTTTCGTCTGGTCAGTTAGTCTGTGCTTTGTAATTGGTGAATTGAATCCATTTACCTTTAATATTATTAGAGAGAGAGGTTTTGTATTCTGTTTGCTTTTGTTTATTGTTTTTCAATTTTGTCATATTGTTGGTAGTTTTCTTCTGTTGATATCAAGGGTTTTCTGGGATACTGTGTTAGCTCTCCTCTATTCAAATTCTTCATGAAATATATTTTTTCTTGTCCTCTTGTGGACAAGACTATTTTTCTTCTTTTTCTATGTATAGTGTTTCTTTAAGTATTTCTGCAATGCTGGTTTGGTTGTGAATTGTCTTCAATGAGCTTATCTTAGAAATGTTCATATTTCTTGGTCAATTTAAGAGATAACTCAGTTAGCTGTTATAATTTTAGTTGATATTTATTCTGAGGGGTTCAAAGTTATAATCTCATGCTTTCTTGGGCTTTACAGTTGTTGACAAGAGACCTATATTTGGCATTATATATTAATTGACATTCAATTACAGCTTTTAATATTCCCTCCTTTGTACTTTTGATATATTTCTATATGTTGCAGAGACCATCTTCTCTGCTCTGTTCACATGGGGTTGGAAATAGTCATTTTGTTGAAATGTTCATTTTTCCCCCTAGGTTTAGGACATCTGCTATGATTTCAGTCAACACATTGCCTATGGCTTTAGACTATTTTTGGCTCCTTTTCTGATCCTGTGGATTCTTAGATTTGGTCTCTTGAATGTATCCCTGAACTCTTGGAAATAATGGTCATATTTGTTAATTTTATTCTGTGTATATGTCTGAATCTGTTTAATCTTTGTATCAACCTTGTCCCTGTTCCTCGTATCCACTTGCTTGCTTGGTACCATCTACTGCTGCTTTCCACTGGGTCTCTTCTTTGAGTGGTTGTTCATTCCAAATTTCCACATCTTTCTTTTTTTAGTTTCAATTCCCTTCTTTCATGTTTTAAAATTCTCCCTCCAAGTAACTGGATACCTTGCAGTCTTCCACTGTATTAACTTTCTTGTTTGGATCCTTCATCAGTTTCTGTGGCACGTTCATCTGCTTCTGTGAGAATTTTTGTGGCCATTGATGCGTTTTAAGAGTAGGAACCGAAAATCCCTTTCTGCCATTTCAGCTATTTTATTATCTTTATTTCAGGTATTAAAATGCTATAGCTTTGGGATATTGCTAGAGTGTGTTGCTGTCTCTCGTTTTGTGACTTTTATAGGTCTATTAGGACAGATGTGTCCTCCAGGTTTATTTGCTCACCTTTTCTCCCTTTTAAGCTCTCTTTGTTTACTTATTTTATTTTTTCCAGTCTTACTAGTGAGTTGTTTTCACTCATGTCTGTTCTCGAGTGCCATTTATGGGAGAAAGTGATTGCAGTAACAGATAAAATGCTTTGAAATGGTCCCAACATTAAGTTGCAGTAGACTACAGCTGTGTTCTCTATTGTGTATCCCTGAGACGGTGCCAAGAGAGTCACACTGTGGTACTGGTTGTGATAAAGCTAGTTTATAGTTTTTTTTTTTCCATTAGAGGTAAAGGTATCGATAATTAACAGTAAGGCAAGAAAGTGATGATAAAAAGTGGAAGGAGGGAACAAAGTATGGGTGAGAGCGAAGTAGACAGTTAAAGATATGAGAAGTAGTGTTTCTGTTACTTTTCTATTCTGTTACTTGTACTGATGCATTGATAAAACACCATGACAAAGGTAACTTCTAGGAGGGGTGGGTTTATTGGGGATTGCAGCTCCAATGAGTTAAGAGTCCATCACCATCGTATCTGCATGGCAGGAAGCATCAGGCATGGTGGCAGAAATGGCTGAGAGCACGGGTCTGGACCAGCCAACAGGAAGCATGGAAAACACACTAGAAATGGTGCATGGCTTTTGAAACTCTGAAGTCCACCCTCAGTGACATATTTCTTCTAGCAAGTCCACACCTCCTAAAACCTACCCAAACGATGTTACAAACTGGGGACCAAACATTCAGACCCTTGGAAATATTAGGGGATATCTCATGGAAGCCACCAAATGTTGCAAAGAAAATATCATCAGTATGTCATAACATGGCTTTTCTGGTGACAACACAAAGTGAAACACAGCGCTGTAACACAGAACCAAACACTTGAATAATAAAATATGAAAAGAAAGAATACTACAATTACAAAAGGTAAAGAGCTTGCTAAGTCAGAATTTCACAGCACTCCTCCCCAGATACTTAACTTTCACATTCGTCCTTCCCAACCCCTTTCATGACAGTCCCAGAGCCTTGGATAGTGAGAGGTTGACTCGCCTACAGTGGAGTACATAAGAGTTATTTATCAGGGACACTTTGACCTTTTCTGTTCTGTGCATTAACCACTACCCACAGCAAAAAGAAGCTTCTCTGGTCAAAGTTGAGACCAGTGCAAATTTTTGTGTATACATGTAAATATTTAGAAGGTAGGTTAAGAACACAACCATTTACTTCTACATGGGATTTACTTTGCAAAGTAATGACATGAGGCTCCCAACCTAGAACTTATGGTCTTTTCAGTCATGGGGGACTTAAAGTTTATAGGCACCAATCCTGAAATCACTCTAAAATAAAGGGTACATTAAAATCTTATGTAGAACTATGTAGAAAGCTATGATCTTCCAACCAAAGGGAAAAAAATAACTAGAGGGTATACCAGAACACAGATGCCATGAAGGGAGAAGGGAGAAGGGAGAAGGCTTGAGATCAATCCTTACTACTCCGAAAATAATTTATTCACAACTGCTGTGACATGTACCACAAACTCAAGGTTACATAATGTATGACTAATTTAATTTAGAAATCTTTTGTTATTATTGTTGTTTGTGATTTCCCTTTTGTTTTACAATATTTTTTGAGAATTTTATGCAATGTATTCAGATCATATTCAGTCTCTCCACTAATCCTTCCAGACACACCCTCATTATCCTATCTACCAAATTTCACTTCCTTTTTTCTTTGTAAACTCATTGAGTTGAAGTTTCAAATAGTCTTGGGTGTAGGCTCTGTTGTACATAATAGTTGACATACAGAGGGTTACACCCTTAAAGAAAACTGAACCTTTCTTTCCTAGCAGATATCAAGTACCATCTTTTCAGCTGGGAGTAGGACTCCAAACACACCTGCCCCTCCTCCACACAGGGATTTTGTCTGGTTTGTGCTTAGACTATCTTGTGTATAACATCATTGTCACAATGTGTCCATGTGTGGATTTTCCCAGTTGTGTCTGAACCGTACTGTTTCTGTATAGTTATGAGTCTCCTCTGGTCTGACAATCTCTCCATACCAAACTCTGTTTTGAAGAGCACTTGGCCTTGTGAGAAAAGATGTCATGTCCTGTTTTCAGCTGAATGCTCCACAGTCTCTTAGTTTCCACATGTTGAATAGTTGGTGGGTTGTTGTGTTACTTGCCATTCACTGCAAGGAGAAGCTTCTCTGATAGGTTTGAATATGGACATAGCTATTAGGAGTCACTTTAATACTGTGTGTACCTAGCAAAATAATAGTAGGTTCTTCTTGGGGACCTGTGAGCCATCTAGACACAGGTTCTTGACAGGTATGGGTTTCATCTTGTAGAGTGAGCCTTAAATACAATCAGAGAGTGGTTGGTTACCCTCATAAACTCTGTGCCACAATTACACCAGTGGTAATATTTTTCTAGGACAGTCATTATGGCAGCTCATAGTGTTCGATGGCTAGGTAAGACTGATGATCACTCTTCTTCTCTGGTAGCTTACATAGCACTTCCCAGCATATGAAAAGCTAGCCAGTAAGACCAAAGCTTCTAAGTCAGTACCCAGTTGATTTCTCTGTGTTTTATGACTCAAGTATGCAGTATCTTCTACAGCAGGGTTTTACTGTCAATTTCCAGACAGTAGCCAAGAACAGTGGTAATGATTTTTAATATTTGGAGTTTATAGGACCTTGATTGGTCAACAATTCAAGAAGAGGTAATCCATTCATGGTACTGTTTTGTTTTTGTTTTTGTTTTTGTTTGCTAGCATGTAATATCTAGTTGGGGCACTGTTTCCCTTTGCTATAGGATAACTCTAAACTTTATATATATATATGTATATGTATATGTATATGTATATGTATATGTATATGTATATGTATATGTATATGTATATGTGTGTGTGGTGTGCATGTATATTTATGTTTTTGTTTATATATAAATATATATGACACATATATATGTATATATGTATATGTATTTTAGGAAGTTTCTGTAATAGTAGGTTTCTACATGATTCTTTTCAAAAGACCTTTATCCTTCATTATAATCCTCCTCTACCCTGTCTTCCCATCCCATGAAATACCCCCTGTTCCATTCTCTCTCCACCCTCCTTTATATTACATATTTCATCTTCTCTCCCTTAAGAGAACATGCCTTAATTGTTTACTGATCCTCTGGAAATCACAAATGAAATATGTTTCTCTAAATATTCAAAGTTAACATCTACCTAGGACAGGGAATATGAGATGTTTGTCTTTCTGGGTCTGGGCTACCTCACTTAGTATGTTTGCAATAGAATCTGTTTTCCTGTGGATTTACATTATTCTTAACAAAATCCACTTTGTTCTTGGGAAAGTAATTAAAGATAAATGGGAAAAAGTTTTGTTATTCTCTTAAACTACTACTGTTTTCTTATGCTGTATTGAAACCACAGCTACCTTATATTGATCAAGCTAATTATGATTAATGGAGAATTATGATGGGATGGAGACTAAGGACATGATAGAGACATGTGTCCTGACTTCCCAAAGCGTGTCCCACAATAAGAACACACATGTGCTGCTATAGCACCGCCCAGGGGTGGTACTTCTCACAGCAGGCTGGGTCTTCTCACATCAATCATCAGCTGAGAAAATGCCCCACAGTCTTGCCCACAGCCCGGTTTGATAGGACATTTTTCTGAACTCAGATTTTCTCTTCCAAGATGAATCTACCTTGTGTCAAGTTGACATAAACTTGCCAGCACAATGTGAGAGAGAATCAAAGGCATACAAAAAGCCTTTTCAAAGTACCATGTGACAACTTTGAATGAAAAGCAGGACAGCCTTTGTTAACTAGACCTGTTTCCACAGCACACTCGCTGGGATCCTGTTTGGTAATACTGGCTGTGGCTGTGTCTTTTCTAGCAACTGCTGAATCTGCAGCTTTAGGCTCATGTACCTTGCTTGTGCTTGTCTCAAGAGCTAACTGTGATCCTCTCTCCATCCCTGGCTTGTCCAGCTTCTGCTTGTTTTCTGCAGCATCCTGGTCCTCTAGCTGACTCTCCTGGCCTGTTTCCACAGCTCCCATGTTGGCTTATGCAGACCGTTGTCCAATGGGATCTTAATTTGCTTTCTCCTAAGCATAAGAGAATTTAGCATATATAATTTTTGGCCATTTGTGTATCTTTTTTGGAGAAAAGTCTATTCAGGTACTTGGCTTATTTTTATTTTAATTTCTAAAAATTACTTTCTTGATAGAAACTTATTTGCACTCTTTATATATTTTAGATAATACTTTACAAATGTGAGGTCTATAAATATTTTAGCAGAATGTATAAATTATCTCTTCACCCTAATTTAGTAAAAGTTATCAATAAGAATAAAATATTTTTGAACATACTTAGATTAAAAATGATTTGTTACTTTTCCTCAATTCAAATGTAGTAGTTTCCTATAATTATTTGACTGAATTTGGTAATTTTAATGTCCTGCTTACTTCTCCAGGCTTTTGTTATCTTTATTAATTTAAATTTTAATCAAAATACAGATTATAAAATCATATTAAAGAGGACAAAGTTCCCATTACTTCCCCAATATTGGCTGTCCTCCAGACAGACCACACAGCACCGTGCCCGTACTCACAGAACTGCATTGCTCTCAAATGCTGGCTAGGAAAATAAGGTTTATGTAATTTCCCTATCACAATCAAAATAATACCGATAGCTGGACTGGCAAGATGGCTCAGTGGGTAGAGGCGCTCGCTGCCAAGCTCTGTTCCATTGACCTACCTTGGGTAGATCTCACACACACACACACACACACACACACACACACACACACATTATATACATGCACGTTATACACATGCACATATACACGAACACACTCACACCCATACTACAATAAAGATAGGGGACAGGGGAAACGTAAGACCAAATAAACTTACAAGTGGCACAGATACTGGTAACAATTTCATGGTGTCTGCATTTCTCCAAACTGAAGTTGTGTACATTAACCGTCACAGCTTTTGTATGCTAGTGGATTTCATGTAAAGAAAGTTAAATTTTAAATTGTTAGCAAAACATTGCCTTTAATTAACTCATTTTATGGCCAGGTTATCAAGATATTGTGCATGTAAAATTTTGGCTTTTATCTCATTTCTGCTTTTGCAGTAAGGTTGAAATGTCACCTGACAAAAATAAATGTATGTAGGGTTTTTTTTTCCTCCCCCAAATAAGACTGCTTCTGATCCTTTGTAACATCAAAGCCTCACTTCCCTTTCTTTGGAAGGACTTTTCTTCCTGCCCTTGCCATCGCTAACCATGCCTGCAGTTTCATCCTTGGCATGGTTGTTTAGTTTGCTCCTGTGGTATAGATCTCTAGAGAGGTGGGCAGTAATTAGGCACAGAGGCAGAGCAATTCTCCGCGCCACTAAACTAACATCAGACCCTACTGTAACTGTTTCAGAGCTGGCTTCTGGATTCTGTACATCCTCCACACAGCCTATTGCAATGTCAACTTTTTTTTTTTAAAGGGAACTAAGTTCACAAATGTCTCTATCCTGACAAAGAACTCAGAACTATCAAGGCAGGCCTCTTAACATCTGGCAAATCAAACCTAGCTACAAAATGATTCTCTTTGCCGTTTGTTTATTATGAGGCCTTGGGTGTCCTGGATGTGTGGAATGTACCACACAGTGAAAATGGTGATAGTGTGGGATCCTGCCTTCACATCTGTGGAAAGATAGGCCTGAGGATGTGTGCAAAGAGAGTAGTGCAGATAGATGGACATGAAACATTCTCTGTTAGCTTATCCTTCTTTAATTTATCTTATATAAACAACCTTACCTGTGTTCGTTTCTCGGTCTTTCTATCAGGCAACAGAGTAATAAATGGCATAGATGTTTTACACACATGCACACACACACATGCATGCGTACACATGCACACACATACATGTACACACATATGCATGTACAGACATGCACACACACACACACACACCTCAAAAGGTCTTTGTTAGCTGAAGCCATGCTGACATACATGTGTGCATGCAAGAAATCAACTTTAAGGGCAAAATACTTATTTTGACTCATGGTTTCGGAGCTGCCAGCTCATGGTTGCCTCACTGTTAAAGTCCTATATCAAAGCAAGAAAACATGGTGGGAGAACAAAACAAAGGAAAGCTGTTTCCATGGAAACAGAAAAGCAGAGGATGGGCTGGGTCAAGATACACTCTCACTTCCTCTACCAAGGCCCCAACCCCCAATGGTAACCAATACATCTATGAACTCATATGTGGATAAACATACACAGTTGAAGCCTTCATAGCTGAGTTGCCTCTCAAGGCTCCAATCTGAGTTCAGCTGGTGGAGGACCAGTTCTTCAATACAGAAGTCTTCAGGGTCCGCATCCAAATCAAGACACAGATGTTCTAAAATTTGGATACTTGCCTAGGTTGTCATCCTGACTGAATTGTCTCAGTTACTATTTTTAGTTCTCAGCCTTCTAACCTAGCAAGTGACCTACTTAATAATGACTTAAGTTTACCACTTTTTCTTTTTAACTTTTGTAATTAGGCATGGTATTAGCAGATACATAAGAACAGCTTAGAGCAGACTAGATCAACAGAATACCCCGTATGTTTCTGTACCTGGATACATTTGCGCAATGTTTCAATTAAGTGAAACACATCTTGCTTCAGAAGAGAGGAGTCATTGTTTTTCTAGTGAAAACAATAATCATCCTATCTTAATTTTTTGGAATGTGCATTACAGGCAAGCCAAACTCTTCCATCTGCTCCACTATGGCTTGCTCTCTCTTGGGGGAGGATGATGGGACATCAGCAGGCATGTCTAGGTTATTCTGTCAAGACACTGGAAGGGTTCCTTCTCTGAGGCTGAGGTTTTTTTTTTTAATACTTCTTTGATTATATAATATTGGCCTCTCTGACAAGACAAGGAAAAGAAGGTGCAGAAGCCTAAAGAAGAGATCTTCACTCCTTGCTCTCAGTCATCTCCTCAGGCAGAGAGGAGTCTGTGGAAATCACCCAGTGTCTCATCAACTCCACATTGTCAGTCAGCAATTTGTAAGAGAACAGTTGACCTGTGCTGCGTTTTTAAAATCAGGTTCTTTCTGAGAATAATTCTAGGCGATGCTGTGTTGTTTTATTTTGGCCGTATTCTTAAAGCATTCTCTCTGACCCCTTTGCCATTTGCCATTTGCCACGAATTGTCTTTCAAGACAGAAAAGGTCTCTGAAGTGTCCTGTATTCTTTCACGGGACTTGTAGGGTTTTACAATTTTTAATATTTTAAAATTTAAGATCCAGCTTTTCTTTCTCTTTTTGGACCTGAACTTTACTTTCCCCAGGAATCCTGCGTGTGCCTATCAGGTGCAGAAGCCAGTCTCTTTTTCCTTTTATTTTGATATTATAATGTAATTACAGAATTGTCCCCTTCCTTTTTCTCCCTCCACCCCCATGCCGCTCCTTGCTCTCTCTCTCACACAAATGGATTCTTTTTCATTAATAGTTGTCAGATGTATACATGTAATGCATGTATACCAACATATTCCTGAAATATAACCTGCTGGGTTTGTATACTATTACCTCTATGCACATTTTTTCCCAGGGAACCCATTTCTTTTGAAGGTTTCTTAGGTCTGCATTCAGCAGCTCTCTGACCTGATAAAGATGCTGTGGTTTTCACTGCAGGGATGGTTCGTTAAAAAGATGAAAAGTTGTCCTTTAAAATCTTGGTGATTGGTCTTATGGATTTGGTGAGATTAAAATTGATCCTAAGGCTCTAATTCCTCATAAAAGATTCCTTAGTGCCCAGATGTTCCCATTAGACCGTCAGTAGACTGTCTCAGACACAAATTCTTCCTTGCCTGATCCAGTCAGTGTCTGCACAAGCTGCTTGAAGCTCTTCTGTTTAATTAAAGCCCCTCTGGGCTATGTCGCCTGAGACCGGTCCCTTGTTTTTCTTATCTTATAGCCCCAAGCCTCAGCAGGCACATCAAATTACCCTCGTTTTCTACGTTGTTATTCATTTTCTTCAAATAATAATAGGAAGTAGCTGAAGCAATAGTGAAGGCATTTGGAGCTGGCTTCTGAGCACCCCAAATCTTCCATGGTAAGGTGATTTTGATTGTGTTCTTCAAAATAAATTGAGCCCTGGCTTGGTAAATGATTAATGAATGCAGGACTTGAGTCCAACTGTTTTACTTCATGTAGGAGATGCTGGTTTTCCCAAATTAAAAATGTTCACGAACCATCCTCAATGCCCTGCCTTTCAGGGCAGTGAACTTATCAGCTGCAATCAATTCTATGTGCACACAAGCCTGCTCTCAAGGAGAAAGGCCATGCAAAATGTACATGCGTGCATACATGTGTTTGCATGCTCTCATTTTTTTTTTACTAAGAAGTTTTGTCATATCCCCTAATTCCAAAGCAATACAGTATTTAAAAGGTACGTTAGAATGATTGCAGGCTCTTTGGGAAGGTTTTCCTGTTCTGACTGGACTGGCTCACAGGTCCATACAGCACATCTCATAGCTACAGGCAAGTCAGCTTCCTCAGATACCTGTGACCTTTAGCTGGAGCTGGAACCTCTGACACCTTCTCTGCTAGGTAGTTTTGGACACTCTCAGAATGTTCCAGAATTCAAATTCATTTCCTCTTCTTCAACTTTAACTGATTTGTTTTATTAGATTAGTTTCTCTCACAAGCTCCCCGTCTAAAATGTTGCCTTTCAGAATTCAGCCACAGAGGCTATGTCTGCTTCTCATTTATCTCTCAATAGTGATATCTCTCAATAGGGAGCCTTTTCAAAACCATGTCACTGAAGGTAAAGATACAGAAGGTGGAGCTTCCTTACATCCTTTTTCCTTCTGAAGTCACAGAAAGAAGTAAATGATGAAGCAATTCAGGCTTAGGACTTCCCAGTTTCGGTCACATGCTTTGTCAGAGACATTTCAGCCACTCCTACAGTGGGGCTTAATTTAAATAAAATATTAACACACCTTTAGACTAGTAAATGGGAACATTTTTTTTTTGGTTGCTTGGATCAAAAGATTGGAATCTTATAATGTGGGTGTGTGGGTGCTGGGCTGAAATGTGTGTGCCCATGAGGGTGCTGAGCTGAAGTATGGGCACTCCCATGGGTGCTGGGCTAAAGTATGAGTGTTGACATGGGTACACAGGGATTGAGTATTCTGTGAAGGAAAGCAGTGTCAGAAACACTGGTTTTCCATAGAAAGCAGCAGAAGTTTATTGGGGTGGGTAGGGAAGAAGGGCAAAAGAGGACTGTCTGGACAGAAACAGTACGTACTGTCCTTGCAACTTGTATTAGGTCCCTTGGGGAAGCAATGACCAAGACTTATTGAAAATTTCTCCCCACCCCAACTTTTACCTCTTGGTTCCTTTGTTCACCAGGCCTTTCAGAAATCTTCCAAATGCATACAGATTTAGTGGAGGAAACCTGAGAATCCCACCTGTTCATCTGTTTCTATAGCTGAGCAATTCACCCATGAGCCCCAGGGAAACTGCTGCCTTGCTGTTGACAGGAAACCTAGCATTCAATGGGGAGATAGAACAGACGTAAGGCTGATCCCTGGGGATGTCACCATGAACTCCTTGTAAATACATAGGAATTAATGTCTTGCAAATGAGGTACAAGGTGTTGAAGGGCTGTGGGTAATAGATTCACGACTGTGCAGGAGGCTGCACTGCAGAATAAATCACTCTTCAGTAACTTGGCTGTAATTACGTGGACAGCTCAGTTGCCTTTGAGCTTTCACACACACAGTTAGTGTGCGATGATTGATGTCTGTCTGAGTTGTTTTTAGGGATGGTTCAAAGAAGGTAATTGGACCGAAGATCACCGTGCTAAAAGATTGAAAACCTTTCCCTTGCCCACCTCATGCATACAGTTAGTGATAATAGGGAAACCAGGGTTCCCTCTGGGATTTCTTAATCTCATTAATAAAGGAATTTAAGAACCAACTAAAATGAAGCTCAAGGACAATTTTATTAGAGAGAGAGAGAGAGAGAGAGAGAGAGAGAGAGAGAGAGAGAGA
>NW_021604630.1:962405-973061 GCF_004785775.1 Grammomys surdaster
AGAGAGAGAGAGAGAGAGAGAGAGAGAGAGAGAGAGAGAGAGAGAGAAAGCCAGAGCAAGCAAGCTACACACTTCAGCAGATACCCAGAAGAAGAGAAGGGAGAGAATGAAGGAGAAAGCCTAGAGCAAAGGAACAGGTCACGCCGTGTAAATTAGACAGCCACAGAGATCAAACACATGGTATTAGGCAGCCACAGAGCAGGAGAGGTCTCTGGCGAAAGAAAAAAGAAAAGAGAATTTATGGTTTCCTAAGTAACTGAGAAAAGTAGGCAGACTTAAGAAGCACCATGGCTGTGCATGCTAAGGGACCCCCACTAGAGGAGGATTCTGGGAAGGAACAGGACAATATCTCATTAAATGGATAATGATTCTGCCTTTCTCTTCAGCATGGCAAAAGGTAACCCTGCCTTCCTAGGAGCAATGCCATTTTCTGGAGGGATGGGCCCTTCCAGGCAATTGGTCCATCCATTGGAATGTTTCCACCCAGCTCAGAGATTCTACTCTCTAAACCAGAATGAAATTTCCCTTAATGATCCTTTATTGCTGTTCTATCAACAGGACCCAAAAGAGCCCTCTGTTCTGTTGTTCAGAGTCCTCTTAAGGCAGTGGTTCTCAACCTGCCTAATGCTCTAACCCTTAATACAGTTCCACATGTTGTGGTGATCCCCAACCATACAATTATTTCATTTATGACTGTACTTTTGCTGGTATTGTGAATCATATTGATATGATGACTATCTGCTATACAACCCCCATGATTCAACCATCTTAAGAGGTGATTATGCGCGTGGATCGACTATAGGATGCAAAATGTCAGTGCTATGGCTTACTTTAAATGAAGGATGTAGGAGTAAAAGGATTTACTATCGTAAGGAACATTTCTGAGCTGTGAAAAATAATTTCTTCAAAGTAAGAGACAATAGAAAATATTTTACCTCTTAATGCTTTAAAAAGACTCTCTTAGTTAGATTTTCATTACTGTGAACAGACACCATGACCCAGGCAATTCTTGTGAAGGACAACATTTAACTGGGGCTGACTTACAGGTTTTGAGGCTCAGTCCATCACCATCATCAAGGTGGGAAGCATGGCAGCATCCAGGCAGGCATGGCACTGAAGAAGCTGAGAGTTCTACCTCTTATTCCAAAGGCAAACAAGAGGAGACTAGCTTCCAGGAAGCTAGGAGGAGGGTCTTAAAGCCAACAGTGACACTCTTCTTCCAACAAGGCCACACCTCGTAATAGCGCCAACCATATTTAAACCACCACAAGGACAAACCTGGTTAATGGCTACAAGTTCATTAGCAGGGTCCTTACATGCATGGAAGAATAAAGCCCATCCACTTGTATAAACATATAGGGTCTTCATGAACGTCTACCAAAAGAATTTTAACTGTATTTAGAGTGATGCCATTAAATCTTAGTCATTTTGGGGGTTTGAATGATCTCTTTAGCATCAGCCATAAGACTTGTTCACATCAGTTCTTTTGTTGATGCTCACAACTTGACATTTCTCTCCTTCCTCCACAGTTATTTCTACATCCAGCCTTCTCAACCAGGAAACGCTTGTGTACCCATGCCCAGTTGTGGCTTACAGAGCCTCAGGGTCAAGCAGGGGGAGGGGAGCTGTGCTCTCAGCACAACATAGCTGGAGGATTTCTGAGGCAGTATCACTGGCCCAATCATTTCCCTGCAGCATTTTTACCAGCAGATGTATTCCCTAGAATGGGTTTGCTGCTTTCTGATCATGGACACAGCCTGTGATACATGGCAGGTTAGAACTACCCTAGTTCCTGGAGATGCTCTGGACCTTTGACACTCTAGCCTTGACCACGGTTTATCCCTGCTGGGGTGAGCTGCCCAGTGGCTGCTCCTATAACACCAGACAACCTCTTCAGGTATTCTCTTAGAGGCTCCCAGCCAGATCTTGGGTATGTCTGGGTTCTCTATATCCTCCTGTGGGGAGGTACTAAGAAAGGGTACTCTTTGGGGCCTCTTACTCGGTTATTCATAGAGCACCTCAAATGACTTGAACGTTGTTGCACTCAGGTTTGATACGGAGGCACTCACAAGGTGACCGTGAAGACAGGAGAGAGTAATTTCACCTTTACAACTCTCTGTACAATTATTTCTGCATTGTCTGCTACCTGATTCCTCTTGTGCCTGCTCCCCTCACTCCAATGTGTTGGAATGTTTATTTTCTCTGTATCTTCTCTCTGGGTCTACATGGCATGTTTCACAGGAGCATTTGAACTGAGCTGAGTTGGCCAGGCTTTGCTTTATTGAATGTATAGAAGTGGATTTGGAGAATGCACTTTGGCATAATGATAGGAAAAAAAAAATAGATTCTGAAAAAGTCTCATTCTAGGCAGATGGTCCCATGGCCCTGTCATCATTTGGGACTCAAATCATTACTATAATAAGAACAATAATAAATTATTTATTTTTTATTTCTTTGGCAATGAATTGTAATCTCCCTATTCGAACTCCATTCTCTCAGTCTTGGTATCTATTTGGGACAAAAAGGAGAAAAGCAACATAGACAAAAAGTAAATTGAAAATTCCAGAACAAGTCCTTGTTGTGTCTGGTACTTTGAGTAAGATCAATGAGTTAGCCACCCCTTTTTAACTGAGACAGAACCCATATCGCCCACCTGCCCATCAGATTCATGTGCGTGTGAGGATTTCACACACTGGGCTGAGTCATGTATGACTTCAGTAGCTTAGGGCAACAGACCAATATTCGTTGTTTGTCATTGCAAAGGGTCCAGATGTTGATAGCCAAGGCTAGGAAGGCTCTGTTCCCTCTGTTATCTCTAGAGGCGAACTGGATTTTGCCTCTTTAAGCCTAGGGTGGTGCCTTTTCCTCACATGCCTTTGCCTCTCATAAAGACACTTGTCACTGGATTAGGACCCATCCTGCTCCAGGATGACTATGTCTCCACATGCCTGAGTTACAGTTCCAAAAGTCCTATTTATTTCTGAGGTTACCTTCTGGAGTTCACATAGGACATATCTTTGGGGAGTCACTCTATCACTCACTGAATTTGACATAGTAAATTCCTTTATTACTTTCTTATGCTTGTGATAGTCTTGTTCACACCTTATCTATCAATTGGTAATTAGTAGGAGAGAAAATAGCATAGTTTCCAAGACTCTATAAGACTGTTTTGTTATGTGCTTTTAATTTCTTCTACAAATGTTCCCATTCCCTTTCCTTCCCAGCAATTTTGATGTATTTGTCATGGAATCTAGGGAAATTCTTGCACCTCATATAAGCTATGTAATGCTGGTATCACAAGTATCAGCAGCCAAACATTGTACTTCTGGAATATTCTACCTGTTGGTTCAACTATGTCAACCACTGATTGTCCTGCAGAGAGAAACACAGACATGGTGATTCTACTCAGAAGTTAGGAGCAGAGCTGGGTGTGGGCAGAAATCAAGGTCTAAGACTTGCCACAGCTCAAAATGGAAGCAGGAAAAATGGTCTATATTTCATTTTAGTTTAAGTATTGATGTTAGAGGATGCATCTTGTACTGAGAAGTTGTTTGCTGCGCTGCTGCTGTGAGTATGTGTATGTATATGTGTGTGTTTGTGTGCGTGTATATATGAATGAGTGTGAGTGTGTGTGTGTGTGTCTGTGTCTGTGTGACTTTGTCTTGGGTCAAAGAACCATAGAAGGGGCAGCTTCTGATGCAGTTTCTGGTTCCTATCCCATGAAACCCTTTCTAAATACCTAACCCTGCTTTTTTGTGGCTTCCAGGAAACTTAGAGTGACATACATGGTTCACATTATATTTACACTGACTGGTGAGATTCTACATATTTATAAAACATGCTGTTAAGATGGAAGTACAAATTCCCAGAGTGAAATACAGTGGCCATGTGCCTGCTATGTGTGCTTTTAATCTGCATGTGCATATATGTAAAGATCTATACTCACACATGCATAAGGCATATTTATGAAGATTATTAGAGTAATGCATATCTGTCTTTGCTATTGCATCAATGTGGCATCTTGCTTACAATCTTTGACCTATAAAAATAAGGGCTTTGGGTACTGCAAATCATGGATCTATGTAGATTACCTTTTCAGCATTACATCTCTTTGGACAATGTGGTGTATATTGTTACATAATTATATGTTGGTAAAGTCATAAGGAAATAATGTGAAAAAAATCAAATTATTCCAAAATGACATTATGAATGTATGCACAAACATGCTCACACAAGGTACATTAGACTACCTGCATGCAATATCTGTGCCTGAGGTAAGGGATGGTGCTGTGGTCCTGCTTGCTCAAGTGCCTTTAGTATACTGTGATACATGTGATAAGTCATGAATTCTCCCCATGTTCCTTTGACTCTGAGTTCTAGTTGGTCTTGCTGTTTTACATTTTTATTAATTCAACCTCTCCCATATTTATTTGAAAAAAAAATAAAGTTTTCTTTTGTTGTTGAATATGCTAGCTCATCCTAGTATAGGCAAACACCAGCATGAGCACACACTGAACTATAAATAAATTGGAGCCAGATTTTCGCCCATACTCACTCTTACTAATGCACCCAGGTGTTACTGAGTGTGCTCTCTACACACACTCCAGTGGCTACATGAAAAATTAAGAGCAGGCCTCACATAGTTTACATTTGAATCCCGTGTTCCCTACTACCTGGTTGTAAGGCTAGGTAAATAAGTTAACCTCTCTGAACCAGTTTCCTCCTCTCTCAAGTGGAACTGAGGATAGTTTTATCTTCCCCATAGGATATATGTGAGGCTTATTGAAGCTAATTCACTTAATGGCATTACTCCTCAGTCTGGCAAGGAGAATGTTCCCCAATAATGTGAGCTCTTATTTTCTAATTATGGATGTACCTATGAAAGGCATTTTCAGTGCAAATAAAGTCCCATGAATTCTCGGTAACAGGTGACATATGCTTCTCTTTGAAGCCCGGAGAAAATCTTCAGTGGAGAGTGAAATTTGGTCCATACCAGAGAGAAGTTGATAAATTCTTGAGAAGGTTGGACCGATGTTGACAGTAAGCCTTCTCAGAGGAGATGGCGGGAACCAAGGTTGAGATAGAAGGCAGTGAAAATCACTCAAGGGAGCATCATGGCGTGTCAGCGCATGCCTGTGTGTAGACACAATTTCTATTTCACTGTGTGTCATACATAGGTCTGCACATTTAGGTTGTAGGTAAGAGTCGTGCGTAGTATTGAGGTATTGTGGCTTTTGGAAGTGGTTCTTCCTTTGAGTCACAGTCTGCTTTGAAGGACCAAAGCAGTGTTGGCAGCCTCCTCATTTATGACAATCCATGATTTCACTTCTGTTTCCTACTCGGAAATTACGACTTTGAGACTCCTTCCATCTAATTTCCTCTCTTAGATCCACTTGTTCCCTCCAGCAACCCCTCCTTTTCTTCCCTTCTATCCAAGACTTATATCTAGACCACAGATTTGTATATTTGAAATAGTTTCTTAATTCCAAAAAAGTCACCATTTTCCATGTGGTCTTTTAAAATATACTTTACTATTATTGTGCTCGTACGGTGTACGCATGCGTGTGGGCCTACGGGCCCACAGCGGAGGTCACATGACAGCTTTGGGAGTCTGTTCTATCTTCTTCCATGGGTTCTGGGGACTGAAGTCAGCTTACCAGGCTTATACAGCAAGAGCCTTTGCCTCCTGCACAGTCTCGCTGGCCCTTCTTATAGTCTTCTCGCAGATGAAAGAGTGGATACCAGCAGTTCCTGACATTTATTTGCAGTGAAACATCGCATCATATACACTCCCTAAGACTGTACTGCCGTCTAAATGAAATACTATACCTTAAATGTGCAATGCTGGACCCACAGCAAGTCTCAATGTTAGTCAGTCTTAATGCCTTCAGTACCTTGATCTAGCCTAACTCAACCTTTGCCTGTCTTCATTTGGCATTTATATTTAGCCTAGATCTCAGTGTCTTCCTTGCTTTCAATACCTCTCTCAGTGGTACCCCTAAGGTCACGCCTTCTTGATTGTATTCTGTCAGACTACCTAGGAGCTGTGCTGGGTTTTATTGTTTCCTCCCACATCTGCCAATACCCATTCTCTTTGTAAGAAACACCTTCTAATTTCTTGTCTTTTCTGATGTGTTTCTGTGTGACTATATGAGCTTCTTTATGGTTGCTTATGAGAAGAAGACTGTACAGAAACCTGAGCATCTTCCTTTCTAGTGACCATTGAAGAGAAATGCTCTGTTGTCCTGCCCCCAACAGACAATCATTATCTGGGGATGAGTCCTAGGGGATGATGGAGCCTTGGGAGCCACCGCCTCTTCCATAACAAACTCTAGAGAATCCTCACCTTGTACATCTCTTGTGCTAATAATTGAAGCAGCCCTGAGTTCAAGATTTCAGCCCAAAGCCAGGCAGTCTTAAGAGCACTCCTTTCATAGTCCAGCTCTTACATTTTTTTTTCTTGCCCTTTCTTGTATGATGTTTCCTGAACTCGGAGGAGATACAGATGTCCTTTTTTGCAGTTGAGACCCGAGCTGTCACTCACTCTCATCATATTGATCAGTGATGAGCCTCTGTAGTCGCCACACTCTGGCTGACGTTCCTATAATCACAACATTGCACTACAATGGAGAATGCTACCTCAACTCAGGCCTGGGAAGTATTAACATTCTCCTTGAGCTTATGACTGCATCTCCCTGTAACATTTCTCCCATTTCCTATGAACAGAGTTTGAAGATCCTCTGTAGCCTCATCTTAACCTGCCCCATGTTCCCTTTCAGTGAGTGGCTTCAGCTCCTTCCATAGACCTTCAAGAAATTAGACCCATAGGTTCCTGCCATCTCTGTCTACCTCCCCCTTTTCCTTTCTGAGTTCTGTAAGAAATAGGGCCATCTCAATTCCAAAGCCTTATTCACGCACATATGTGTTGAACAAAGGCAGGAGTCACTACTGTATAAGGAAAAAGCATACTTCTTTTTCCCGTGGTTAATGTCTCATTAAGCAAGTGAAAAGAACTCAAATATGAAAATTATCTAGGAAATACTTGATCACATAGGTATAAAATGTTTTAATTATGTTCCTGATTGTACATAATGAAAGAATTTTTTAAATGACAGAAAAAATGATTTGTTCAGAAAGTTGATTTATAATATTGTTATATGATGATATTACTTATGAATTTTAGAAAGATGTTTTTCTAACCACTGAGATGATATTTCCTCTGTGTACTCCTATATAAATGCATGCATGTGCATATGTATATTTTTCTAATTATCTAGTGTGCCACCTGTTTATCTAAGCATTCAACACTACAGCCTGACTCTGCCGCAGATACATCTGATTCTGAATATGCTCTGATTATGTAACATGGTGGCACAGCCCGAACGTGCTCAGTGCCCTTGAAAACTGCAGCGTCTCCAATAGAACATTCCTCGGCAGTGTACTTACAGCCAAGGCAAATCTCATATTCTCAAGGATAAACCAAATTGCATGTATCCTGTCTATTAGCTGTTTGGCTATTGATTGGCGCAGTCATCATTTGTTGGATCTGTGCTAGAGCGGGCACAGCTAAGTAAAGGAAAGGGCCTGAAAAGAAGTGGCTCACCAAGAGGTGTTGTGAACAGTGGTTTGAGCGGAGCAGGAAAGGAGCAAGCCTCTGGAGTTGGATCATCAAGACAGTATAATCCCAAGGCTCACCATCCTATGCTCTTACCCACATTGTACGGTCCATATAGCACTGTGTTCCTGTACTACAGTGGTAAAGAGCTCTCCCCAGCATCATCATGAGCGTCTTTTCATCTCCTAGCTGAGTCTTGGCATTTGCAGCTCACAGTGAGTTTGCTTCTCTCTGTGCTATGAAAACTGCCATGTTCCTTTAGTCACAGAAGCTTATCTCTCACCAGTGGATGAGGAAATCATGTCCTCTTAAATGATGTTCCGAGTGCAAAACTGAATTTCAGAGAGCCCTTTCATCAGCTGACTTGGCTGAGTCCCACACATGTCCCATGGAGTCTCCCAACTCACAGTGACATATATGGCTCACATTATATTTATACTGACTGGTGAGATTCTTTGTATTTATAAAATATACTGTTCTATATTATAAAAAAGAAGAAGAACCTCAGGGATATGTTTCATATTGGTGCAGTATGGTACAGGGGAAGGGGGTGCCTCTGCGGGCCCATGCTGAGGCAGCCCTTCTCCCTGAGGTACCAGCCACAGGACTATAGTATGAAATAGAGTTTATTTAGGGCATGGGGAGGGGCATCAAGGGGGTAGTAGAGACAGAGAAAGGGGGAAGGAGAGAGAGAGAGAGAGAGAGAGAGAGAGAGAGAGAGAGAGAGAGAGAGAAGAAGAAGAAGAAGAAGAAGAAGAAGAAGAAGACTAGAGAGAGTGGAGGACTAGAGGTTGGCCATGAACTCGTGGAGAGAGGAGGAGAGGGGAATGGGGAGAGGGGGGGTAGAGAGGGAAGAGAATAAGAGAGTAAGAGGGCTAGAGAGACAGGAGGGGGGCAAGTAGCCCCTTTTATACTGAGTCAGGCATACCTGGCTTTTGCCAGGTAACTATGGGGCGGAGCCTAGAAGAAATGCTGACACATACTGTTAAGATGGAAGTACAAATTCCCAGAGTTAAATAAAGTGGACATGTGCCTGCTTTATGTGCAGCCTAGCCAGTTTCCCCCTCCAACTCCCCCCATCACTGCTCTGGGCATGGCAGCAGCTGGCACAAGGGCTTGCAGGTATCGTATTGTCTCAGAGACTGTTTTGGTCATGTGTACAGCTAAACTGTAGGTCAGAGGAATTGTTTTTCCCTTTCCACATGTGAGGGTGCATTGTAAATTCTCCTCTGGTGCTGCTCTTTCTGCACAGCAGCTGGGGCTTTCAAATTCCACCAGTGTGGTGTGCCTCCTGTTTATTTTCTCCTAGCTTCTGGGATCCCACAGCCGCCTGCTCCCCTCCCCCACCCGCACCTTCCAAGCCTCCTTGGCTGGATTCCTCTCTTCACCTTATTATACATATTGGTTTACTCAGGGTTTTGATCTCTGCAGAAGATTCTCAATCCCCTAAAGATAAATGACGCAGAGTGACTGGTGACAGCCCTTTACAGCTACAGCATAGGAACACCAGGATTGATGGGGCATGAAAGGGTAGAATGGGGAGCTTTGGGATCACACGATGTGCAGATAACCCAACTCCAAAGTCAGGTTCTCCTACACTGATGGACTATTCCCTGATTCTTTTACCCACACACATGCTAATCACTGTTAGATTTACCCCTCACCTCTAAATTCCAGTACCTCTCTGTTTGCTCTGTGTCTGCCTGCAATGCCTAATAAATATCCCAGCCTTGGCATCATTCAAGCAGAACCAATGATTGATTCACCCTCTTTCCATTTCATTCCATAAAATATCAGTGCTTGTGACACACAAGGACAAAGGACAACCAGTAGCGGAGCGTGTCTCCCATTGGAATCCAATATGTCTATACTGTGGTTACTTGGAGGGGCAGGGGAAAAGTATTTCTGTGAAGGAACAAGGGCAGTTCTTCTATTGGAGGACCCTGTACTGGATGGTTTTGTGTGTTAGCTTGACACAAGCTGGAGTCTTTAGAGAGGAAGGAGCCTCAGTTGAGGAAATGCCTCTTATAAGATCCAGCTGTAAGGCATTTTTCTGAATTAGTGATCGATGGGTGAGGGACCAGTCCATTGAGTCCACTGTGGGTGGTGCCATCGCTGGGCTGGTGGTCCTGGGTTGTACCAGAAAGCAGGCTGAGCAAGTCAGTTAGCAGCACCTTTCCATGGCATCTGCATCAGATCCTGCCTCCAGGTACCAGCCCTGCTTGAATTCCTGTCCTGATTTCTTCCAGTGATGGACTATGATGTTGAAGTATAAGCCAAAGAAACCCTTTCCTCCTCAACTTGCATTTTTAGTCATGATGTTTCATCGCAGCAATAGAAACCCTGACAGACCCATATCACCTAGGAAAGATCTCTGGTGTTTAAGATGCCCTTGTGTTTTGGTTGCTACTAGAATGTTTGGAGCAGTCCCCGTGTCCATGGTAACGTCTGATAGTTACAGGATTCCTTCTAACAAGGCTCTATTTTTTTTAACAGAATTTGAATATTAGTGAAAATGAATATTTAATCCATTGGGCTAGAGTACATTAAGCTATCCTTGCTTCCATTTTTGCAGTGTTTCCCATTTTAATCCTCCTTTAGCCTTGCATGGAGAATAGCATAAGAGTATTTTTGCAGACCTAGGAAGGCTGGAGTGGTGACTGTATTTGCATAGAGTGATCCTCGAAGCCTGCCTTCTTCACTCTGCCCCTCTGTTCCACTGCCCACTGCTCTCATAAAACCTAGTCTACAGAGGATGATGAGGACTCCAGTCCTCCTGTGACACTGTGGCTCTTCCTCTCTTCTCATGTCAACTTTGCAGGCATTCTCAGTTTGCATGGCCTGCTACTCAGGGGTGTACAGCATCCATGATGACCCCCTCAGTTAGGCAGACAGCTCCTGCAAGAGCTGGGATACCAAGTGCCCTCCAAGTCTCAATGGGAGGAAGTGAGAAGGGCTTTAGATCATTAAGAGGTTTCCCTTGGATGGGTATTTGAGGATCCTCTCTCCCTCTCCCTCTCCCTCTCCCTCTCCCTCTCCCT
>NW_021604630.1:978061-1007808 GCF_004785775.1 Grammomys surdaster
GGGGATGAAGGCACAGCTGGGCAGAATGGGGGCACAGCTGAATGGGATGAGGGCACACCTGGGCAAGATGAGAGTAGAGCTGAAGGCACAGATGGGGGGGATGAAGGCACAACTCGGGGAATAAAGGAACAGCTTGGGGGGATGAAGGCACAGCTGGGCAGAATGGGGACACAGCTGAGTGGGATGAGGGTACACCTGGGCAAGATGAGAGTAGAGCTGGACAGAATGAAGACACATATTGGGCGGAGTGGAGGCACAGCTGGGGGGATGAAGGCACAGCTGGGGGGGGATGGAGGTACAGTTGGGAGAGTAGAGGCACAGCTGGGGGGGATGGAGGTACAGTTGGGAGAGTAGAGGCACAGCTGGGCAGGATGAAGGCATCTTGCCTGGATGCTACTGCTGAAAACCACACACAGCACAGGCTTCCCAGGATGTGGAACCAGGAAGCATACCTGCAAACACTACTGATGCACAAAGGTCTTCTACCGCATTTCCAGTCTAGTTCAGGCAAATTGGGTACACAGTGAGTGTAGTTGCACAGTTAGAGGCTGGCAGGGCTGTGTGTTGTAGGATATCTCAAACAGAAGTGATAGGAAACCTGATCAAAACAGGAGAATAACATCTGTAAAGCAAGAGAGACAAAAATGAGGAATAGCATGCCACGCATTTCACATGGAGAGTGGTTCAGATGGTGGAAGTGATGTCTGCTATCTAGACAAGTCTTACTTTGCTGCTAAGTAGGTTTTCTGTATCTTATAGGAAGTTTCCTAAGAGTTTAATTTTGAGTCTCAGTGTCCTCAAGCAACCATGTTGGGGAGACGTCGTACTCAGGCTGGTAATCTTATGAGAATGATTAAGAGTTTAGAAGATGGGGTCCAGTGGAGACCTATAAGCTGTCAGACAAGCATCTTTGAAATGAACTTGGCCACAGGTAATAGGTTGTGTGTCAAGTCTGAAGACCATAGGGTAACCCATAAGTAAGTGGCAAGTGCTTTGTTATTTGTGGGGGAAGTCACACAAAGTCTCTTCCCTTACAGCCTAGGTCTGTTATTTTCTTCAGAGGAGGGTAGAAATGTCTTCCATCCTTGGTACCTCTATTAGCTTTCTATTTATAACAAAATGCCTTAGATAATCAGCTTTATAAGAGACATTTATTTTGGCTCACAACTCTGGAGCTTTCAGCCATGGTCATTACACTCGTTGCTTCCGGCCTTGAACTTATACAGTATGAGGGAGCATAGCTATTTACCTCACGGCTGAGGGGCGGAGCTAGAGGAATAGAGGAAGAGAAAGAACATTCTAGTTACCTGAGGACCACCCAATAGGCTCTACTCCTAAAAGGGGTGTGGCCACCCACCTGTAGCACCAAGCTGGGGACCAGGTTGTTAGCACATGGGTCTTTGGTGGTGTTTCAGATCTGAGCTATAGCATTGTCTGTGGTTTAACTGTCATCAGTATATTAGAAAGGAGATGTATGAAATACGGCTGAGGTGCAGAGACTCATGAAACTCTGCCAGGCGTTTCCTAGGGCCTTGTTCTCTTCTTTGTCCCTCTCTGTTTCCCAGAGCCTAAGGAGAAGTTTCTGCCATAGCTCCTCTCTACTTGTCACAGTGCAACGTGGCATTGCCATCTTCACAGAGCATCATCAACAGATCGTCATCATCAACAGTGCCTGAAGGAACATCTGTGATCTCTCAACTCAAGTCCAGCTTAAATTCCACCGGCAACATGCCACACTCATTAAGGGTGATAACAATGCTCAACCCGTGTACAGAATTGCAAGAAATTTGGCTCTACTATTTTCTTTAAACCTGTGTCTCTCCAAGGCATCATTCTTGTGCTAGAACAAGGACAGAGTTTGGAGGATATACATAGCAAGACCATTTGAAGACGGCTCCACTGGTACATTGCCTGTGACCCCTACCCACAATTTGTAGACACACATCAACTTGATGTCACATGCTTACCACTGATCTTTGCTTATCTGTGGGTTTCTTCTGGTCACCAGAGCACATTTTGCTATTCTTTTGGCAGCCAGAAGCATCAGACAATGAGTGTTCCTTTCCTTCCTTGCCACCATTCCATCAATCAATGACTAACAGAGATGGTGTAAGAAATCCTAGCTCCTCACCTCCTTTGTGGGGTCACTGGGAGTCCCCAATGGGGAACTTAACCTTACTCACAGAGCTAACTTCCTGGGCATTTATGCCTGCCTGTCTTAGCTCATGTTCCCTTGTTGGTAGTTTCTAGAATTGTCTCTATAATCACCCTGCATCTAATTCCTTGAGTGAGTCCATCTTGGTGAAACCGAGTCACCATCATGGTACCAGATTGGGACCTCAGGCTAGATTCTGCCTAAGCAGGCCACTCCCTGGCTTCTCCTGTGGGCCCCCTCTGACCTCTGACATATGCAGGGGAGTGGTGCTTCCACTTTGGAATATCACACATCTACGTGTTGTCCTTTTCTCTTACGATGGCCATTGCAACCTCAGAGTGTTCTCATGGATGATTGCTGCCATTACAACCTCAGAGTGCACTCACAGATACCAACTGAAAGAATGTTCAGCTACTCCATAACTTTCACTTCATTTTAGGTTTACACACATCTTGTAAGTCCCGCAATAGAACTTACAATGCTATTATGTAATAACTCAGAATTCTGTGGTAACATTTAGAATCTTCCACTAGAACTAACCTTTGCTATCAAAATTATAATAACTTTGAAGATAACCTTTGGCTTGAAGTGTTAGAAATGGCCTATATTCAAACTTTGGTGGCCATATACATTTAAAAAAAAATCTTGCCTCCACTCCAGCTTCAGGGATAAGATGTTTGAGTCTAGGAAGTACTTGAGAAGTACTTAGGTTTCTAGGAAACTTTGTGTTCATCAGCATTGTGAAGCTTGTGTGCATATGTGTGTGCGTGTGTAAAATAGCCACATGGCAGCACAGTGTGTGTGTGCGTGTATGTGTGTGTGTGTGTAAAATAGCCACAGGGCAGCACAGTGTGTGTGTGTGTGTGGCGTGTACGCGTGCGTGCGCGTGCATGTGCGCACTTGCACTCATGCACACATATGTTTGTTTAAACTTTCTGTTTAAAAATATGCATGATGTAAGAGATGTGTCACTGTATATTGCTCTAAGAGTATAAGTGGAGACCAGGATAAGTTCTTCTCAAAGCCAGGACCCAGGCATTGCTTGTGGTAGAACACATACTCGTGCAGTATGCATAAGACAATTCCACGTACTATAAAATAAACTATTGAAAGAAATTCTACCCAAATCTCAGGGTCTAGTAACAGTTCACACTTTTTTTCCTCGATGTGAGTCCAGTCTTTTCTTCTTTACCTTGGCTGCTGGAAAACTCAAAGCCAAAATTTGTAAAAAAAAAAAAAAAAAAAAAAAAGCTGCAGCTTTCCTCAAACATGCTTTTAAACTACAAATGCTTTATATATTTTTTCTTTTGTACTTAATCCAGAAACAGGGAAGTGAGCCAAGGGCTCTTAGCTTATTGTTAAGAGGCTTCAATTTAAAGCGGCATCAACTCCTTTTTAGAGGTATCCTTATTCCTGGATTCCCTAGAAAATAGAGCTGGAGGCAAGAATTAGAAAGCTTATATTTGGTTTGCAAAGTCCAAACCTAGGACAGGAGGAGCAAAGGGGAAGATATATGATGTAGGACAGATGGGAATCTGTAAGGAGTGCTTATGTGCAGCCTGCAGCTGATGAGGAGCTGAAAGACAACATAAGCATCCTAGTAGGGATGCAGCTCTGTTTGTGCATCATCCAGTGGTCCAGGAAAGGGGAAAAAGTAGGAATCTCTTTATCTAGACCTATTCTGTTTCTGATATTCACTGGCAGCATATCAGCCTTGAGGCTTAGCGTGCTCATACTTCCAGGTTACGTCTTCCATCCCCTTTGGTGGTTGTCTAGGATGCTAGACTTCCTAACCTCAACAAAGTTTGTTCAACAGCAGCAGAAGGTACAAGTGACTCACTGCGTATAGTCCTAAGGTAAGCATCGAAATGGTGCATAGTATGTGGGCATCAAGTCCAGAAAACTGCGCAGTTTAGGAAATCCAAGAGGATTTGCATAAGGTAAACAAGTGGATAGAAGGTATGGGTAGGCAGAAGTGGGAGGGGAAGGGCCAAACTTTACTGAGCCCATTTAAACTGGCAGGTGCAGGACTGGCTTAGGAGAACGATGGGTAGAAATCCCACTAACTAGAGCATTGGATGGGGAATAGCAATATAGAAGTGTGGTAATGAAAGTGAGGCCGAAAGGACACTCTTAGAGATGTTGAGTTGGAGATCCTTCCAACAAGGGTGGCATCTGTCCACTGGACATGCTAATCCGGAGCTTGAAGCAAGTTCAAGTCTTGCTGGTTGGATATCATATCACACACAGAAAGCTGCAGCTCAAGTCTATGAGTGGGTCAGCCTGGGCAATAAGGACATGTGTAGATAAAGACTGGATAGTGGCCAGAAGAGCAGCAGCCTGTGAGGAAAGGTTGTACATGGTAGGGGACAACCAGAAGAAAGAAAGACCTACTAATGGTACAGAGCAGAGATTTTCAGTTGCCCTAAATAACTTAGTTAGCATAGAGCCTGCTTCACTGCCTACTATTTGTGTTATCCCATGACTGGTCCTTGCTTCTGTAATGTGACCCCAAAGCAATTATGCTCCCGCTCAGCACAAGCAAGACCGAGAACGTGAAGAAGGATAATGAGTATGGGCGGCCTATCAGGATTGTGCTTGGAACATTGCATCAGCTGCATTGTTCTCGCCTTCACAATAACCCAATGATGGAACCAGCAGCAACTTCATATTTTCAATGCAGGAAAGTGGGCCTCAGTGGATGCCCAGGTCAGGTGTGTCATCCCCTATGCTAGAACATACTGCTTTGTCCTTGACTGTGGGTCAGCTCATAAAACTTCTTGCTGAGGAAGAGGCTTTCTCACATCCAGGGGGCATTTCAGGAACTGCTTCTTTTGGTTCAGTGCTGCAGTTCAGCTGATTGTCTGTAAAAGCTGAAATAGATGATAATAAAGTTTTATTGCTAACATATCTTGAGAAACCAGTTTTCTAAACACTCTAAACTTTTACTTTACACCGTTACTGGCCTCTTTTACTAATTCTCAGAATAATAAGGCAACACAAATATTTTCTCTTGAAGGGTCCTGCACTGATATAGTATAGGACAGAATAATGTTTTTTTTCTAAATGTCATTACACATACCAGACATTGAATTGTACGTTTCAGAGATCAGAAGCATCCCATAGATAATGTGTACATTTCCTGGGCAGACACAATTAATGATGACACACTGATGTAGTTTAAATGGACCACAACCTAAATAATGCTGTAGCTGACATGCAGGGCCTCTATTTCTGCCTTGAATAGATTTCCAACATTTGAGTGGAATATTTATACGCTTATGTAAAATGAAAGAGCACAGTCACGTAAGCTATTACATGGTCCATTAAAGCCACTTTCAAGTGACTCCACAACAGAATTTTCTACATCTTTTGCATTTGAAAAAGAAACCTTTCAATTAAACACTGACCCCTGTTTCCAGAACTCGGAAGGGGGGGGGGAGAGGGCTTTGGGTCTTTCTGAAATGGTAAATGTGTTTGTCATATAGTGATGAAAAGAAATCTGTATTCATAGATAACATATACCTAAGTTTAAAAAAACTTGAGGAACGCCACAGGGCCCGACTGTCACAAAACTGGATATTTCTAGTGCCCACCTCTCGTCATCTCCCCCCTTTTTGTCTATGTATAGGGCCTATAAATTTAAATCAAAGATACGTTCAAAGATTCAGAACCCCATGCAGTAGCATCAGATCTTACATTTGGATGAGATGCAGGCATGTCCCAGGCTGGACAAAACCTGACTTAAACTGTATTTGTACTATTGATGAAGGACATCATAGCCATAGATTCCAAATGAAGCAGGTCACACATCCCCACTTAAGTTGGGTCACTGGTCATCAAGAACCCCTGACAGCTGTATTGAAATCATGCCATGACTTGATGGCTCACCCACTTGAGGAGGACATATTTGTGTGACTATCTTTGGGTATCCTCTTGTGGAGGGAAACGTGACCCTGCACGGCACCCTCCTAGAACTAACATTGGCTTTTTAACAGGGTGACTATCTCAAGCGTGATGCTCTCACAAGGGTTTATTAGTTTGATCAAAGATGAAAGATAGCTAATCTCTTTGCACAGACATGAAAAACTTCATTCTGGTGGTCTTTACGTTCATTCATGCACTTACTGTTGAATAATGTCTCAGTTTTCTGAAACTATCATATAAAATGGAAGTTTTCTGAATTCTAGACTCCGTGTACAGTGGGCATTTACTTTTACATTCCTTGTAATTTCATTTTTAAAGATAGAAGTGTTCAGCGATTGGAACCTGATATAATGAAGTGTATTCATCAGTAACATCTAATAAAGACCTTAGATGCCCTCACCTTGGAACTAGTTAAACTGAGATAATGGCACCGCACTCTGAGTCTGCTGCCATGTGTCCCTAATTGTATGGAAAGATCCCATGATTTTTGTCCTCCATGAATCTGGGTTCTGTGGGCTCAATGGACATAATAGGTATATGTTAGTTAGCCCTTCCCAGACATAGTCTGATGAGCTGCCAGGATGGGAGATTGTAGGAAGCCAGAGGAGAGGTAGATCGTTCAATAGAACCAGAACATGAGGGCAGGAAAGGAAATCTAGGTGAACATAGAAAAGAAATCTCAGATGTGGGTTTGTCTTCCTCTGCCGTGTTTGCCTGGTCAGACACACAGGTCTAGTGGGAGGCCAGGCTAATGAATAGTCCTTGTGATGTAAGTCTGGCTGAAAGGAGAACGTGATTGGTTGTGGTGGTTGTGCTAATTGCACTTGGTCCAAAGGAGCCTAGGTGAAGGGCCAGTACACCCATGAGCATGTGAGAAGGTGAAGTGATGTCACTCACCTGCAGGGAAGCTTTGGCAAAGGGCCAGTGCACTGGTGGGCAGAGAAGCCTGTGAGATGATGTTGCTTCTCTGCCCACAGCCATGTACCTGCACAAACTCAGGTCGAGCATTCAGAAGTCCTGAGTCTCTCAGAAGTATTTGAATTTTATGAGAAAACTTTCAGCTAGGATTTTATGTCTTTACTCTCATTTTATTTTTAGCCACTAGTTCAATTTCTGTTGAGTTTTGGAGCAGCATGGTCTGCAACATCATAAGAATTGAAAGTCAGTAAGTTCTTTACTACAAGATACCTTGAGAAAAAAATTAGTAAGTTATTTCTCAGAAAATTATTCCTCTTCTTGGAGTTGTTGGTACCCTTGATGAAGGTTTTAGTAAAGGTTCCTGTTCGTTGTTTTGTTTTTGTTTTCAAAGCTGCTGAATTAAAGCTACAAAGCCTTAACTTTTCTCTGTCCCATACAACCCCAGCTCTGTAACCACTATGAGTTATGGTCTCCAGTGTTCTTTAGCACACAGCAGCCCCAGGAGGCCTTTATCTATTTGGTCTGTTACATTGCTTTGTTTGGAACATAAAGTACCTACCCAGTAATTCACATTGAAAATGAGATCCACGTTCAGGCTTCTCTTTCCTGGAACTTGGTACAGCTTTCTGATCCCTTCATAAAGATGGCTATGAGAAAATAAGCACAATCCAGAATTCAAGCAGAGGATGCCAAGGGACATTTTCTGAACTTGGAGAGGAGCTGAGGTCCTACAGTTTTCCCTTTGAGCCCCTACAGAGGCTCAGTAATCAAGGATGAGCCCAACAGCAAGGTGGGGACATTGTTGTAGTCACTGCACCAAGCTGGTGAGATCACAGCTCTTCAGTCTCTTCCTGAGGGTGGGAAACTGCCAAGGACAAGCTGGACTCAGCAGTGAAATGTAGGAAACCTGCGCGCTAGCCGGGGCCCAGCTGGGACCTCATTTACATCCCACACAGTGGTATGATGCTGTTGTTGGTCTTTATTGTCTTGCAGAAACCAGCAGAGATAAAGCCAGAGGAAGTCAGAACAGCAGAATGCCTGAACACAGAGACATGTGACCTCTCTTGTATCTGCTGACTCTTGTCCTGAGGGGAATTATAGATACTGGGAAAGTTGCAGAATAAGCTATCTGGGTTTATTTATAATGGTGGGGAAAAAAGTTTTCCCTGTCACCTCCTTGCATGTATATACACGTGTGATTAGGAGCTATGGGTAGCTGTTTGGAGATGGTCCTGTTATTTAGGGTGTGACATCTAGCATCAGTGGGGAGGGATGAAGTAGGAAGGATAAAATCATAATAATAGGATTAGATCAGGACCAAGAGAAGCTCCGCACTCTCCATGATTAGTAGAGGCAGCATCCAAGTCTTGGAGAGCAAACCTCAGCCCTCATGAGGAGGAATCACAGGTTAGAAGGGTCCTGGTGCTGGAATTAAAGATTCTAACAGTGTGTCTTCAATCTAGCCTCCAAATACTTCTTTTCCTGTGAAGGAGAGCCTCAAGGAGACCATTACAGCACATCTGAAGACAATTCTTCACATGCTTCAATTCTAAGTTCAAAGGAAGATGATCTTTCCCATCTCATTGTTACTTAGCTTGTCTTCTTGCATTTGTATTGGGTTTTACATCTTTCAGTCTGATAGGCAGAAGTATCTATAAATATAAGGTGTCCCTATATAGTTTTACTGGGCACATATATTATGAAGACTATCTAAACCTTGGGAAGCTCCTTTGGTGAAATTTTCCAATTTAATCTTGGAAATTTGCTCTTCTAGTTCTTAAAAGTCAGTTTGTATCTATATTATAAATATGTATATGTTTATATATGTGTGTGTTTGTATACAAGTTTGCGTGCCAGACAGTGTAGTCCTACTAATTACCCTTAAGTATAGATCTCAATGAAGTGCCTACTATGTGTCAGGGCTTAATGCTGGAAATACATGAATGAAACATCTGATTCTTCTTTTCCAGTGTTTTATACCCAAGTAGCTCAGGAGTCCAGATTGGTAGATAATTAAAGTTGAGAGAAAATGAAGAAAACCCTGAGGATCTTGGACTCTAAAATTCATAAGACTCAATCAATAAGAAAACCACAATCAATCAAAATACCGAGTTGTGGATCCCAGTCTCAATTGACATGTATACAAAACAAGTCGGGACAGAAAGATTGTGTGGGCTAGAGGATCAGAATTGTTGTGAGATTCTGTCTTCTTCTAGTAATATCAGACATTATACCCATAAAGTCTCACTAACATGTCTTCCCAAACTTTAGCTGGACAAGGGTTACACTAATGAACAAGACAAACTGGACAGGGAAAATCCCAGGAGGCTGTAACCCTACACAAAGAACTATGGGTAACTTAGGAAAGCCAGGAATGGGAAAGGTGTTCTTCTGAACAGAACAGCATATGAGTTGGTTGTCCCAATAGTCAGCACAGAAGACATATAGCCTGTAATATTCTACAGGCTGAACAGGTTATATAATAGAAATACATATATATGTACATATTTGTGTACAGTAAAAATTAGTGAAAAAAAAAGGCCACAAGTTTGAAGGAGACAGAAGAGAGGATTTGGAGAGAGAAAAGGAAAGGGAGAAATGTCATTAAATTACAATCTCAACAAAACCAAAAAGAATGTTTCAAATTGGAGGTTAATGTCAATTGTAATTCAGAAAATCTCATATTCAAAATCTCTGACTGATTTAAATGTACCTGTCCATCTTATTAAATTATTGTTGTCAACTCCCCTCCTCAGCAAATTGTAACTTTTCACTAAATACCAGTCATTTTTAATTGTCTGGTCAGCTTGACAATACACGATAATACAGATACTTCATGAAAATTCTCTGTTGGTTGGGGCATCAGGAGAAAACTTTCAGAGTTAGAGAAAAGCTTCCAGGATCAGGGGAAGCTTCTAGAGACAGGAGAAAACGTCCAGAGTCCTGGATCTCAGGATGCTAGGACTGATGTTTTATTTATTGTTCTATGCATGTTTACACAGAATCCAAAAATAATCCATTGGATCCTCAAAATATACATTCTATGCTGCTACATGACTTTCATAATATACATACCACTCATATATTGGCATGTGAAAAACAAAACTGAATGTTTTCTGTTTTCAAAACCATGCTATAATACAATAAGAATAATAAGTTTGTAAGATTCAGAAAAGTTTAAAAATATACACAGTTGTGGTGGTTTGAATAGGTATAGCCCCTAATAGACTCACGTGTTTAAATGCTTGACCAATTAGGAGATGTGGCTTTATTGGAGTAGGTGTGGCCTTGCTGGAGGAAGTATGCCCCCTTGTGATGGTAGGCTTTGAAGTCTTCTGTGCTCAAGCTATGCCTAGTGTGGCATACAGTTTCCTTCTGCTGTCTGGAGAATAACATGTAGAACTCTCAGCTCCTTCTCCACCATCGTATCTGCCTACACACTGCCAGCCGCCATGCTTCCCACCATGCTGATAATGGACTAAACCTCTGAAACTGTAAGGCAGCCCCAATTAAATGCTTTCTTTTACAGGAGTTGCCATGGTCATGATGTCTCTTCACAACAATGGAAATCCTATCTATGGCAACATTCTTCATCTTTCAAACTAATTTTAAAAGGCAGATGTGCTATAGAAGACCTTTTCTTTGTCTGGGAGCATAGTTTAAAATGATCATGAACTTCAAATAATAGCTCCTTGAAATTTCCAACCAAAACAACACAAGAAGATAAGGCAAAGGAGCCTGGCACTAGTCCCTGGAAGATGAATCATTTCTTCAGTGTTCAGCTCATCTGTTAATCTTCTGGTGGCTAGTCACTTGTGCTTCCATGTGTACATTTATTTTGTGTCTAGATGTGCCAAAAACACTCCCAGCTGTGGGACTTTAAGAGTTAATAGAAAACAAAACGAATCTGCTCTTCTAAATGTTGGGATTCTGTTTAGAATTTCGGGATCTTTTAAAAGTAAAATATGTAACATGTAACACACACTGTGTGCTTTGAAGAATGAGATTTTAAAAGAGGGAGTTGGGGGTGAGTTGGCTAGCAGTACAGCTGGGGTTGTCCAGACAGACTTCACTGAATAAGTAACATTTGAAGGAAGACTGAAGAAGCTGGGTCCCAAGCCACGCTCATGCCTGGGAGATGAGCTGAGGGGAGAGAATGGTCTGGATGGAGTGTGTAGGTGATGGTAGGGATGTGAGGGACAAGGGGCACAGGGATGATGACTGATTGATAGAGTATTTTTCTAATAATTTTTTAAAGATTTATTTATTTTACGGATATGAGTACACTTTGACTCTCTTCAGACACACCAGAAGAGGGCGTTGGATATCATTACATGTAGTTGTGAGCTACTATGTGGTTGCTGGGAATTGAACTCAGGACCTCTGGAAGAGCAGTCAGTGCTCTTAACCACTGAACCATCCCTCCAGACCCTGATAGAATATTTTAATGATGACTTTCACACTCAGAAAGTCACACAAGTAACAGCTAGAAACTTGCACAAATTCCCTACAAATCAGGCAGATTGACTGCCTCACTATTTGTCTTAAGAAAAAAGTAGTCACCTGCCCCCCACTTTCCATTTTATGATCTTCATCTGTAATTTTTATTTTGGGAGGACTCTGTTTTCTTTGGAGACATCGTAGAAGCCATACTTGGATTTGAAAACATAATAATAGACAAGAGAGTATATTTAGCTTTACTATGAAAAGTAATAGGAAACTAAAAAGCAAAGTTTGGACCCTCTACTACTCAGCTCCAATGCAGCAGGAAACAGAGAGTGAACTGGAAAGCATGGCAGGTGGTCCTTAGGTGTGACTGTAGAAGCATCCTAAGAATAAATGAGAGTCTTCTAAGTAGCATTACCCACCTTCCATTTGCAGTAGAAATCTAAAGTGCTGTTTCACTTACCTAGTTACCTTGAAGAGATAATAGCTCATGATACCATTAGATTGTACCTGGAATACGACACCTTGGAAGCCACACTCCAGCTATATATGTGTACACAGAAAGCATGTATGTGCTTAGTTTGTATAGCATCGTGGCAGTGTTGTCATCTGCAAAATTTACATTCGAGGACATCAAAAATAAGTTACCAAAAAAGGTCTTTTACTGTCCTAACTCTATGGCTTTGTGATGGGACACATCTACAGCTATTCTGGCTACATGTGACCCATTGGCTGGACTCAACACACTTTTGTTTTGGATAGTCCTTAATAAACATGACTCTGCTCCTGTGTCAGCCCAGTGGCTTCCTGTCAAATACACAGCTCAAGAGTCAAAGGTAACAACTGACTGCAAGTCTCTACTTTCTCATGTTGGTTCATTATGCTCATGTGTACACAGTGTGTTAGAGTGGTTACCTCCTAAAGAGCCACCCCTTTCCCATCTTTCTAAGACTGTATTTTGGGAAGTTATTACATGCAAAAGCATGCTACCAACATCAGTGTATATGAACGAGTTAGTCAATACTGGACTATTACTTTAAGGGAAATGTGTCTACCCTTCCACTATCCATCATCCCCATACACTTGTATTTACATAGATAATAGTCTTGAATCCTAAAATAACTACCACATCCTGGTATTTTATATTTTCCTCAGCACTTGTGTGTACACACACACACACACACACACACACACACACACACACACACAGAGCTGGTCTGTGTACTAAATGACCTTGCTCAAAGATACCACAGATGAGCAGATGAGATTTATACCCCAGTTAACTGGCCCCAATGCCGAAGTTTCACTCCATTGCTCTGGCTCCTACCATCCATATCTCCCATTCCTTTGCTGGAAGCCTGAAGAAGGAGACAAGGTTGCTTTGTTAACTGCAGACCAGGGATGTAGGCTGATGTATAAACATATGTGCTTAAGTTTGAAAGGCTTCTGAGTATTGATAAAGGAGGTCACAAGCCCTTCCTTCCCATTGGACACAGCAGAGTCTGTTAGAAAGTCTGCATTTGCGATGACCCAAAAGAGCAAATGGCATTGTCAGCAGAGACTATGGATAAAAGGAATAAAACCCCAAATCAGGAAGAACAATCCTTCAGATAAGCTCTTGCATGTGCTTTTTAAGAGGGAAAAAAAGATACCTTTAAACTTTCAACTCTCGATACTAATTTCAGCATACCAATCTGCTTGTTGGGTATATTTGACTTATGCACTTAGCTAATTATATAATTCGTTAGCCACAGACACAGAATTTAAAACAAAACAAAACTAGCAAACAAAAATAGCAAACGACATTGAGGTCCATGATGTCAGTAGCGTTGCCAGAAACAGTTCATCTATTTTTTTTCCTCAGTGTGTTTTCAAAACATCATTTTAAATGAAGACTAGGGATCGTTTTCCATTCAAATGTAAATTAAAGAAATATACAGGCTGATGAGTATATAGAGAGTCATGTGACCTGTCAAAAGATGGAATAAATAGCATCTGTAGAGGAGGCAGCCTGCCAGGATGCCTTATATGTGCCTGTTGCAAAGTGAGCGTTCTTTCTAGACCATTAAATTATTATGAAGCTTTCCACTCATGAGTGGAGTCTTCATTTTTTGTTCAAGGCATAAAGTCATCATGAGTAAAAACAACCATAGTCCGTTTGTATGTATGTAAATGAGGGATTATGAGAATGGGTGTTGACTGTGAACTCTTACAGGAGAGAAACAAGAGTGCCCAGAAATGCAGGGAAGGCATAGAATAGCATAATACATGAATGCAGAGAGGAGCCTGTTGAGGGTGGGAGTGCACAAGGGAAGGAGGAGGAGGAGGAAGAGGAGGAGGAGGAGGAGAAGGCATGTGGAGAAAAATACAAAAAAAACCTAATTTGTTTGAAAAATGCTATAAATGAAGCCTAGTTCTCTGTAAGCTAAGAAAAAAATAATTTCAATAAAATGCAACAACTCATTGTCATTTACATTCATTGAGCTGCTTGTTTCTCCTGCATTACATATTTATATTAATTCATTTAATTTTAATATGAGCTCTGAACGGTTGTAATTTCACTTCTGTTTTGTAGATTAGGGAACAAAGACATATCATAATTAGATGGTAGATATAGAATGGCAAGGGATATATATTTGTGTGTGTGTGTGTGTGTGTATGTATATGTGTGTAACTGTATATGTGTATATATGTGTGTATATATATATATATGTGTGTGTGTGTGTATGTATTTCTTCCTCTAAAAATGATGAGTAGATATTATTTCCTCCTATCTCCTATGTCTGAGGCCCAGTGTAGCTCAGGATTGTTGAGACCCTCATTTTCTAGTCCTTAACCCAGGATATTTGGTTTCTAAAAGCAGTATGTTCCCTGTTCAGCTTGTGAATCCTGCTTCTTTCTGTTAGGCTGTATATGAGGTAGTGGAGTGTGAAGTTATAAATAGATGAGACTTTTGGGATAGTTTTTTTTTTATTTTTAATTGGGAGGCTCCTGTCAAATGTCCATAAGGAAAGCCACAGTGGGTCATTGGCTGTCACTTGTTGCCATGAAGCTGCCAGGAGTACGGTTTTGGTGATTTGAGGTACATAGTCTCAACAATCTTTCTCTAAATCAAATGCTCAAAGGTGCAGTACCACCTTTAAAGGAGATTTTTGTTGTTGAAGACTTTTAAATTAGATTACCTCTATTAGGGACGCAGTTGTGTAGGGAGATAGCACGTATCTGGGACTTGACATAGAGCTGACTGGCTGAATACTTGGGACACTCTGAGAACTATGGATCAGAAAAGGCTTGGAAAATGAACTATAAGAACAACAAAGATAATTGGATGCCTAGCCAGTCTGTATGAGTGACAGAGGGCAAGAGACAGAGAGGACAGCGTGGCGTGTCAAATCTGAGTGATTGTAAAGAATCATTGGCAATTAGAACATTTTTTCCTCTGGTCTTTTTCCTCGGGCTCAAAGCCTTTGGATATGAACAGCTCTGAAGCAATCATGGATGAAGGTGTGTTAGGACTCTGCACTGGGAACTCAGGTAATAGAGCCAAAGGCATACATCACTGTTTACTGACAGCTGTGGGGGCATCACTTCTATTGATGCATTTTGAGGAAATCATGGGAGCCGCTAGGAAGAAATGAGCTGCCACAAGGGCACTAGGAAAGAGAGGGAGGAGAGCCATGCATGCTGGCTGTTGTCGAACCCATAGAGCCGCAGCAGAAGAGAAAGGTCATGCATGCTGACTTGACTGTAGAGGCCACAGAGCAGAAGGAAAACGGACATGACATGTGTGCTGACTTAGTGGTAGATGCTGTGGAGCACAAGAAGAAGATAAGGAACATGATGGCTGACTTGGTCTAGCCTCCTGTACAGTGGCACATTCCATGTCCTAGCCAGTTTCACTTAGACCACATCAACGTCAGACAGAAGAGAAAGCATTTTCCAAATTTGTTGTTTAACGTGTGGCTAAAATAGTTTGAATACAATTCTAGTGGGTAGATCTTAATCTACCTATCTACATTTGCCTTGGATTCAATCAGACCCTCAAACAAAAGCAAAATGGTTCAATTCTCTGGTTTTCATATAAGTACAAACAGCAATGTAAGAGTACCTTTACAACTGAATTAAGGCTGTATTGAGATGGATGTCTTCAAATCAGCCAAGCTTATTACCAACTTTTGCCCTGTGGAATATCTACACTATCCTCTAGGGTGCTAGTGTTTAGGTTGAACTGCTCTGTCGCTTCTGAATTTTCACTGATGACAACTTACTTCCCAGCCCCTGCGTGGGCCAGGCATCCAGCATGGCTCAAATTGTCTTTTAATTGCTGGGAATGTACTCCCTCTTTGGGCTCTGTTTGTTTGGAAACAGCTTCTGAAGATGGTAAGTCGTTTCCTTGCTGTTTCAATCTTCAAAGCTTTGCATATTCACTGTTCAAACAGGGAAAGGACTGTTTTAGGAAGTGTGTGTGTGCTTTGTTTAATTAGCTGTTTGGTACCCTGTAGTCTATGCCTGCAGGCAATGGGTTGGGTTCAGAAGGCATTTGGATGTTCTCTGTGGTGCTTAGAGTGTCCCAAATGTGTGGAATAGCAGCCTACTGTACGCTCTAATCTGGGTTATGGCAAAGCCTGGTGGTGGTGAGATTTTATAGAGGGAACCCATTGAGAGAAGCCATTTTCATTGTGCAAGCCGACGATTGGGTGCAAAAGCGAGCAAGCAATATCCACACTTTCTTTGCACGGCTTCCCAATACTTGTGTAGAAACCAGAGTCCATTATCTCAGTCCTTATACACAGTGCTTGGGATCTGATGGAGAATTGACAGTTGCTCTAGACCTGAAACCCTTACCACTATCAAACACTCGATTTCTTCCCCTTCACATAACCGTCTCAAATCAATGTATTTCTCTACACTTTCAATTCATTACTTGAAAGTCTCATACATACTCACAATGAATTTCGGTCATATCCACTCTGCATTCCCTCCCACCTCTAAGCTCCTCCTTGCCTCCCTAATTTCATGCCCTCTTTGATTATTGTTTCTGCATTTTGCTAACCCACTGAGTACAATTATCACAGCTCATATACAAATGGGTGTGATGTGAGAGCAGCCGTCCACAGGAGAGAGGGTAACCTAGCAATGGGCACCTCCCCAAAGAAAAACTGACTCTCTTCCAGCAGCCAGCAGCTGCCAGACACTCCTCTCTGAAGGTGGGGGACTCATGAGCCTCTCCCTCATTAATGATGGAAGTTTTGCAGGTTTGATATTGTGCAGGTCTGGCATAGGCAACCAAAGCTGCTGTGAGTTTATAGTTCAAGAGTAGAACAGCCCTGCCAGGCCTAGAAGGCAGCATCTCACAGGTCCCCCTTTCCCTGCCCTCCTGCTCTGACGTTCCTTCAGCCTAGTCTTCCATGATGTTCTTGGAGCTCTGTGGGAAGTGGGTTGCAGTGATATAGATGCCCTACTAAGGCTGAGCATTCACAGTCAACTTATTTCCAGTGTTTTGACCAATTACATTATATGTGTGTGTGTGTTTATATGTATAAAGATATACACGTATATATTTATTGCTGTTGTTTTCATTTTTTGTAGGTTTTGCTTGTTGTCATTCTAAGTAGGGCGCCTTCCCTTACATTCCCTCTTGTTTTTTAAAGGCTTGGATATCAAGGTCACTGGCTTTGAATTCAGAAGTCAGTAAAGCCAGATCAAAACTCTTCTGTTTATTAGTTCTATGAATTTAATGTCTTTGAACCATTGTTTTCCCCCATCTGTAAAACGAACTAATATTCATAAGGGGTTTTGAAGATGACATCTAACAAAAGCTCCTTCGTCCTTTTTAGAGAGCTTTCTTTTGATACTTCTGAGTTTCGTGCTGGTCAGCCTTTGACTGGAAGAGGAAGCCATTGTGCTTGATGTAAAGTGTTTGTTACAGGGCTCAGATCTCAGGCAGTTTTGGAGCTGGCTAGGCCATCTGTAGGAGGTTGGATTTTTTTTTTGGGGGGGGGGGAGGTCTTGAGTTGCCAGCAGTTGGGAGGAAGAATGGAGTTTAGGGGAGAACAAGAGGCAGTGCCACTCTGAGAGGGAAGTGCCAATCACATGGAAGACCTGGGGACTGTCTCTGTGTCAGCATCTTTAGCCTTGGTGAACTATAGGAGAGGCTGGGCTCTCCTTGCCTTCCTGGGTACACGGCCTAAGATGCAGCCCTGCTGCCCTGTGATGATGGAAGTATCAGCTAGCAGAGATGCTCTTAGTGTATAGTTCCTGAAGCCACAGACCCAGGATTTGATGTCCAGCAGTACTAATGTAGCCTTCGTTTCCTGGGACTCTTTTTCCTTCTATTTCCCACTGATCCACTGAGATAGCTGCCTATGTCTTTAAATCCAGACATTTGCTCATGGCTCTAGCCTGTCCACACATTCCTAACCCTGACTTTTGAGGAATTTATTCCAACACATTGGAGCAGGGAGACAGTTACAAATTGCAGGGAACTTGGTCCCCACCCCTCACTATGAGACAACATGCCTTCAGAAAATATCAATTAACGGTCTTAGGGGAGGGTCAGGATCTTTTCAGAGCTCACCAGGCAGCCAATACCAACCTGTTACAATGGACGCAGAACTTGAAGTGTCTATGCTGCCCCGATGAGGATAGAATTCACTGAGACAGGAGCTTAATAGAGACACCCAGTGACAGTTAAGTAATCAAGTACCCAGGCAGAGGTGGGGAAGGTTTGTCTTAGCAGAAATCATTGCGGAAGAGATTTGGGAGAATGGACAGAGAAGGGGTTCGATACAAGTGTGGATGACAGAGCGTCTGGAGTGCCCCACACACCCTTTTGAGACCTTTAAACATTGGTACTCCAAGGAGAGTGACTGTCCTTGACACTGATGTGGCCACAGCAGGGTCATTCTTTCATAAGGAAATCAGAGCACAGGGAATGCCCCCACCCAAGGGTAGTGGTGGAGATGCCACAGTGAGCGTGAGCACATCTTGCACTGTGAAGCACCATGTGAATGTACTGAGCAGAGCCTCAGCTTGGGCTAAGTGTCTGCAAGCCTTTGGCATATCTGGGGAAACTGAAATAAACTTGTACCGGGTTCCTGTGCAAAGCCTGCTCAGGTTCAAGCTGAACTCAGCTGAGCTTAAGCAGGTGCCCCCAGAGGGAGGGTATTCCTGGCCACAGGTGGGGTTAGAGAAGGCAAAGAAGCAATTCTGCTTGTCAAAGATAGAGCAACTGAGCACAGGCCATTGAGTTATGGATGAGAAAAATGTGTCTTGCTCCCAAATTTGTGGATTTATAATAATAGTGATTTCAAGGTTCTGGTATAGATTTATTGAACCCAGCCATCTGTGGGACATAGACACTCCTGTTTTGAGAACACTCACATGATTCTCAAGTATCCAGAGGGTACATGTAGCTTGTAATCCTCTGCTGAAGTCCTGGCAGGAAAGAAAGAATTCTTTTTTAAAAACATAAACAAAACATTTTTCTCTTATTTTTTGGATTATAATGTAACTACATACTTTCTTCCTTCCATTCCTTTCCTCCAAACCCTTCCAAACACCCATCCTTGCTTTATTTCAAATTCATTTCTTCCCTGTTTTTATTGTTATTGCATACCTATGGGTATGTAATTCGTGTATGTTCCTAAATATAACCTGCTCAGTCTGTACAATGTTTAACGGTGTGTTTGTTTTCAAGGTTGATCACTTTGGTGCTAGTTAACCAACTGGTATGCTCTTCCCTGGGGAAGACTGTTTTCTCCAGTGTTCCTTATTTCCCTGTAGTTCTCCATGCAGGGTTGAGGCCTTGTGGGCTTTTCCCCATCCACTTTGACATATCCACTGGTGTCCTCCTTGTTCAGCTCATGCTCAGAAACTGTCTTCCCTCCTTTCTGCTCTCAGACAACCGAACCTCACAGTGGACTCCACAGAATTAAAACTTCTCCAGGAGTCCCACACTGGTGTCTATAGAGGAGAGGGCAAGGTAAGGCTTGATACCATCTGGAGAAGAAAGCTGACCAGAAGAAAGAGATTTCACACAGTAGGACAGCTAGTCTTGCAGCTCAACTAACACATGCCACTTACTGTCCTTTGTTTCATGTTCACTATCAAATTGCTACAGGACAAGATACTAAGACTTTCCCTCTCTGAGTCTTCCTTCCTTCACTAATAAGTCTGCTTTCCTTCACTAATTTCTTCCTTAATTTCTACAAATGAAGGAAAGCTATCTGTGCTTTATAAATTTATGTGGTCAGGAGGCACGTGAGGACTATGATCCCAAAGAGTTTCTTCCTTGTCATCTGTCCTGGAGGCAGTGCACATAGCAGCAATCAGTGAACTACAAAGTCTGGCTTCAAAGCCAGCTCTGCCTCTCCTCTCATTTCAGCAGAGGTCTGCCCCTCACCCTCCTCATATGTTCACAGTGACTATGGATCCTTGCAAAGACAGGATGGGTGAGCCACGTGGCAGGTATGTAGTAGAACTTTTAGATATCATTTGCACGTGTACATTGGAGAAGGACAGAGCTACACATAGGATGGTTTGATTGGTGGATGTCCAAGCCAGGAAGTTGACAAAATAATTCAAAAACCAAACATCGTCCTTGCCTTTATATTCTGAATTATCTTCAACACTTGTTCCCGCTTTAGTGAGCACTATTATTTCAGAGCATGTGTGAACATTTCTCTGCGTGGTGAGGAGCTATCAAAGCGTCAACGGGAAATCTGAACTCCGATAATTCAGTATGATACAAATGTTGACGAGCACAGAACTCAAGTTTCTGGTTTGTTGAGGTTTCTGTGTAAACCCAGGCGTTCATTTTTTAAACGCAAGTGGGATGTGTGGGTCTTAGGTGTTTGATATGATGGATTTTGATAAGTGCACATACATTGTAATTGGCGTCCAACATCAAAATAGAAAACATTGTCTCTTCAAAACTCTTCAATTTTCACTTGTCAGTTTCGGCTGCCAAGGGAAGCGCTATCCTGAGCCCTGGCTTCCTGTGAGATCTTTGTTGTCTTCATCATCCTGTCAGAGAGTTTACCCAGGATTTGCCTTTCTGTATACCAGGGCTTTACCTGAGAATGCGTTTGAGATTCATCTGTGTTGATACATGAATTAGTACATTGAAATTTTTTTTCTCATTTTTATGTTAATATATAAGTATACCTTAACTTACCAATTCTTGGGTTGATAGACATTTTCATTGCTTGGCAACTATAATTAGAGCTGCTACAAGCATCTATGTACTGGTTTTACACACACACACACACACACACACACACACACACAGACACCACACTCTAACACACAAACTTGTCTCTGTCTGTTTCTCTCTCTCTCTCTCTCTCTCTCCCTCTCTCTCTCTCTCTCTCTCTCACACACACACACACACACACACACACACACAGAGCTTCCCCCCACCCCCTGCACACACCTTTTTATTCCTCTAGAGTAAATCCTTATACATTTAGATATATGATAAAACCTTGTAAGAAACCACCAGATGGCTTCTCCAGGGAGTGCCATTTCTAGTTGCCCCGGGAGTGTGTGAATTCTAGTTGTTCACATGGTTGCTCACACTTGGCATTGTTTTATTTGATGTCAGCATTTGTATTGAGCGTGAGTTAGTGCTTAATCATTCATTTCATTTGCATCTCTCCAGAGATAACTAAGGCAAACATTTTTTTCATGCGCTTATTGATCATTTTTTATATCTTCCTTTATGACACATCTGATCAAGTAGCCTGCTGTTTGAAATACTCAGTTGTCTTTTAATGATACATTGGCAGGAGTTAACTCTGCCTTCTGGACACAGCCGTGTATTGGATGCGTCTCTCCTCAGGTAGAACTTACTGCCCTGTTTCTAGACGACATCTTTCCTAAGTAAAATCTTCGTCTGCTTAATAAAATGTGTTCTATCCTTTTTCATGTATTTGAAATTTTTTTCATAGAGTGTGTTTCTTACATTATTCATGAAGACATTTTATAGCCCTTACATTTTTATAGTAGTTCTGGAATTTTAGCTCTTATATTTAAATGCATTCACAAACTTAGTTATATTTTTATTCTGTTTATTAGTGTGTGTATTATGTGTGTGAAGTGTATGTATGCTGTATGTGTGTGTGTTGTGTTTGTGTGTGTGTGTGTGTGTGTGTGTGTGTATGACACATGTGTGAGCATATGTGAATGATCAGAGGACAACTTTGTGGATCTGGTTCTTTCTTTGTACCTTCATGTGGGTTCTAGAGATTGAGGTCAGTGGATTTGTACTCTCCTTCCTGAGTCCTGGCACCATCTCAACCACCTTACTTTTATGCGTGTTGATGGCTCAAGCTGACTCTAATTGTTTGTCTTATTAGTGTTCATACATGTATCCACCCATGGCAAAGCTTTCCTTCCTATTGAGTTGCCTTGAAGTCTGTATTCAGCTTGGTCAGCTGACCTCTAATCAACAGTATCCTCTGGACCCCATCCTGCCCCACTGGTTCCCTGTGTCCGCCTGAGCATCATCAACTCCTTAATATGGCCCCTTAAAATAATTTTGTTTTTCAAAACTGTTGTGACCATTCTAGGTCACTTGGTTTCCCCATATATCTCCATCTACAAAGAGCCTATGGAGATTTTAATGAGTTTGCAATGAATCTGTCTTTTATCAGTGATGATGTGATGTGGATTCGGTTCATGAACCTGGTTCCAGACCTCCATAGGTTCCTGAGGATTTCTCTCAAAACTATTTGTTGGTTTTGACTTTCTACATCAACATCAAACATACTCTGCTCAAAATGCAGAGGCCCTGGATCTGATGCTAGCCGCTCTTGTCCACGTGATGCTCTTGGCTTTTTTCTTTTCTGTTTTGTCTATGTTTTTGCTGGAGGTTTATTTGAATAAAATGGTTGAAGTTACAATGATACATTGTGCTACAGGTCTGAAAAATAATTTGAGAGTAATTGGCTTCCGTTCTTAATCAGAGGCAACTTCAATTCTAGCACTGAATGTCATTTTAGCTGTAGATATTACATAAATATTCTCTATCAAATCAAATTCCCTTCTGGTTTGCTGGGAATTTTGATCCTGGATGCAGAGACATCAGAATATTCCTCCTCTGCAGTTGTTGATACTTTTCCTCCCCCACCTGCCAAGAGTGTGTTTCAAAGTTAGTGTTACAAAATCCCTTAGTATTTTATAAGATTTTCCAGAACAACCCTCTGGGTTTCCATCTTTCTATATAGGAAAATCTTGACAACAGATTCATGTCAGTTGTTGAGGAGCTGTCCACTTAGCTCTGGTACTTGTGTCTGACTCATGCATATTCTGAGATTTATTTAAATACTAAATGCCCACAATGTTCATACATTGCCATTTTAAATTGTCCCATATAGTCTGTACCGATGTCTACTCTTATTTGGAAGTATATGTTTGTTTGTTTGCTTGTTTGTTTATTAGTTTGTTTGTTTTTAATCTCCACTTAAGGTACTTGGGAGCAATATTTGAATTCACCTTTTCAAAGACTAGAATTTGGGTTTATTCGTTTTTATGTGGATGTTTCCCTGCCCTTGGTTCCTGTGACTTACAATTTCCCCTTCTGCTTCAGATTGGTGTAAGTGCTTGCAATCTTCTAGGCTCTTAGGACTAAGACTATAAATCTCTCTACAACATTCTTCATAACTGTATCTGTGGTGTTTTCTTTCCTCGGGTCAAGCCATCTCCGGCTTTTCTTTACAGGAGTGATTTAGAAATATTTTAGATGCTGTGCAAATCTTCTTGTGATTTATTTCCAATTTAATTGAATTGTCATCCAAACTCCCTCTACAAACATAATTTAAGTTTACGAGTTTGCAGGAGCTCAGCACCCACTGCACATGGGTGTGTCTCGGTGAACACTTACAGAGGTGTAGTTACAAATATAAATTAGTTAGCACAAGATGGATGATGCCTGTGCTCTGGTTTTCTAGGCACTGCTGATTTTTATCCTGTTTTTTCTAGCTGCCACTAGAGAGATGTGAACATCTCCTGTCGTCGTGGTCTTGACTCTTTCTTCCTTTGGTCTTATCAGGCTGCGTATTACCTGTTCTTAAGCTCTTATTAGCTCACTGATATTCCGGGTTCTGTTCTGCCTATGAAATCCTCCCCTCTTCATTATAAAGTGCCCTCTTCATGTCTGGGAAATGCCTTGCTATGAGGTCTGTTCAGACATGAACAGATACATCTACACTTTCTTCCTATTGTAATGATTCAATTCCAACTCTTTCAATTCTTCACTTACTAATGAATCAATTCCGGCCTTTTTATTTCTAGCCTCTAAGCACACAAAGTCTGCCTTTGAATATAGTGTGTGTTTGATATATTTGGGTCTTGTTTTTTATCCACTCTGACAATTTTAGCATATTGAGTTTTTTTAAACCTGTTTATATTTAATATAATTAGTAATGTGATTGAATATACTTTTATCACTTTGATGTTTGTTTTCTATAGGTTCCATCTGTTTTCTATTTTTATTTTTCTACCTATATATGTGGGGGGGGAAGGATGGTCTGTGTGTTTAGGGGGTATATGTGTGGTTATGAATGACTCTGTGTGTATGTGTAGTATATATGTTTGTGGTATATATGTATGCATATGGTATACATGTGTAGAGCATGTGCTATGTGTATGGGTGTATATGGACTGTCACTTTCCCACAGTTCCATGTTTTCTATTTTCTATCTGTTCTTTCCAGCTCACTGATAGAAATGCTTACCACTCTGTATTACGTTCTCTGTCCTTAGCTCTTTGCCTTTGTTTAGTAAGTGCAGTAAGAGCATGCGGGACTAACATTTCCACTGTTTTAGATTTAAAATTGCACTATTCCATATAAAATGAGATGATTCTTCAGTAGTGGTTTTCTACTCCCCCTCATTCTTTGCTTGAACTCCATGCTGTTATGAACACTAAAATATAATATCTATGTTGTTGGTGGCCTTTGGGTAAATTAAGAGCAATTTTTAAAATACCCGTATGTTCATTATTTTTTGTGAATGTTTATGTGTGTATTGTGTGTATGTATGTATGTGTGTGTGTTTGTGTGTGCTGTGTATATGTTGTCTGTGTTTGCTGTGTGTGTATATATAAGTGTGTGTAGCAAGTGTTAGTGTGTCTGTGTGTATTGTATGTATTGAGTATGTGTATGTTTGTGTGTGTTTGTATGTATATCAGTGTGTTTATGGGTATATATGTGTGTATGTGCTGTGTGTATGTGAGTTTGTGTATTTGTGTGTGTGCATTGTCTGTATGTGTGTATGTGTTCTGTGTATGTGAGTGTGTGTGTCATTTGTACGTGACTGTGTGTACATATGTAAGTTTGTATGTGTAGTGTTTATGTGAGCATGTATGTATATGTATATGTGTGTGTTTGTGTGTCTATGTAAGTGTGTGCATATTATTGTTTGTATGTGACTGTGTATTTGTGTGTGTATGTGAGTATGTGTTGTTGGTATGTGTATATGTTTAGGTGTATGTGCATTATGTATATGTGGGTGTGTATGTGTTGTGTTATGTGAACGTGTATGTGTTGTATGTATGTGAGTGTGTGTTTGTGTGTATGTATTATTGTGTGTGTATGATATTATTGTGTGTGTATGATTGTGTGTGTATGTGTGTTGTATGTATGCAAGCATGTGTGCACATCACAGTGCACATGAGAGGTTAGAGAACAATGTTCAGGACTTGCTTCTCTTCTTTCCACATGTGAGGCCTGAGTGGCAGATAGTGGCCATCAAGCCTGGTATCCTTTGGCTAGTGTCATATTTATCTATTCTTATCTTCATGTCACTGTGTTTTGCCTATAGATCTCAAATTCATTCTAGTGTAGGGTTTTGTTTGTTTGCTTTGCTTTTGTTTTTCCTCACTTTAAGAATTTTATGCAGCAATTCAAATGTGCAGGCATACTGTGTGGCTAGGTTTTGTTTATGGGTGTATGTTTGGTCTTTGTTGGGTTTCAAATGGTATCCTAGTGGATGCTGAATTCTCTATTGGCAAGGCTGTTTGCCTTTTAAATTCATCTTTTCCTTTTGTTTGACCACTTTTCACTACGACCCCCTTCATCCTCTGCCCTCCATGTGCTGTTTCCTCTCCCTGGGACATTCCTTACCCAGCATCCCTTTGTCACCATCCTGTTTTTATTAGACTCCTCATGGAACCCACTGAGTCCAATTAGAAGTGCCTACATGGGCAGGAGTGTGGGGTCACACCATGGACCAAGGCCAAACTATCAAGGGCCGTATCCCCAAATAAAATTGATTTTTTTTTTTTTTACTTTCCCTAGAAGATATTAACTGCCAATAGTTCCTTATCCAGGGGTGGGGCCTTGAGAACCCTTGTCTCCCGTCCATGGTGGATACTAGTCAGGTCTCATTCAAACAACCATGGGTGCCTTGAGTCCAGAAGACACTGTTTCAAGTAAATCCTCCCCAGCCTCTGACATTTGCATTCCTTCTCTGCCTCCTCTTCCATAATGTTCCCTCAGCCTTGGAGGTCAGTGGGTCATATTTAGGATGGAGCACGTCACCCTCATTTGATCTCAGTTCTTGGACCACTTGTGATTCTCCGCTTACCAGTGTCCAGTGCAAAAGTAGCTTCTCTAATGAGGCCTTGGAGAGCCATCTCTGTTCCAAGATCTCAGGGGGCATCAACTCATTGTTTCCCTTTCTCCCCAACTAGCTCCATAGAAAAACATACGCTGTCTTATTATTTCCAGTATTCTCAGCATTCAGCAAAAATACCTGGCACCATAGTACGGGCTCAGAGGTGTTTCTCTAATGTACAGTCATTGCAGCAGAAGCAATGTAGACTCCAGTTTTACTGAACCTGAAAAGACACATTGAGGAGACACATTCTGCTGACCTCTCCAGACCTATCTGTTATAAACACTGTGCTGGGAAATATAAATACAACCTGATGTGTCTTCAAGAAGCTCCTCCAAGTCAGAAACTCTGTGTCTTGTTCCCACACCATCCGATACTAGACTCCGGGGCTTTAGGATGCTGTTAATGTCTTATTGTGCTGAAATGGATTCAGTAAGGAAGTTGACATTTTTGATTTAATAATTAGATTCTGTAGTTCCCGGAGGGAAAAGAGCCATATAATTCCAAAGTAGTTAGGATTTCAGCGAAGTATTAATAAAGCCCACAGTTCCTACTGAGAATGCCATGTCTTGTGTGGGAGATGTCCCCTCTACCCCCCCCTGGTTTTGTTCTTGTCTATGCCCACTTCCTACCCCTGTACTTTGTTCTGCAAGAAAGTACCCGATATTCCCTGCCCATGCCCTGGTTTGACTGCAGAGCATGAGAATCCTTGTGGAAAGTAGCAGGTCAGAATATTTTTTTTTAGATTTGTTGATGTTCTTAAAAGTTCCCAGTTTTAAACATAAATATTTATGCCTATTGCCAAACTGAGTCTCCATTTTTTTTTTTTTTTTTTACGAGGAGCCCTTTGATTAGTGTGAACTCTAAGGAGGACTCACACGAAGCAGTTACTGTTTATTATGAAAAGATTGATGGAGACCTCTGGAGGGAGTTACTGCCTGAAGCCGGATTTCATATTTTGAGTCTATGCATAAAGGAGCAGAATGGATCAGGCCTGGATAAGCATCCTGACAACTCCTATACTGGCTGTGATAACTTATAGCCTCTGGGTTTGGGGAGGAGGATAATCTGTCGGAAATGGGAAGGCAGTGCAAGCTCAGCTCTTTTTAATGGAGCAGCTTGGTTTTCATTCCTAAGAGCCACCATTCCTGGGACTAAGTCAAGTTTCCAAGAAGTGAGAAAAGCGAGACACACCAGGGAATTGGGGGGTTTTGTTGTTTGGTTTGGTTTTAGTCTGCCTGTGGTTTTGAGTGTAGGGTAGGATGGAATTCTAGTTTGAAACGTTTCCTGGCCCTGTGCTTAGCTTACTGAACAGAACCTATAGAACACTGGTCCTCAACATGTAGGTCTAGACTGCTTTGGGGGTCAAAAGACTCTTTCATAGGGTTTCATAGCAGATATCCTGCATATCAGATGATTACAATATGATTCATTACAGTAGCAAAGTTACAGTTATGAGGTAGCATGTGGTTGAGGGTCACCACCACATGAGGAACTCTAACATTAAAGGGTCTCAGCAACAGGAGCTCGAGAACCACTGTTCTAGAAGTTTCTCTTGGGCAGATGTTTGAGGTCCAGCCCCTACTCTGCTCTTTCTTTAGCGCTTGACTGTTTCCTCACATCCTGGATGTAAGGGCAGATCTGACGATGCTACCACATTTCATCTGCAGAACTTGTAACATCTGTAGTCAGACTCTGGAGAGAGCTCCCCCTCCTTATACTTCTCCTTCACATTGCCTCCATGGGGGTCATTCTCGCAGGGCCTGAATTTTCAATTTCAAGAAGTCCTTTGCTCTTCCACAGACATGGGAAATTCCCGCTAACGTTTCCAGGGCAGAGCAGATGCGCCTCCTGCTTGTCATGAAGAAGTATGTGCTAGAGTTCTCTGTTTTCTCTCCTGGGACTTTGTTCTTTCTTTCCCTCACTATGCTTTCCCTGCTTCCTTCAAGGCTGATAATGCAGTGTAGAAGCTTTGGATGCAATGGGGAATGACAAGTTACTTCACAAGAGATCATACGAGGTAGCATAGGGTCACCTGTCTTTCCAAGGGTCTCAAACTGACTAGTGTGGGCTCCTGGCTTATAGGATTCAGCATTAGCTTTACTTCCCCCCACTCCTTTGGGGATAGAGCAGCAGGAGGAATGGTAACACTGTGAACCTCTACTGCACCAGAGGTTTAATGTCATGTAGAGAATGCTGTTCGACAACACCAATTCACCGTTGGTATTTATCCGTGCTCTGAAATAGTCAAGATTTTGCTCAACTCCTTAAAAGCAAAGCGTGATTGTTCTATCTTGGAATTCCTAGTGCCCAGCCCAAAGCTGATGCTGTATTAATGAGGCAAGTAAGTAAACAGACGAATGCATAGATATTCTTAACTCTGATGGGAACTCAGACTGCCCAAGAACTGATTGGAGGTTTTTTTTTTTCTTTTGGTTACTTGATTTTATAAAACAGTCCTAATATTGAGTGCAAGGTAATACTATCTAGTGCTATGCTTCAGTTCTGTTTTGGAATGGAGATGGCAAAGAAATGGTACAGTTTTTTTTTTAAGTTTTTAATTTTACTGTACAGAATAAAACTATTTATGGGATTTGTGTGCAGGGCTGCTAGGTAAGGGATAGCATGCTTCTTAGCTTGAATTAGAAAATTCCCAAAGCATTTATCCTGAGTAGTTCAGAGTTGCTTCAGCCATCTATAAATAGGATATTCTGAGTACAAGCACCTGCATATTCCCACTTCTGCTGAGTCTGGTGGCTGGGCTCTGGGAGGAGGGGCAGGAGTGGCCTTGGAGCAGGAGATCCAGGAGTCTTTTCTGATACTCAGAGCTTGCCTCTGTGGAAATTCTAAAGTTCACTCATCATCAGGACTGATGGAAAGCAGCTAACTAAGCCTGTTTGTCGCCCACAGGTCTGAGACGCACTTACAGATGTACCACCTGCAGTGTGTCGCTCAACTCCATAGAACAGTACCATGCACACCTGCAAGGATCAAAGCATCAGACCAAGTAGGTACTCTGTTCCCACTCCATTCCTGCTCCCACTCCGTCCCTGTTCCCACTCCTTCCCTGTTTACAATCCATCCCTGTTCACACTTCATTCCTGTTCACACTCCTTCCCTTTTCCCATCCCGTTCTTATTTCTACCCCTTCTCTGTTTGTTTCTACTATTTCTGTTCCCACTCTTTCTCTGTTCCCACTCTTGGGTCCTTCTAGTGGACTTGTTTTTGCAAGATCATTAAACCCAGATGTGTTATATCTTCAAAAAGGCAGACTGATGTACATTTTATCTTCTTATCTGCAAAGTCTCCTTGACATTTATGCAGCTTGAGCCTTCCAAATGTCCCTAGCGTTACTGGAAGAGCAGCTGCTTCTCCCACTTCAGCACAAGTAATGGAATTTTCTTCAAAAATAATTCAGCATGCTTTATGACCTTGAGGAAACTTTTTAGAACTCTATTTTGTTTCTGAGTAACTGACATGATCCCTGTTTGTAGATTTTACTAAAAAGCTTCTGTGTCATGCAGTCAAACTCTGTGAATATTTCTTATGTTCTCATTTTGGATATATGTTGTCAAATATTATGAAAATTTAACTTATCCCCTAGTATTTAATTCAGATTAAGTCATGTGTGTGTATATATATATATATATATATATATATATATATATATATATATATAT
>NW_021604630.1:1007818-1010205 GCF_004785775.1 Grammomys surdaster
TATATATATATATATATATATATATATATATATATATATATATATATGTGTGTGTGTGTGTGTGTGAGAGAGAGAGATATGTGTGATATGTGTGTGTGATATGTGTGTTTGTGTGTATACAAACATATAAGCATATACATATGTACATATAATATTTAAGTCATGTACATATTTAATATATTAAATCTTAGCAATATCTGTGTGCATATATATGTATGCACATACATATGCTCACACACACATACACACACACACACACTCACTCACACAAATAGGTATTGCCAATTAAGTAAAAGCCTGCTCTGTTTATTTCCCTCCAAAGAGTCTCAGATTTTTAAACTGGAGCAGGCTTGCAGGCAGAATTTCACCTACATTACTGTATGCTTTTCTGAAAGCACTAGCACTGTGGCAAGCAGTTCAAAGGCAGCTGCTGAGGCTGTTAATAGAATATGCAGAAAGTAGGGTATAGGGCATAAGGTCCAAAGAATGTCTCAAAAGGATGGAATCTAACTAGATGCAATTGTTTTCATTTCTAAAAAATTCATGAAGAGAATCATTTAGCAGATCTGACTGTATTAAAGTCCTGTGAATAATTAATGTCATCCAGCAAATTTTTATTGAGTTCCACTGTCATCCCTGTACCTTGTGGGGGAGGGCAGAGTAGATGTAGACCCTTCTCTTATGGAAGCCCAACTAGCTGGAGAGATGTTCTCTAACAGTGTACACACCACCAACCAGAGCCATGAGAACAGGGGAGGGGGGTACAAGTGAAGCCAGTTTTTCTGGGACATTGGTACAGATCGCACACACACACACACACACACACACACACAAGAGGAAGAGTTCAGTGCTTGTATTCAATGTGGATCTCCATACATATCCAGAAGTGTGTGTCCTTGTCAGTTTTTTAACTTGACACAAGCCAGAGTTATGAGTCAAAAGAAACCACAATTGAGAACATGCCTCCATATGACTAGCTTTTAGTAGGTGTATGGGCATGTTTTCATAATTAATGGTTGATGTGGGGAAACCCAGCTCGCTGTGGATGAGTTTAGCCCTTGGAAGGTGGTCCTAGATGGTATAAGAAAGCAGGTTGTGCAAGCCATGAGGAGCAAGCCAATAACTAGCATCCCTCCATGGCCTCTGCTTCAGTTCCTGTCCCCAGGTTCCTGCCCTGCTGGATTGCTACCTTGACATCTCTCAGTGATGGGCTATAAGCTGAAAGTCAATGAGGTAAACCCTTCCCTTACAGGTTGCTTTTGGTCATGGTGTTTCAGAAACCCTACCTAAGACAAGAGGCTTTGGTGGAATGAGTATGTACTGTTATAAAACATGAGTAATGATTTTCCAGGCTATATTGTGAGTAAGAACATCCTAGACACTAGACATGTAAGTTATAGGAGGTCAGCCTCAGGGGATGAAGTTTCGAGCTAGAATCAACTGGAGTCTGTTTTCTCTTCCTCCCGCCATCTTGAGAGTCCAGGCTTCCATGGCTAAAGTTTACCCCAGAGAGGGTCTACATCACAAGAAATCTCAAAAAGTTAACAGAAAAAAATTCCTCATCTCTTTGTGGAATACCCTGCAGCTTCTACGTTGATTGATAACACTGATAATTGCATGCTGTCCCCAAGCAATCTCTTTTCCTCATCTCCGTAATTAATAATGGATAAGAGGCACTCTGTACATTTTCGTTAATCAGTGTCCAGTGTGCAGGATGACACGAAAGTATCAGCACAAATTTATAATCTTTTAAGAGCATGCATTGATTCTTCTTAATAAATAAAAAGAAACAATAGTGACTTTAAGTGGCGTGTGTTCCACGAACAATTCAGACATCATCTCCAGCTCCAGGGGGAATGTCTGTCCATCTCTCCATCTGTGCCCATAAAACTTTGTGATAGTTTTGCGTTGATTATGGCATTTCATTCTTTTAAGTGTTATTATCCTCCAGGGAAAGTGGACCTCAGAGAGGTTAAGTAACTCCCCCAGCACCAAGTTGCCAGCACCTAGCAGAACAAGGACTGACTTCAGTAGGGTCCGTCTTTCCCTTTAATGACTGTTCAGCACTGTTTCACAAACATTCCTGTTCAACAGAGGTGTGCTGGTAAAGAGAGCTGTGGTATGCTTTTAAAACGGAAGTGCCACTTTGCACATATGATTCAGTAGATATGTGTGGCATCTGAACCTTCTACTTACTTATACATCTGTCTTCTGACGCACAGGCAGAACTCTGCTCCTCTCTTGAGTGAAACGAGGGGAAATGAACAAAGGAATTTCAGTGTTCTTGTCTTGGTTGTCTGTTCTCTTTCCTCTTGCACTTAATCCTTTTTCTGCCTCCTTCTCCTCCTCCTCCTCCTCCTCCTCCTCCTCCTCCTCCTCCTCCTCCT
>NW_021604630.1:1010370-1042573 GCF_004785775.1 Grammomys surdaster
CCTCCTCCTCCTTCCCCCTCCCCCTCCCCTCCCCTCCCCCTCCTCTCTCTCTCTCTCTCTCTCTCTGTTAATGTATGACACAAGTATACAGGTGCCCACCCACAGAAGCCAGACAAGAATGTCAGACCCCTCAGAGCTATAGTTACAAGCAGTTATGAGCTCCCAGATGCAGATGCTGGGACTGAACTCGGGTCCTGTGGAAGAGCAGCAAGTGCTCTTACCTGCTCAGTCATCTCTCGAACCCCATGTTCCATTTTAGTATCTTCATCTGCTTTCTGCTTCTCCTTTCCTGCCTGTCTTGTTCTGGGTATCCAACTCAGGGTCTCACATATACAGAAAAGCACTTCAACCAATCTACATCCCTGCACCCTTATTTTCTTCATAAGCTATAGAATTTTCTAATTTTTAATAAAGTCCAGCTCATCAGCCCTTTATAGCTTAAGTTATTTGAGTATGAGTTCAGATTTGTCTGCTCATCTCAAGGTTATCAAGATAAATTTCCACGATACAATGTACATGTTACATTGTCTGTTTTTAAGAATGTAGGTGTTAATTTTTTTTTGCGTAGTCTGATGGAGGGGTCAATCTTCAAATGTTTCCTATATGAATACTAGCAGATCCAATGTCATTCATTTAAAAGAGAATCTCAATTGTCCTGTTTGTAATCCAGGTGGTTTGCCGGTATGTCTGTATGTTGTAAACCAGGTGGTTTGCCGGTATGTCTGTATGTTGTAAACCAGGTGGTTTAAAGGCATGTCTGTATGTTGTAAACCAGTTGTTTTATAGGCATATCTGTATGTTGTAAACCAGGTGGTTTACAGGCATGCCTGTGTTCCTGCCTGGATTCTGGATTCCCCTCCCTAGTGCACGTCTTTCCTTACCTCATTGCACTGTACCTCTTCTAGTTCTATGGTAAGTCTTGGTATCTAAGAGTGTAAATTGTCAAATTGTCTGCTTCTGCATTGTTTTCAAAACCATTTTCATTATTCTTGATCCTTTGTGTTTCTTCAAAATGGTTTTAGAATCGAATTTTCCTTTTTTTTGAAAACGTTTAGCATATGGCCCCTTCCATGCCTACAGCATCCTTTGGCAGAGTCTCTGATTCTTTCTGTAAAGTTTCATAGGTCTGTCTATGGGAATCTCACATACATCTGTTTAAGTTTCTTCCTAAGGGTTTGCTGTTTGGAGAGTGTTAGATCATCAAAAAAAAAATGGCTTACATCATATTAAGAGACCAGAATATAAACAAGATTGCTTTTTAAAAAATGTAAAACTCAGTTACAAACAGTGATGTTCCTGAGCCTGTATCCAATGGCTTTGTTAAACTTACTTAGCGGTCCAATTCCATCAGCAAATAATCGGGATTTTCTGCGTGAAGAGCACACTGTCAGCAAACGTGGGCAGGTCATCTCCTCCTCTCATCTTTGGCTCCCTGCCTGGTCACAGAGCCTGGCGTCTGCAGTGCAGGTTCAGGTAGCTCCATAGGTGATCCGTTGTTATCCCACAGACCTTCAGGTAACACTGGAAGTCCAAGTGAGACACTTGTGTGTCTCACCATCTGCTGACAGTCTTCTCACTATGATTGGAAGATGAGTTTCATGAAGGGCTTTTACTTTGCTGGTATGATCATAATATCTCCATTTTCATGTGTAAATTATTAAACTGTAGTCGATGATTTTCAAGTCTCAACCCAACATTTCACCAAAACCTCATTTTTCTTGGAATATTTTATTTTTCTATATTCATGGAATAAATGTCTGAAAACATTTTACTATTTCTCTATTTCTTCCTCTCCGTTTCTCCTCATCCCCTCCCCTTCCTCTCCTCCTCCCTCACGTCCTCCCACCATCCATCTCTCTCTCTCTCTCTCTCTCTCTCTCTCTCTCTCTCTCTCTGTTAGTATGTAAGTATCCTTATGCATCTTTTTAATGACAGTTTTGTACATTAATTTTTCTTGTAATGGTCTCTTTAAAAGGTATGTTCAAGTTTTTTCCTTCTACTTTTGATCCTTAAATATGTGAGTGATAAGCTAGGAGTAATTCATTACTCATTAGTAAGATCATCTGGTCTTTTCATCAGAAAAGACCATACTTTTGGAAGATTAATTTTTCGAAGAATGTATTCACCTCACCTATTTTATAGAAGTACACTGCTGTAAAGTGACTTAGGAGAGTCTCTAACTTTATCCTTCCTGCTGTCATGTATTTCTTACTCATTTTTACTGTCTCTATTAGCACACATTAATTAGATGTAACAATAGATGTATACTCCGTATAAGAAATGTCCCCAGTGATCCCACACATTTGATCACTTAGTTAATGGCACTGTTTCGGGAGGCTAGGTGATGCAGCTTGCTGGAGAAGAACATGCCTGGAGGTGGGCTTCCAGAGGAAAGGCCTTTCCTACCTACAGTCCACCCTCTGCTCCGTGCTTGTGTTGAAGACCTGAGCTCTTAGACTTCTGCTTCAGCTGCTGCTCAAGTTCATGCGTGTTGTTCCAACCAGTATGCACTCTAAGTCTGTGTAACCAGAACCCAAACCAAACTCTCTCTTCTAAAAGGTGCCCTGGGCATGGTGTTTTATCATAGTCACAGAGAAGCACCTAATGTAATAGGTTCCATTATAAAATTTTCAGGCATGTCTTTGAAACCCCGGAGTTGAGTTTTGCATATGGTAAGAGATAAATATCAACATCCTTTTACATGTTGGCATGCAGTTTTTTTCAGCATCCTTTTGTGGAAGATGCTGTCGTTGTGGATGGTGGAGAGACATGGTCCCCATTGCTTTGGCAGTTGGTGATTACTAGGGGAGAGGGAGTGAGTATTCTTTGGGAGTTTGCTCACGATTGTTTTGACTATCTAGGGGCTTTTTTGTTTCCATGATAATTTTAGCATTTTCTTCTATATTTCTATGAAGTATGGTGTTGGGCTTTGGTTGGAGAATGCACTGAATCTATAGATTGATTTTTGGCACAATGGCCATTTTCCCAATATTAAGCTTCCAGCCCGTGAGCATCAGAGGTTTTTCCATATCCTTGTGTCTTCCTCATGGCCCTTGCCAGTGTTTTCAATTTTCATGGTAAAGATCTTTCCCTTGTTTGGTTATGTTTATTCCAATTTTTATTTGGTTTTGTGTTTTTGTTGTTGTTGAGTCAACTATTATTGGATTTGTTTCCCTGATTCTTGTTCAGTATGTCTGTTATTAATGTAGAAGAAAACTGCCGACTTTCATGAGTTAACCTTGTATGCTGCAGCTTTGATGAAATTATCAGCTCCATGAGTTTCCTGGAGGAGAATTTAGGGTCTCTTTTGTAAAGCTGTACATCGTATGCTTCTGGTTTGGATGTGTTTTATTTTCCTGTCTTCTTGCCTTATTGCTTATTGCTTACTAAGATGTCAAATATTATATACCAAGCATGAGTAGAAAGAAAAGGCTCTCTTGTATTCTTCCTGCTCTTAGAGAAAATGCTTTAGAAATTTTTTTCATTTGTCATTATGCTGCTTAGATTTGACATATATATATACATATATATATATATATATATATATATATATATATATATATATCCTATTTTGTTGAGATATATTTCTTCATTCCTAGTCTCTTCAAAGTTTTAATCATGAAGAGATGTTGAACTTTTGTCAAGGGCTTTTTCTGCATGTATGAAATGATTGATTTCTGTTCTCAAGTCTATTTATGAGATATACTAGTTATTGCTTCATTTATATTGAGCCATCCCTGCATTTCTGCAATGAAGCTAGCATCATCATGATGAATGACCTTTTCTATGTTCTTTAATTCCATTTCTATTTATTATATTGATAGTTCTTACGTAGAAGATTTTAATAGAGATTTATCTGTAATTTTCTATTTTTTTTCTTTCTGGTTTGAGTAGCAGAGTAATGTTGACTTTCAAATGAATTTGAAGGTATTCTATTTTTTCCTTTTCCATTTTATGAAATAGTTTGAGAAAGATTCAAGTTACTTCTTCTTTATGGCCTGGTTCAATGACTCCTTCTGGAGCAAGACATTCTTATTTTTATCTCATTTGTTTTATCTTTGGTGGGTCATTTGAGTCTAGAAAATCACTAAATAATCTTTATATTTTCAGATTTAAGGGAACATACATTCTTTTTTTGGGGGGGGGTTTCGAGACAGGGTTTCTCTGTGTAGCCCTGGCTGTCCTGGAACTCACTCTGTAGACCAGGCTGGCCTCTAACTCAGAAATCCACCTGCCTCTGCCTCCCAAGTGCTGGGATTAAAGGCGTGCGCCACCACCGCCCGGCGGGAACATACATTCTTAAAAAGTATGCATTCGTGATTTTCTGAATTTGATTTATATCTGTTGAAAATTCTCACTTTTCATCTCTGGTGTCACTAATCTGCGTCCTTTTTCTTTCTTTTGGTTGATTTTGCTGAGATTGCCCATCTTGTTTATTTTTCATTTAAAAAAGCAGCTCCGTATTTCATTCGTTCCTGTAATTTTTAATTTCATTAATTTCTGCTGTATTGCTCTGAGGCTTAGCTTGTTCTTGTTTTTCCAAGGGATTAAGGTCCATCATTTAGTATTTTATTTGAAACCTTTTGGTGTTGGGCACTTGTAGGGACAAACTTAGAGTTTCTTTCATTGTATCCCGTTAGTATGTTAGTATGTTTATCTTCATTTTTAAGATTTATTCCCTTGGTTTTTTTTTTTTTTTTCGAGATTAGTAAAATTCCAAACTCTCTTCTTCCCTTCTCTTTCTCCAAACCCTCCCACGCACCCCTCCTTATTCTCTTTCGAGTTCATGGCCTCTGTTTTCATTAGTTATTGTTACATACATTATATATGTGTATTCGTAAACATACATATTCCTAAGTACATTAGCATAACCTGCTTAGTCCCTATAGTGTTAGCGGTGTGTATGTTTTATGACAATTTGGTGCTGGATAACCTAGTGGTATGCTGTTCTGTGGGAGAAAGTAGTTCTTTTGCTCTAAACATTCTTCAGTTGCCTGAACTTCCTTGTATAAGGTATTGTGGGCTTTGGGCGTGTCTATTGGTGTCATACTGGTTCAGCTCATGTCAGGCAGTCATGCTGGCATGATTTTATGGGCGTAGCTTTTAACATCATTAAGAGAGATGACCTCATAGCAAACTTTCTGATCTTCTGTCTCTTACAATCTTTCCATCCACCTCTTATGATATGCTCCTTGAGCCTTAGGTGTACAAGTTGGATGGTGTGTATTAATTTTTAATCAGTTCCAGAAGGCTTTGTTTGTTTTCTTGTTTGTTTTTTAATTCAGTTCTTCAGTTGGTACATCCATTATTTGGTAATGTGTTGTTTAATCTCATGGTTTTGAGAATTTCCTGTTCTTTCTCTTGCTGATGACTTCTAGCTTTATTCCATGATAAGACAGAATAAAAGCAATTATTTGAATTTTCCTGTATTTATTGAGACTTTGCTTTGTGTCTTAATATGAGATTCATTTTAGAGGAAGTTACATGGGTGGCTGAACAGAATGTGTATTCTGCAGTATTTGAATGGAATATTCTGTAGATGCCTGTTAAGTTATTTTCATTTTTGAAGTAATTTAGTTCCTATTACTCTGTTTTTTGTTAGTATGATTGTTTCACTGGTGAAAGTAAGGCATTAATGTCAGCCATTATTACCAGGTAATAGTTAATCTGTAACTTTATATCTAGTAACCTTAGCTTTACAAAAATTGAGTGTATTGCCTACATGTTCATAATTTTAATAGTCTCATAATGAATTGATCCTTTAAACAGTGTGCTAGGTCCCAGATTTGACATATATTTTTGTCAGGTATTAAAGTAATGATATCCACTTATTTCCTAGTTTGATTTGCATGAGATAACTTTAGCAAGCTGTGTCACTGCCTGACAATGATTCCAGACAGATGTTCACTCAAAAGTCTGTGGTGTTCTCTTGGAGAGTGTCTTAGTTACATTTTTATTGCTATTCTCAGATACCTTGACCAAGATAATTTATAGAAGGAAGAGTTTATTTGAGCTTACATTTTCAGAGGGTGTATCCATGACCATCACAGTGGGGACCATAGTAGCAGCCAGGGAGGCATGGTGCTCTTGCAGGAAACTGAAAGCTTACTTCTGATCCCATCCATAAATAAGAGACAGAGAGGAAGAAGTTAACTGGGAACAGTGTGAACTTTGGAAACATCAAAGCCCACTCCTAGTAACATACCGCCTCCAACAAGGCCACAGCTCCTAATCCTTCCCAAACAATTCCACCAACTGGGACTAAGTAGTTAGATATATGAGCATATGGGGGCCATTTTTATTCAAACTACTACAGTGAGAGTCCACTTTTCCTGCTGTAAGCCACCAAGCTTCTGATAGTTCCACTAGCCTGGTTATACATGTAACCGCCAGGTAGTCTTTTATTAGACAAACACCTGCTTTGCTTTGCTGTCAAGGACAGTGATGAGGGTGATGGCACCATCACTGATAACTGGACAGAACTTGACCACAGAGTAGAATGTTTTAAAGGCATTGCACATAGAAATCACTGTGTCCTGTGGCCAACCAGATGGCTACATCTCTATTTCATAGGTTAGGTAGCTGAATCTCAGAGAAGTTAGGTGACATATTCAGGGCCTTAAAAATAATTACTTGGCATAGACAAGCAGAAGTCAGGTTTTCTGCGTATCATTTCAATGAGCATATATTCCTTAGTGAAACTGCTGTCTGCATTTAGCAGTGTTCATGACTTTGTAGGACTTCATAGCCATTTCCAGTTTTTGAAAAATATCATAAATAGCCTAATAGTAGTCAATTTTCTCTCCATTGTTAAATAACCAGAGAAATATCAGTCATCTAATGAGACTAAAGCCTCAGAAATGCAAATGCCTACACTGGGTCGATTCTTCAATGCTTCCAGGGGAGCTAGTCTGTCAATTAGTACAAATGAGTAAAATGAAATTTAGAAGCCTTGAGTATATACCATACACTAATGAATAATTCCCCCTTAATGTACTTAAATTTGAGCTCAGGGAACACTCTGGGCCTCTGAACATTACATTACCTACAAGTAAAGGACATAAAAGTTGTCGTTACTTACTTGATACTTCAGCTGATTAAAAATGAGATACAAGTGTCAACCCAATCAGAAAGGAGATGTAATTTCCAAATCCATTTGTTCTTTGAAGAAGCGGTGATATCCATTGTTCCTTCTGGAGTTTCCCCTAAGTGGTATGAATTCTCAATGCAAAGGTTCATGTTACTCGTTTCTGCTACATCCATCCTCTTACGAAGGGCTTCAATGATGGCTCTAACTCATTTTCAGGCACAGAATATATTTACTTTAAGCATTTTACCATGCAGAATACCAGCGAGTTGTCTAAGTAGTACACAACAGTAAGTAGAAATATTTTTGAAAGTCATGCCAACCATAAAGCATTTTTTTATACTTAATATAAACTCAAAGCAGCTTAGAAGCACTTGAATTGGTACTCTCTTGGAAAAAAACAACCAACCAACAAGCATCTTTGAAAACTAAAAATATAAATATTTTCTATGGACTTGCCAATGTAGTTTACCATTATTAACCAAGAATCCCACTGTTTAAGGGCTTTGGTATTCTGTTTTATTTAAGATGTTCATTGATATACAGTAAATTCTGGCAGCTGTTTTCTTGTTTCATTTACATGATTTTTACTATATATTCCTTACCTAAGGACACTTTATAGCCACTCTGTTATATGAAGATTAGGTCTTCTGTAGGCTTGAAAATGAAAGCATATGGGGCACATGTTCATTTGTGTGTGTGTGTGTGTGTGTGTGTGTGTGTATTTATCTGTGTGTGTTTTAGAATTGACAGGGACTCCTGATTTTCTTCAGTTCATTCATCTCCTTCCTGTTTCCTTCTTTGTAGGACTTATAATCATTGTTTTGTATTCCTTGAAATCGGTATGAATTGTGACTATTTTGTGATGATGCTGAGCTGATGACTTAATGTCTTAGAATCACTTCTGCACTCCACCGAATCTCACATTTTTTTGTGATACAGTCTTGACTGTGATACAGTTACCATGGGTGAAGGGCCACTCACTATCTGACTTGGTTCAGAGATGTGTCAGTTCTTCTCTCACTCCTTATGTATGTAGCCTTGAACAAATTTCAATGCTATTATTAAGCAAGCCTATTGAGATACACATTAACAGAAATACAAAGAGTATATTGTATGTGCACCGTTTGATTGGTTTGCTACGCCTGGATACCATGGGACCACCAGTTCAGTGAACAGCCAAAACACATTCTGAACCACCAGTAGTTTTTCCCCATCAATACCCTTATCTAAGCCTAGCCATCATTGCTTAGTTTGTTGTCTGGAATTAAATGGAATAGAGTGTATTCTTTTCTGCTTAGCTTGTTTTGGTCAACACGATGCTTTTGAGAGTCATTTACATGGTTGCATGTATTGGCAGCTCCTTCTTTGCCTGTGGTTTTTGGACAAGGAATACTTCTGTTGAGCATCACCATCCCTAGTGGAAATGTGCTGAGCTATAATACACATGACAAACCTCCCATCAGCTTGTATGATCTGAAGGTTTCATTATTTAACTTTTATTGTTTTTTTTTTTCATCAAGAAAAGGACTATAAAATATTTTTTTCAGTGTTTATTTCTCTACTCCTGGGTAATCCAACAGCTAACTAAACCCCTAAATCAATCCAGTTGACCATCAGAATATAAGATGGAGGCTTCCCATTGGCTTTAATTGAAGACAGAAGGATAATAGACTTTGTTGTTTAGGTAGAAAGTAAAAGGATAGAGCTCATAATTTCTTTTTTTCTTTCTTTTTTTAAAATAATTTATTTTTTCTCAAATCATAATTCATTCACACAGGGGTTGTAAACACAGAAAGGCAGGATGTGTGGAAGGGAATGACACTGGAGCATGGGTGTTCAGGGGAATACAGATATCTTTCAGAACTGGGTATCGGCTGGGTGAAGGTTCAGGGGACAAGTCACTAAGATTCTGCCTATGACTCGCTTGTCCTTATCTAAGTTGGTATTGTCTGCCAAGGCTACCTATTTACAAGGTCTATGACTACTCAGGCTTGTAAATTTCCACAAAAGCTTCCTGTTTACATTAGCTTATAGCCATCTGTTTCAATGTTTTTCCACTGAGACCCAAGACTTGGTGTTAGTATACATGTATGACAGGCCTATTGCTGATTCTAGGCCTATGGCTGATTTTAGGCCTTCAGTGTGTAAGCAGGGCTGCCCTTGACATCTCCTCCCTTCTCTAAGTATAGAAGGGCTGTGGCAATTCTAATCTTACGAAGGCGGGGTTAGAGGCCTGACCTCCAGTATTTGAAGGGGACCTTGTAATGGCTTCAGTTCCCCTGTTGTTGTCCAGTGAGGCATGAGGGCCATACCTGTCCCGATGACTTTTTCCTGGAGAGGGGATACTTTTGACATCAACCCCTATGCAGTCAGGCTTGTCCCTCAGGGAACCCAGAGAGATATTTTTATCTTTTATTTATTTTCCCTTGCAGTGCTTAGCCTCGCAGCCTAAGCAAGAATTCAGATTGCCTGTCAGAGGGGGTTCTGGGTGGTCCCTCTCTGCTTGGTCTAGGGGCAGAAGTCCACCTTTTTAGGTTGGGTGGAGATGGGTTTTGGAAACACCCTGTATAAAGTAACAAACTCATCTTGAGTCTCGTGGTCCTCCATAGCTAACTTATGATAATGTATCTGAGTAGGTTTTGCTACCAAATTATCTGTTGTATCACAGAGTTAGTCCGCCTATTTGAGGGCCAGGGACCAGAAGAAATAAGCAAAAAGAACCCAAATAATTATCCCAAGATGGGAGGAAATAGGGTTGACAACCTTGGAGAGGCTGAAAACCAATTCTTGTACCAGCATTCATCTGTCTCTTTCTCTCTCTGATTTTTCTTAGGGCCTTCACTGACCTATTGCATGCTCTCTTTAAACCTCCTTGTCTTGTCTATGTAAAGGCAACCTTCTTCTTTAAGGGCTGTACACAGTCAAGAGCTGTACACAGCCTGTTCTATTGTAATAGAGTAAATCAAGTCCCATAAGTATCTTTGCGATTTTAGGAGGTCTCTTCAGACAGTGAAACGAGGGATTTCTTCAGATTAGTGATGTCAGTCTCTAGCTGTTGGATGTTCTTGTCAGTGGCCCTTCAAAGGTCTGAGTAGTATAAGTTCAGATTCCAACATCTAAATTAGAACTTCTAACAGCAGACATCACGGGTGATTCATTTTTACCTGGAAAGGAAAAACAAGGGAATTCTCAGGGAGATTTCTCTTCCTTGGGTGTAAATTGTTATTCACCTTATTTATGGTTGGGCCTGGCTTTGTGGGGGTATCTATTTATTTGATTAATCTTTTTGGTACCCGGTTAGCTGTGCCTTCTGTGGTATCAGACAGGCATATCAATCCTCGGCCCTGTAAGGGAACTGGGTCTGGGCCATTCCCTTTAAGGGTAAGAGGGTCCTTCCCCATATCTGTGGCAAAGTTTTGTTGGTCTCGGTGGTGCCAGAGGCAGTCAGCAGCAGATTTCCCATGAGCTTTCAGTATTAGAGAGATAAAAGTGAACAAGGCATGATGGAGAGTATTTCAGGGGGACTCCTTCTGGGGGGGTACCGTTCCCCCTCTTTTGTTTTTAAAGCCAATTTTTCAGAGTTCTTGTAAAATCAGGGGAGAAGCGCCAACAACAGTCGCTCCTTCCACACTCAGAGAGTCATGAAGACCCTATTTAAGGATATATAAATCTACATTAATAATCTTCTGTCAAAGGACTGTTATAGCACCGCCAACAACTAATCAGACTATATAATATATCGATTAGTAATAGCTTCTTCTACTTTTTGTGAGATTACCTCTCTTTTGTCAATTAATTGTTGAGGAAAATTAGGATTTACATCTCTCTTGAGAATATTGAACAGAGACTTAAATTCTTTCGTGGAGGAGCTCATAATTTCATTCTCTGTCATTATACAGCAATCAGGCTCCAATAGTTACTCAAGAAAATGGTTTGAGTAAGATCAACTCAGGAAGGCTCTCAAGGAGACTCTGACTGCTTGAACACTAAACTACTAGATTATCATATATTCTGTGCCTTCTGAAAAATCAATATATCCCATTCTGATCTATTTTCTACATATATAATGTATATGTAATGTTTAAAGACTTTGAAATTTTAATGACCCACAATGAGACCATTACATAGATATTAAAATATCTCTTAATCTCCATATTCCATGTAGTTAAAAATAACCATTTTGAAAAGAATTAGTATGTATTTTTATAGATGATTAGCTGCAATTGACATTTATAAAACTTTTTTAGGGAATTAAGTTTGACCAGCATTTATCTAGTCTCTTAAAATTTATCATGAACCATCATGATCTGTAAATTTAATTTAATCAATGAGAGATGTCGGCTTACCAGTCTGACTCCACTGGAAATACAGGAGAGGAGGTGAACACGATGGGTCATGACCCTATTAAAGGGATGAAACACATTCTCTTCCTGTCTTTGGAATATGAAGGAGACAACATTTTGTCCTTTTGGACTGATGCTTTCATGATGTAAATAGGGTGAGGGTGTGAGTGATTAAATGAACCAGCCATTTACTTCAATAATCATCGATGACCAAAATCTACTGAGCACTGGCCTAGTGGCCTGGACAGTAGAGTAGGTGCTAAAAAAGATGTCCCACCCCTTATCTATCATCAAGCTAAGGAGTTACAAACAAGAATCCGAGTAACAGCATAAGTGGGTGTAGTATTACAGGAGCACACAAGATACACAGTGCTGAAGGGATCTGGATGAAGGAGTGGCTGCTTGGGTTGGAGTATTTAGCTAAGGTTGTGGTACAGTGACTCAGCGAAGAGCTGTGGGAATGAGACCACCTAGGGCATCTTTGACTCTGCCATCCAGCAATTGTGTGCCTCTTAGCATGTAACTGGGTACCTCCCTCAGGTTAGTTCCCACATCTGTGAAGAGCAACAGATAACAGAAATGTTGATCAATACTGAAAGGAGGAGGCCGGAGGGAAAATCAGGAGCTCAAAGTTGTTAGCCTCAGCTACACAGTGAATTTGAGTAGTGCCCAAGATACATGAGACCCTGCCTTAAAGCACACCACAAACCACAGACATGCATAGATACACACACAGACACACCACACACACCACACATATACTACACACAGCCACACACACACCACACAACCATACACCATACATACCATACACAACGATACTCACACATACACACCATAAGCATACTACATACAACCACACACATGCCACACAGCCACATACCATACATTACACACACACGCACATACACACCAGATACACCATACATAATCATACTCTCACACACACACCCCACACACAACTACATACACCATATGTATCACACACACTACACACACACACACACACACACTCACACACACACACTCACATATCCTGACTATGTTAAAGATTAAGTTTTTAAAATCACATCCAACAGTAATAAACATTTGACAATAATTGTCATGGGATATTTTTCCTCAAAAAGAGTTGATCACTAATATTGTTATCTAAAGTTATCCAAAATGCATCTTGAGGAATAGGTGGATGCATGTTGGGGTAATCTGAGGTCATCTCCAGATTTGTTGATTTAACAGTTCCTAGTCTTTCCACATATTGATTTGTCCACTCATTTTCTTGCCCAAGGGTGGGGCTCTGGGTTCTTATGAAGGACACACAGTCCATTCACAGTGAAGAATCTCAACTAACCTCAACAGACAGCAGGACAGGAGGACTGACCTGGGCCAGCACCCAAGTAGCCCATTCTGAACTTGTCATCTTGGACTTTAATTTATACAATAGTTTTGAATTGTAAATTTTATTCTGCACCATACTAAAGAATATTTCCTGTGACCAGTGGTGAGGCTCAGGGGCATAGTGCTTGCCTAGAATTTGAGATGACTTGTAGGTGAGCCTCAGGACTGGCAAAGGGAAGGAATGTATTCAGAATGTTCTCACTGTGGTCTTTGTAACCTGATTTTCTCCTCTCTTGACCTTCGACCTTACTCAGCAATTTGATTGTCAGTTTCACAGGCCTCTGAGATGGCTCAGAGGATGAGTACTAGAAGCACCAGCCTGACCTGGGTGTGTTCCTTGATGTCAACTGTCTGAAGCTGGTAGAAGAAAACCACTATATATTGGCTCTGACATCTACACAGGTGCTGTAGCATGAACACACACACGCACACACACACACACATACACAAAGAGAGAGAGAGAGAGACAGAGAGACAGAGAGACAGAGAGAGACAGATACAGAGACAGAGAGACAGAAAGACAATTTATTTTTATTTATTTCCTTAAAAATCCTAGTCAGTCAGTCATCCACAATTAGCAAGTTACCCTACAGACACTATGGATTATAGCCGAGAATCTAAAGAAGATGGCGTTGAACCTGTTCTTTGCTGAACAGCGTTCTTTCATTAGTCTGGGAGATTCTTTATGGAGCTTCTTTATCATTCTGATTCCATGCAGCTCCTTTTCTTCATTTTCCATTTTTATCTCACCATTAAAACTATATTCTCTCTCTACTTGGGGATTTCAAAGGCAAGATTTTGGATCATGTTGACTGGTGAAATCTAACAGACTGCTTACATTTGGAAATGCTGTGTTTTTCAGGATTAGAAGAGGTTTGATTTTTGTTTGTTTGTTTGTTTGTTTGTTTGTTTTTTAAAAACAAATGGAAAAAATAATATAAAATCCCAGATAAGGTTGATTCCTCTGATGTTAACTCTTGTTATTCATTATAGTTTAGAAATAGCCACTGTGAAGGATTGTTTTCTTCCTTGAGCTAATATCTAGCACACTGTACATTATGATAAGGAAAGTCAGATGTTAGAATCTAGCCCTCAGTCAGTATCAACTTATAGAAGTGTCTTACTTATATATACCTGTCTCACCCTCAATTGTCTTTAATAGGAAGGAGGAGACGTGCATTTTTTTTCTATAGTTTTTTGAGTTACAGAAAAATCTCAGTCGACTTCATGCTGAGTAGTCAAATCAAAATCAAAATCTATAATGTTAGCTTTCAGAAATGTTGGTGAATTTTCAAGCCCCAGGACACAATTAATTCAGCCTTGTATCCACAGCCTCTGGTGCTATTGTATTCTCCAGAGAGCTTCTGTCTTTTCCCTTCCTTATGTAAGCACCCTTTCTTCAAAAGCTGCCCAGCAGGATGGCATGTGACTTTATTCTTTTATTTGCAAAACCATTACCACAGAACTTATTTCTGTCCTAACAGGAAGATCTTAGGAATGCCTTAAATAGGTAACTGAAAAACTCTGCTTTTATTTCCTTGATGATGATTAAAGTTCAAATAATAGATCCAATGTTCTGATTTTTTTTTTGAGGTAAAAGAAAAATATGCCCAGGAGAAAGCTCAGATTTCCATAAGTAACTGGCTTATTAAATAAGGACCCAGTTGTCCTTGAGTGTCTATGGATACTTTAAGCCTCTATGGAGATGGGTCTCATTTAAACTCTAGTTTTTTGATCAGCATAGCTTGTGTTCCAGGAAGCTGAGTATGGGCATTTCAGGTTTTCCAGAAGCTTCCATAACAGATTTCAAAAGCAACCATACAGCTTTCTATTAGTCTTAGAACTGTGTGCCCTAAACTTGGCATCCAATGCCATATGGGGAATCCAGGGAGCAGAGATGAGCTTCCCTTGGAAGGGAGACGAGAGCATGATCATAGGTTGAAAGCCACCTCAGTCATGGGAGTCTCCACTACGGTGAAACAGGAAGCAAGCAAATTCATGGGAAACCATCAACACAGGTTTCTCATTTTGCTCCCAATTTCCCTTGTATGTACATGTGGGGAAAGCAACTTTCAAAGAAAACTTAATTCACTGTTGAGGACTTTATTGGTCATATGGGCACAAAGTAGTATGGTGACTTTAGAGACTTGTTTCTGTGGCTACATGATCGTGAGATTTTCAGTGGGAGAGCACTGTGTAAAGAATGTCAGAACAGCCATTGGCTGCTGCTCTGCACATTAAATGACCTACCTACTGCACACATCAAGGAATCATGGATCTATCAGCTGTGTTTGCTGTCCTCGGGTTCTGTGTTCAGTCCGTTGTTTACACTTCGAGCACTAAAGTGTTAACAATGTCAGGAAATCTTGCAGTTCTTGGGAACGCTAGAACTGCAACAGAGTGTGCTGGTGGCCTCACGGGAGAGCAATTGGCTGCTGAGCTGTCTGAGCCGTTACCATGGAACAGTCACTGGAATGACTGAGAATCATTATGTACCTACTGTGTACAAAAATATGACATTATCCCTACAAAGATGGGTTCTAGATGAGGGAGCTTCTGGAGCCTGGGATCAGAAAAAAGAAACAGGGGAGGGGAAGCAGGCTCAGGGTAGAAAGTGGTGTTAGCTGTGAACCAGATATTGTCACCAAGACAGTGCTGTAGTTTTGTTCCTAGAAAAATCACTGAAGTCTGACTTCAAAGCCTTCTCCAAAAGACATTACTTCCTTCACTTCTTGGGTAGCCTTTGAAAAGCTCTCATTGTTTATGCATGAGGACTTAAATTGCAATACCAGATAGGATAGTTCACTGTTAAGAAACCTGCCCGACCGATTCCATTAAGGATAGGTGACATTTGTGATCAAAGAATGACAATTAGAGACACTGATCTGTCGGTTTCCTGTTGAAAAATCACTTTAATTATTTGTTCTCCTTTATGCTGATAACACTTTCTCTAGCTTCATTTAAGGGACTGGTTAATGATCACATAAGATACTTTAGACAGAGGAGAACTGGCTAGCACCTGATATTCTAACTAGAGCTCTTTTTATGGTTCTAAAGTGGGGCCTTTGCTCCCTGTGTGGGCTTCTTTTTTTTTTTTTTAACCTTGAAGAACATTTATTCTTGATCTTTTCATTAATCTATCTCATCCTGTGCCCACTATGGATATACTATAATTATCAGTCTTCCTCTCCTTAACTGTTTAATTAGGGTAGAGGCCAGCAGTCTATTTGATTATTACAGTCATGGGTAGCATTCCTGAATGGTATTGTGATTTTGACATCGTTATTGGAGGATTTAACTCACTGTAGCCCCTAGTTTGCCTCTGATGCAATTTCAGCGGATTGCTTTCTTCTCTGGAAGTGATAGCCTTGTCCCCATATATACCTGCTGGGTAATTGTCAAAATTATGTCCACAGAGGGGAAGATGTGCCTTTGTCTACTTTTCCCCTAGAAATCCCAGTCAAGGATAAGTTGTGCTGTGACTTGTGCGAATGACAAAGCCCAGAAGCTCGTGAGAGGTGAAGATGGGAGGGGTCGAAGACAGAGACGTAAGTCTGTCAGTCGGTACGGTAGAGATGCTGGGGAGAGGAGGTTGAGCTCTGAGCACCTTTTCTAGACCTTCTCACCATCTTAGCTGTATGGGTTAGGTGTTTTCAAGTTTGATATCCATGAAAATTTGAAGGCATCAGTAGAGGAGCTGAACTTGTGGACCACCCCGGGCAGTTTTAGAGAGGAGAAAGAGAAGACAAGTGTGCTGGTTAGTGTTTTATGACAACTTAGACACATGCTAGACTCATCAGGGAAGAGGAACATCAACAGAGGAAACACAAGCCTGTGGAGATTTTTTTTTTTTTGGTGAAAGATTGACTTTCGAGGGACTGGTTTATGATGGGCTGTGCCATACCTTGACAGTCATCCTGGGTTGTACAGAAAGTGGACTGAGCAAGCCCTGTGTAGCAAAGTAATAGGAAGCACTCTTCCATGGGTTCTGTATTAGCGCCTCCTGCCCTGTCTGGATTCCTGCTCTGACTTCCCTCAGTAATGGACTAAGATATGGAATTGTAAGCTGAATTAAATCCTTTCCACCCAAATTATTTTTGGTCTTTTTTTTGGGGGGGGAATAGAAACCTAAGACAAGGTAGTTTTGTTATCATATCTGTGTAGTCATTGGCAGTGGCCTCTGAGTTTGAGTGCACCTGAGATAAACCAGTGGAGAGAACCCATCCACCGACTGCTAGGAGGAAGGTTGATAGCTGCCCCCTCAGGCATTTGAATATGAAGGCAGAGCAAAAGCTGGAAGGTGGCAGAAACTCTTCTTTCCAGACTCCTTCATACTCCAACACCCTGAATTCTAGACCACTTCTCAACTTCACAGAACAGCTTCCTGTAAGGAAAAAGCCAACACAGTATAATAAATCATGTCCTTATTCTCTGTCCTCAAATGGGCTGCTCTAAAAAGAGAATTGGAGGGAGACGGAAATAAATTACCTCGTGCAGAATCACACACAAGAGATAGAATCCTGAGACATAATACTAACTCAGATTCTAAAGCCCAATTTAGATTGTTTGTTTTTTATTCTGTTATTTTACTATTATTTTTTGAGATTATAAAATATCATTTCCCCTTCCATTCTTTCCCTTCAAACCCTTTTGTATACTGCTCCTTGTACTCTAGCAAACTCAAGGTTTTATTTTTCATTGTTGCGTGTGTGTGTGTGTGTGTGTATACATGTGTGTGTATAATATATGTGTATGATGTATGTACATATAAATGTATGTACACACAGATATATATATATATATATATATAGTCAAGGATGGATAGATAGATAGATAGATAGATAGATAGTCAAGTAGAAAGATCATTGTCCATTAAGGGTGGCCATCCATTTGGCCAGGGAGGCACTGTGACATTTGAGACCATATGGGTCATGTTGTAATGGTCACAACAGCTGAGATGGATGTATATGTATATGTATATGTATATGTATATGTATATGTATATGTACACACATATGTATATATATATGTTTAAACAACAATGAAAACATATAAACATATATATGTACATAAATGCATACATATAGACACAGCCTGCTCAGTCTATATAATGTTACTCATAGTTACATCTTCACCATTGTATATTGGATAACCAGTTGGCATGCTCTTCCCTGGGGAAGACTCTTTCTCCTGCTCTCAGCTTTCCTCAGTTACCTGTAGTTCTTTGTGTAGGGTTGAGCCCTCTTGGTCTTTCCCCATCCACATTAGCATGTGTATTGTTGTTGTCCTTGTTCACTTCATGCTTAGGTAGTCACGCTAGGGAGACTTTATGGGCACTGCCTTCGAAACTCCTAGAAGATAGTCTCATAGCAAACTCCCCAATCTTCTGGCTCTTAGAATCTTTCTACTTCCACTTAGACAATGCTCCCTCAGCCCCTTGGTATTATAGGTGTATCAGTTAGGACTGGGATCCACATCTATGCATTTCTTAACAGTAGTACTAAACAGTAAGTTGCCACCATTGCCTTTGGACTAGACAGCAGGTATAGTTGGGTTTCCAAGCTTGTTCCTCCTCTGTCACTTAATGCTTGAGAATGAATCAACTCAAGCCTGCTCATACACTATAGGTCCATGTAATTATAGATTTTTGTAAGAATGTAGCAAAATTAAAGAGTGATTCTTGCTTTCAAGAAGAGAAGCCTTATAGATAACGGAGGAAAACAAATTAATGGCATAGTAATTGAAGAATATTTAAATGTTGATACACAGAAGTTGTTTATGTAAGAACTAAGGAACCTTAAGGAGGGAGAAAGTACAGTTGGGGACAATTAGAAAAGATGCTGAGATGAGGTTAACCTAAGCCAGGGACCAAGTAGGAACTGGGTTTGGGAAACGTGCACTTAAGAAGTCTGGAAGTACAGAGAAGATGTTGGGGCAAGTAGGATTTTGCAAACTTGGGAGCTGCTGAGATGGATGAGCAGGGAACAGATGAGACAGCACAGGGAGAGAGTAGCGTGTGTATCTGAGGGATATGCATGTTTGCCAGTGTGTTGTTCACCAGCACGTGTGCACCTGAAGAATATGCACATTCACCAGCAGATATTGTTTATCAGCACGTGTGTGACAGAGGAAGAGAAGTGTAGTGACCTACTTTGAAATTCTTTTCTCAGTAAGAAAACTTTAGAAATAAGGACTAAAGACCGTTCAGGGAAGATACAGAATCTAGAAATAAAATTCAGAAAGAACCAAGTTGGAAGATCATTGTCTTTTAAGGGTAGTCATCACTTTGGCCAGGGAGACACTATGACGTTTGAGATCATATGGGTCACCTTGTGATGATCACAACAGCTACAGTAGACAAGAAAGCAAAGTGAGGCTTAGCAGTGATACCCTGCATGCCCCACAGATGGTGCCGAGAAGAGAGCTGATAAGGTAGAGGTGATACACTGGATGCCATGCACAGCCAGAGGCTGTGTGTGAGCGCACTCTAAAGCAGCAGTGTGTGGAATTCAGAAAAGTAGAACTTTTTCTTGTGGAGGGGAGAATTCTGTACAAACTGCCACCCAGGGCTCTTCCCTGGCCTGTGCCAATCTTTCCATTGTGAGGAATCACTGGGAATGGTGACTGTGAAGGTGACCCAAAGGAGGATCACAGAGTCCACGTGCCTAGCCTGAGATGTAGGAGGATTAGTGGTGGTGATTGACAGACATGGGGGTTGGTTCAACAGTATGCCAAGTTTAGACATTTTACCTCAGAATTATGTTTTATCCAAATGGAATATTCTATAGTAGTTGGAAAAGAAACCTGGTATGTGGATATGACTAGAGCTTAAAGAAGGCATGTTGGAGTCTTCTGTTAGGGGAAGGAGTCAGTATATTCTGTGCAGTAGAGAAGGAAGTGAGAAGAGAAAGAAAAATGGGCAGGGGAGGAAGAAGGAGGGAGAGAAAAAGAGATACAGAGACAGAAACAGAAAGAAGGGAATATTTTCTCTATGAGTGTCCAATGACAGGAAAAGCCAAGTAGGAGGCACCTGTCAGTCAGGTCTCTCCGTCTTTCTTTCTTATATACACTAGGAATTTGGCCTTAGGTCATTATGGGAGCTGGTTGAGATGTGTCTTTCATTAAAGTTTAGAGTCAGGCAGAGTAAGGACAAGCCAGAGTGGAAGCTGCACCTAACACTAATTCTTACCACCTTTAGCCTCTGTGATGTGGCTTCAGGAGGGCCTGGTGTTTATGTATATAAATCACAAGTGCTGGCCAGAGGACAGACTCCCAAATCCATAGGAAGAGAATTCTAGAAACGAGGCACAGCCTAGAGGCATAGATAGTGGGATAAGTAGCTACGTGTCAAAGCAAAGATCAACGAATAGAAGCGCCTAGTCCATCACATGAAACAGTGAAGCCTGAGCACACATGCAGCCCCAGCTACTTGCTTTAATACACACAAAGGTTTTTGGAAGATGAGCTAACCTGAGCCACGTGCCTTCGGTGAGCACTGCACATGCAGGTAATCGGTGTGCACCTAGAACAAAATGTGCCCAGGATACTAAGCAATTTAGATATGACCTGAAGAAAGCGAGGTTGTGTTTTCATATATGAAATGACAAAGAAAAGAACCTCTTCCCTGCTGTTGCTGTGGTGCAGGGAAGCGTGGCAGGGCTCTCATGGAAGATGGGCTGTCTATGATTGGAAGTAGTAGTATTTATCCGAATTGTTCATGATAAGCAGTTGTGATAAAATATCCCATTTTTTTTCTCTGTGAAATTGTCTATTGTACTCTCTCTGTGTATATTTAAAGTTTGACAGGATTATGGGAGATTATTCAAATAAGAGAAAAAGAAAAAGAAACCTCTTAGTCACTTTTTAAATGTGTGGAACTGAGGACTGACGGGAAGGGGTGGTTTGTCGGCAGTGTCCTGGAGCCCTCTGCTATAGCTGAGAGGAGGACTGGAGAGCATGGCCGACTTCAGGGGATGTGAAGTGTAAAGTAAGCACTGAGTCAACTCTGCCCAGCTTCAGCAGCCCCGCTGCCATTACTGACAGGAGAAGGACTATGAATACACAGAAAGAGATCCAAGCGCTCACTCCAAGGTTGCCTGTTCTTTTGCTCTGTTTTTATACTTAAAATAAAAAAAAACATTTAATCAAGCGCTCTCTCTCTCTCTCTCTCTCTCTCTCTCTCTCTCTCTCTTTCTCTCTCTCTCTCTCTCTCTCTCATTGCATAATATACACATACCTGAAAATCTTTATGTCAAACAAGCCTGCTTTCCCACATGGTTAAAATGGTTAAAAGAGAAGACTTGAGATTCTCCAACCCCAGACCTGATGCTTCTTCCTCCAATTTTCTGTATCTCTACCCAGCACTACCATCTACCCAGAAGCTGAACTCCAAAGTCTGGTCACTAGGCTTGCTTGCTCTCTTGCATTTCCACACCTTCCTATGAACAAGTCTTGTGATGCCCTCCACAAACTCTGGCTGTGCCCCCATTTTCTCCACTCCTGGCTCCACAGTCCCAGCCTGCAGTCCCTCTTTCCTCTACTCCTCACAACAGCTTCCTGGCTGGCTTCCATGTCCCATTTTCTGTTTTATGTGCCGGTTCCCATCTAGCAACTGGGGCAAGCATTTAAAACATGAACCAGGTCAGAGTCTATCCCACATAAATCTTCTGAAGTCTTCTTACCCTACTTGGAGGTATACTTACTGGTGACACCTGGGGCTCCATGCAATCCAATATGCCCCTGCCTGACTGTCTGTCTTTGAACTCTATTATGTCTCCTTTTGCAAATACAGTAAATTTTCATTGGTGCAAAGATTCTATGGGTTTTGTTCACTGCTGTCACCCTAGCACTTAGAAGGGGCTGACATCCAGAAGACATACACTATGAACCAGTATTATAGTCAGAAATGGGTAATACTAAAATCAGGCAGATAATGTCGTATTGGAGAAGCACTAAAGCACACCATGGAGTCCCAGCCTGCTCTGTAGGAAGCTTTACTTAAAGAGAAGATGCTATTTGAGGTTTTGAAGCTCTGTTCTACTGATTAAGACTGACTTATATTTTTAAGGAAAGGAACTCTGAAAGATACCTTTAAGTAGTGACAAATATTTCAAACAATCTAGAAAATGTCTTGGGGTGCAGGCCGAAGAGAGAAATAGGCTCAAGCTATGAGCAAGAGGTAGGAGCTAGTGAGGTGGGTACTCAGTGGCACTCACGCCTACAGAGGTGGTGGAGTAACCCAGAAGTAAGTTGGTCTTGAGAACAAAAAGTCAAGTCCAGAGTTGGACCTAACTGGTAGGTTACTTACCTAGTGTGCTCAAGATCCCAGGTTTTATATCCTTTAACTCCCTACCATATATATTCACACACACACACACACATTTTTACAGAACAAGAAACATAGTTAAGAAAGTACTGCAATATCAGGACAGTGTCCTGCTTCTGAATGGGTGGGTTGTAGAACTGGAAGCAGTGAGGGAGGAGTGTTAGATAAGACACTGACAACACTGTGAGGAGAAGCAACAAGGAAGGGCTGAGTTATGAGACAACTGTAGACTTCTAGGGTGGCGGTATTGCTTGAGGAAAGAAGGAAGCTAGTTTGGAGAGAGAGAGAGAGAGGAAAGTCATAAGTTCACTTTGAAGGTTGAGGAGTCTGTGGATCGTAAGTGAAGTTTCTTGTTTGTTTTTTCAATGGAAGCATAAGAACTGGAAGGGAATACGGATGAAAGTGGGGATATGGATTTTGAGAGCCCATATGCAGCATATGGATTTTGTGAGCCCATATGCAGCAGTAGTTAATAATAGCACAGGTGATGGTGAATCATAAAGACACATTGTGAGAAGAAAAGCAAGCAAGAATGACATCCCAGAAAGTCACAAAATTCAGGTGTGGGATGAAAAGATGGAACGGCAATATTAAGAGGGTAGGAGTCATCTGGTTGTGTTGTCAGAATCCTGGACAGACTGAAAAGAGGGAGGTTTCAAGGAGAAATCCAATGAGATGAAGTCTAAGTAGCACCTTCAAAATAGAGATGTGGGCTCCATTGATCAGCAAATGCAGTTTGTGGAGAAGTCAGAACAGGCAGATGGGGTAGATAGGGAGAAATGAATAGGAGATAGTAAGCAGGACAGAAGGCCCAGAGCCCATAGGAGTGTTCCCAACTGAGGTTAAGGAGGGAGGCAGAGGATGTGCACATAGATCATGTTGTCAGTGAAGGAAGTAGGAAAGCCTACAGAAGATGCAGCATAACTTTCTTGATAGTAGATATGGATGTTGTACCAAATCCCAACATCACCTCACCCAACATCATGGCTGTGTGCCTTGGAAAATCAACTCATACATCTAAAAGAGAACGCAAGATTTGAATTCCAGTTTGTAAATCTTTACATCACAGCCTTTGCTTTGAACATAGAACAATTTTAATTATAGATACCATCATGGATTACATTGCATTTTTTTTTAAAACGTAGTCTGTAGCTAACAAGACCTTTGCATTAAAGCTCTAAGATTGGATCATTCCGTGGAAATCCCCTTCCTCTTGACAACCTGGTTTTAACTGTCCTGACATTTAAAGTGGGGGTGGTAGTTTTGTTTTTGTTTTTCTTGTTTATTTGAGTCTCTTCTGCAAATTCTAATCTGTCCAACCTTACAAATACAGTTGTAAGTTCCTTGCTACAAGCCACTCGACTTTCTTCTAATGCCTAAAAACACATAATTATACAATTGTTGCAATAAACAACAAAGTTACCAAACTTTAAATGCTTATTTATAATTATACTTTCAATACAAATCTCAACAAACCCATTTGGAATCCTTCTTAGTCATTCCTTGCTGGTTAGTATTTTCTTCTCTTTTTTTTTCCTTCTCTTCCCCTCCCATGCTTGTTATAGCCTTTAATTTCTATTCCTGCCCTCAAGCTTCTGTTAGTCATTCATATATGTATTCATTTAGTCAATCAAGGAACATTTGTTTATTGATTTCAACATGTATTCATCAAGAATTTACTATGTAGTAAGCAGTTTTTTAAAATCAGTAGTGAACTACCGATATGGGCCTAGAGATATATAAGACATCATCATTATAATAAAGACATGAGGTCATTGTATTAGACTCTAACTGGCTCCTTTGAGAAGCAAATTGCACAAGAAGATTAGATATGCAAGGATTTTATTAGAGAAAGTACATGTGAAAGCAAATGAGGGTTCTACAGGGAACAAGGAGAGCAGTCAGACCTCAAGGCTAACACAGAGCACGAGAGAGGGAGAGAACAGGTATACCGGTGCTACTCTGGACCTCTAGACCACTGTGCTTAGAAATCGGGACTGCTTGATGAAGAGTCACACTTTCTTCAACACAACTCTTATCTTCCAGGAAAGGGACTATCATCCCTATTCAACTGGGCTATGGTCTGGCAAAGCAGGCAGGCTTAGCACTGGGGCCATCATTTCTTATTCTCGCTTGAGCTGCAGGTCTATACTCTCAGGGCCACCTCCAACCCAGGAAGCCACTCAATTCCTGGCTGAGCAGGAGAACTGACAAAAGGGTGGTCCTCAAGCCTTTTCCATTGGAGGAGAGCCGTGAGCTCACTGTGAGGGGAACATTTGGCAGGAGGAATGGGACCTTCAGTAACCAATTGAAGGAGCATGTAAATTGGAACCTTCAAAGCAGGGAGGGGAGATTGAAAAGCTCCATAGGGAAGAGACCCAGTGAGAGCTGTTCTCCTCCCAAACAATCAATGGTTGGTTTGAGGATGTGGTAAGAAACAAGGATAGATTTAGAATGATGTTCAGGTAAGTGCCCCTCAATGGGATAGCATTAGCTGTGAATGTGCAGAAGCTGGGGGAAGACTTAAAATTCCAAAACGGTGTCTCAAGACCACCAGCGTCATTGTTAGAGTCTCTAGATTCCAGATTCCTGGCTCAGGTTCTCAAAAGGGGGCCATTCTCAAAGGGAAGTATTATATAAAGAAACGTAGACTTACGTGAAAATTTACATGAACAATATATTTTTGTCTCTTTGGCATAGCTTTGTATAGCCATCAACAGACAACACAAATGTTAGAGATACGAGCTTGTCTTTCTTGCTCCAGAGTGGTTCTAAGTACCGCCCTCCCCTAAGTCAATCAACAACCTTATGTAGGAATGAGCTTTCTCATCCAGCATCTGTGTTTGTCATGACATTTATCTACTTGGGAGAAGCCAGAAATGGAAACGAATAAACAGACAAACAAAGAAACGCAGCTACAGAGTCTAGAATGGTTACAAAGAAGCTTGTTATCAAGTGGTCAAGGGCCCAGCCAACCTCATCCTGCCTTGGTCTTCCTCTGTGTCTTCTGGGAGAAATCTCTTTTATACTCCCCTAAAGCTATGTAGGATATACTAGGCTTGGCACTACTAGAATACTAGCATACTGCTATACGCTAGTCAAGAACACCCTTATGTTGGGACCTATGCCAGGCAATATGGCATTACCTGCAGCCCTGGAACCAGCCACGCAGGAGTCACGCACAAAAACACGTAGCACAGCAGCATGAATTGGTTATGAACTTTATTTCTGCTGCTTTAGATATTCAGTCAATGCAGAAATTTCCCATCAGAATTTTACATGTCAATCACAGTCTCGAGAGAAGGAAGCGATAGCCGTGCAAAGGTTTGAAAACCACATATTATAAAACCTCTTTCTCAGGAAGACACACCGAGGTGCTGTGTAACAGTCTTCCTCCTCACCCCAACCCCTAACCCAACATCCTTTTAATCTCCTCCTTTTAATTCACTACATCCTTAGTGACTGAGCTACCACTTGGTTGCCAACCCGCTGGAACAGCCTTCTATTCTGCTTGCATAAAAATCTGGGCATGCACGGGAGCCTACAAGGCTAGAGGCACCTGACATTCCTTCCTCCCAGCGTGTCTTTGTCCCCTTGCCAACTTCTCTCCTCTTTTCCTCAGCTCCAGCTGCACAGACTCTTTTGTTCCCTCTGAAGAGCTCATTAGTAAGGTCCCCTTGCCTTATCTCTGGCTGGACCTGCTTGCTGCTTTCCTTGCAACCAGGACAACCAAGTTATTGAGGATAAATGGCTGGGCCCCTCCTTCCCATGACCTCTGTCCTTGGTGAACCTCATTGTCTTTACCTGTGTCTGGAGTGACGTATCATTTACTTATTCCAGTGATCACCATTCTGCATACAAACGATAAAACACTGGCTTCTGCCATTTTGCTTTCCTCCTATATCTCTATCCCGAGAAAGCAGTGTGTGGCTCTTAAGTTTACAGAAAGGGCAGATATCAGGATGGCTGTATTTGATATTTGAGAGGACAGGGCTGAAAAAGCAAAGACAGCTTTCCCCAGTCACGTGATTGGGAGATGGTAAAACTCAACGTCCCAATTCTAGTCTGGACCTGCCTGGCCCCCAGGCCCACGTCTTTTCTGACAGTCTATGATTTCCTTTATTTCCAATAGCCGGTAAAGAGCTTTCATGGCACCAGCACGGAGCTGCAGATTAATGGTCTCTGAATTTTAGGTCAGGGAACCAGGCTGTGAGAGATTAAGAGGAGGTGGAAAAAGGGAAGAAACATCAACAAAGGAGCCAGCTGAGGGGGACGTACCCCCTGTGGTTTATGAGATCACCCAGGCTGGATGGCACACACAGATGGGGAAACAGGGACATGCATGAGCCAGCCAAGTGTTCCATTTAGATGTCACACACAGATGTCTAACTGGCGCTTGCTGTTTAGTAGCAGAAGCTGCTTCGCCATCTAGAGATGAGAGTGCATCCGCACAGTGCAAAGGACGCACCTGAAGAAATGTCACTGACTCCTCCTTGTCGCCATTGCAACAGCGTTTCTTCTGCCTGTTGTGTGCTTTAGATGCTTGAAAGCAGTGTCCTCTGTCAGACCAGCCACTGCAGGCAGAATGTCTGTTCAGAGGCTCTGTGGAAATCCGGGGCCACGCCTGTCTGTATGCTACAGATAACCTACATTCCTGTAGCAACTGGTTAGGTGCAGACCATTGCCTGGTATCTGCAGCCCTCACAGAGCCTCTCCAAGCCCTTCTCCTTTCTGCTTAGCCAGTCACCAGCAATGAAAGGTCATGGGCTAGAAGCAGTTAATTATACCGTCTCAGGAATTGAGGATTTCCTCTGAGGGCCACAGGAATGCAATTCCTTTCTTCAGTCTTTCTTCCTTAGTATTAACAAAGTCAACAATAACAACAACAAAAAAGATTTTCTTCCCCATCAGGACTCACCAGTGCTGAGAGCCATCAGCATGAATTTTAATCAGGGTATCTTGTTTTTCAGCCCTGAATTTTTTCCTAATCAATTTCTTTTTGTCTATTACTAAAAGCAAATAGTTATAGAGTATGGGAACCAATCGATCCTAACACCTAGAATTCAATTGCTCACACTTCGAGCTAAACTCCAGTGAATGTTTCTACAGAAGCTGAATTTATGCAAAAGGTGGACCCCAAGAGGAATATTTTTCCTTGTGAAAGTGACTAACTCTCAGGCCTCTTTAAAAAGATGAGCTGGTACTATGGACATGTTTCCACCAAAACCACTCCAATCTCCTTTTCCTTTTCCGTCGTTTCCCAGAGACAGAGCTACGGTGGAGATGAGGTCCCTGTGGGTCCTTCCTGCCATGCCTTTTCATTTTCCCTGTGCCCAGCAATTTTACTTTGCTTCAAGTTTTCCTGCAAGGGCCTTGCCCCTTGGGCCACTGGGAGATGTGAGGCGGAGGCTTCCATGCCCGTTGGTGTATAGCTAGAGCAGGCCCTAGAGATGGAGTGTGAAGATGAACAGACTCATTGACTCTTTCTGCTGGGTTAATGAGAAAATGGCAGCATCTCAGAGAACTACTGAATCCACATACAGTCTTTCTCAGCCTCATCTGCAGTGCTAGGCTCTATGGTACTTTATTCTTGACCTTAATGATTGTGACCATCCCAGAGGCAATAGCCATAGAAATGTAGTACTAAAGCACTCAGGAGCCTGGGAAGTCACCAGGTGTCAGCAGACAGTGTCCCACTGAAAAAGGCCTGTGCTAGGCCTTTCTCCAGCTTTTCGTTCATAGCAGTAGAATCCAAATCTTGAAGTGGAATTCTCTCTCTCTTTTCCCCCTATCTATACAATCCAAACGTTTTCAGAATAATTAAGATTTAATTCCTATATTAGTTACTTTGGCATCCTTGTGACTAAATACCTTAGAGAAATGTCTAAGAGGAGGAATGATTTCTTCTGCCTCAAGGCTTCAGGGTATTTAGTCCACCATGGGAAAGCAGGGTAGGGTAGTTTTCTCCAGGACAACAGATACATGGGATGGAGCTGCTGTTCACAGCATAGCACACCAAGCACCAGTGATCACCCAGAACTGGTGCTGTGCACTAACCTTCAGAGGCCCACGCTTTGTGACCCACTTCCATCAGCCAACCAAGTCCTACAGGTTTCATATCTCCAACTTAGCACACGGATGAGAACATGGTACCCAACAGCATCTGTTGGGAGGATTCAGACTTAACCCATAGCTTTTGTTTTACTTACTAGGGACATGGAAGTCAGACGGCATATCCCAGACTTGGCTTGGTGCAAGCCTTTAATCCTAGCCCTCGGGAGGCAGAGGCAGGCAGATCTCTGAGGTTGATGCCAAGCTGGTGTACAAAGTATGTTCCAGGACAGTCAGGACTACACAGAGAAACTTATCTCAAAAGACCAAAATCAAACAAACAAACAAACCAAATGTAAAATAAAATGAAGAAGTTTTGCTATTGTTTCAGGACAGTCTTGAGACAAGAGACATCTGGGCTCCTTCCTTTCGTACCTTCCGCTTTTCTGTGTTTCATACCACATCTCTGGCTCTGTTGCCATTTGCAATTCCAGACTGTCTCCTCAGGAGGCTCTGGCACCACTGTGTGGATGAGAATCTTTCTTCTGTACCTGAGATGGGACTCCTTCAATGTTTGAAACTCTGTTGTGACAGAATGATCATGGAAGGAAAAATGACTGGTGATACTTTTCTTAGTGTGTAGCTCCCATCATCTGCTCTTAATTAAAATGTGGAAGAATATCTTACTGGGTGAATCGTGTGAGTGTCTGACAACAGGAAGTTCAGGCATAACAATTTCTACATCAGCAGCTGCCTTCACTGTGAATTAACTACTTGTAAAGGTCTCTCTTTATTTCCTTTATTCATCATTAATGTTCTATGTACGTGACATGTACCCATTTTAGAGATTGTGGAACTGCGACTCAGAGAGCTGAAATAATTGCTGTTGCCATCTGATACAGAAAGTGTCAGGTGACATTCTGTGCCCCACATGTCTTCCTGAGACAGTAGGAAGTTTAGTCATTCAAAAGGCTAAGTTCACCTACCAGAGACACTATAGACCTCTGTAGGATGCACTTTCTTTTGTTTTGGTCCAGATCTCTTTGACCTGAAGAATGTCACAGCAGACCACAGGCTCTCAGCCACGCTCTGTGATATCACTGTCTTCTGCTAGCCTCTCAGTACATGTATAAGAGAGAGTTTGGCTCTTATTATCAAACACGCTGGCAGCTTTGGGTGGTGAATATAAGGATATACATGTAAGTTGCAGGTTGCTGGGTTGTAGCTTGTGCTGGTTGGCATGCAAACTGTGATGCTGGAGGGAAAGAAAGTTGGCACAGATTTCACTCTGTGGATTTGCCGTTTTTGGTGTATGTGGTCATTTTTGATGAGACTCGCTGAAAAATGGTGAACTTGGAAGCAAATAGCAGACAGGGTTGGGCTTGTCTCTATTGTGCTGCCCCTGGGAAAGCCGTGGGACGTCAGCACGTGGAGAGAAAGGGGAGCCCTAGAATGGTTCATCTTCCTAGCCACCGAGCAGAGAATGAGGCTGAGGCACAGGGAGATCCAATGGCATGGTTGAGTAGCCGTTGTGTGGTACACTCTTGCATGGTCAGCCTTCCATTCTCTGCGTCACGGAAAGTGAACGCATATCAGGTTTGAGGGGTTCCATCTAATCATTGGCCAAATGTGTTCTAACGATCTACATTATCAAGCTTCTGCTATTGCCAGCAACTAACCAGGCAGCTTGGGTCTACCCCAGGGTCTACTATAAGAGTCTAGAGTCTCAGCTTCTCTTCCACCTCCCTGCTTGCGCTCTCTCTCTCTCTCTCTCTCTCTCTCTCTCTCTCTCTCTCTCTCTGTCTCTCTTCATCTCAGCTTGGCACTGCGTCTCTGCCAGCAGGATGGCACAGGTCTTGTTCTTCTCTCAAGTATAACTCACCCACACATTCTTCTAAAGGTCAGTTACCACTGTCCTTCCATCAGACCTTTGCTTCCCAAACTCGCTCTTACCAGCTCCATCCTGGGCTTATGCTGTAGCTTTAAACCACTCTGTCCCAGGCCAGTGTTGGGCATAGCCTCCCTCAGTCTGTGGCAGACCAATGCTGTCCTTAACACAGCAGGGATCAGTTGGTGCTGCCAGGCCTCCAGGTTTTCAGAAGCCATGCTCTGTAGGAGGTTTGACAGTGAGCTGTCAGGGGGACACTATTTCAGAAGGCATGGCAACTTCTCTTCATCTACTGATGACAAGAGCACATGAGCAAGGTGGAGGCCAGGTGGGCAGGTTCACCTACACAAAAGTCACCCACTGTGTCTTCATTCCCTTTTCTATGTGTGAGAAAGAAATGAATGTTTCACAATGTTGTGTTTTATAAAAAAGAGTAAAAAAGAAAAAGAAGGCCAGGGATTTGTTTTGTGGAGGCGTGTAATGGTGCAGTGGAAGGAGGTGTCTCAGTGGGCCCATGCTGAGGCATCCCTTCCCCCTGAGGTAACAGCCACATGGTATACTATAGAATAGAGTTTATTCAGGGCATACAGAGGGGAGTTGATGGGGTAGTAGAGACAAAGAAAGGCACACACACATACACACACACAAAGAGAGAGAGGAGGGGGGAGGGAGAAGGAGAAAGGGGACAGGCCAGTCAGGAACACATGGAGGGGAAGGGGGAGGGGGAGACAAGGGACAGAGAAGGTAAGAGAGTAAGAGAGTAAGAGAGCAGGAAAGCAAGAGAAGAGAGTGAGGAGGGGCAAGCAGCCCCTTTTTCAGTAAGTCAGGCATACCTGGCTGTTGCCAGGTAACTGTGGGGCAGAGCCTAGAAGAAATGCTAACACCCATAACTGTAAAAACTAAGAAAGACAGCACTGTGGTTTAGGTTGCAAAGCATATCTAATTGAAGAGATATTTGGTGGCCCCAGCCCAGGTCTGTCCTTAGAAAATTCTGTGATGGTATGAAGGTTTTGTGTCTACTCTACAGCATGGTACTAAAGTTGTGTGTTGTTGTGGATACTTGGAATGCAGCTGATGTGAGGGAAGACTACCATTTCATAGCATTTAACATCGTTTTACACTTCAATAGCCACACATGGCTGTGGATAGCGTAGTGGGGGTGAAGCCTTCATTAACAGGATCCATCCAACAGCATTCTTCCCTTCTACAATCTTCCTGCCACTGTCTTCATGCCTCATAGGGCAGGCAGAACCACACCTGTCTTTGGTCTCAAGAAGTTATCTCTGCTTCAAGCCCCTGAGCCTACGCCTGTGATTGTTAGTCACCTCAGACTCACAGTCGACTCAGCCTAAAACTGAGGCCCACGTAGACGATGAATCAAAAGAATTGCGGTTGCAAGAGAGCAAGCACTATTCCTTGGGTACCAGCTACGTAGTCCTTTCATTTAGTGGCTCAGACTTCACAGCATCCTGGTGAAGTCCATGCATCACTATAGTATACCCATTTTATGGGCCAGGAAACTGAGGAAAGGCCACAGAGGTAGATTATGTTCAGATTTTGAGTTTAGACATTTTAAAATTAAGCCTTCTCTCTGACAGCTACTGAAGCGTTTCTGTCAATGATATCCTGCAGGGAAGTTCCTGATCTAGCACCTTGAACCTTTTCAGTATTTGTACTATATAATGATTCTGAAGTAATAATAGTAATAATAATAATATTTATTATTATTATTTTTACTTAAATAATAATTTTTACTTAAATAATAATATTTTACTTAAATAATAATTCTAAGAATTATTAAATAATAATTCTAAGAATGACCTAAGCTTGTGCCAGCCACTTCTAACACTGCCCAGGGTTGGTGCACACTTTACAGTGTTCAGCAGACCTGCACATCAAACACCAGCTGTAAGCCCCGGGGCTCATTCCCCCACCTGTACTTCTCATTAGCAAAGCATCTCTGAGTTCCCACTGTTATCTCTAGTTCAACGATTTACTGGAAGGAATCTCAGCATCCAGGAAAGAGTTAGGCTTTTGATTAGTTTCATTTGGATGCAAGTGGGAACCAGTCAGATGAGAAGGCATTGGAGACAAGGTCTGGGGGAGGCAGC
>NW_021604630.1:1042583-1056044 GCF_004785775.1 Grammomys surdaster
GGTTGTGACTGTGCTCTGGCTCCAGCATTCTACACTTTCTGAGGCTGACATAGGTTCTGGAACCAAACTCAGGTCCTCTGGAACAGCAGTACTCACTCTGAGCTACAGAATCACCTCTCTAGTCCCTGGTATGAGCTTTCAAGTCAAGTTTCCTGTCAATCACACATCCTTTGACCATGTGAGAATAGTAAGTGGGAGAGGAATAGGGATGCACTTCTCTATATCTCTCTGAAAATAAGAGCTGGAAGCGGGCTTGTTCAGATCGGGGAGTGGATGAGCAGAGTGCACACCTGAGGTCTTTATTCCAGGTGTGTCATTTGGTTCCTTTTTGTACTTCCCTTATATATTATGAGTGTCCTGTGTGATGCCCTTATGAGGGGAAGTTATGGATCTGTCAGGCCTTATAAAAACACAGACAATGTGGAGTTGGAAAGACACAACCTCAGACTGCGCAATGGGCTCAGACCATCAACAAGTGGTTACATCATGAAATCAGGAGGTCGTTGTGGTAATCCGGGAGAGTGGCTAGGACAAAACTCCCAAGTCCAGAGACATGGTGAAGGAAGAGGAGACTCAGAGAGGTTGGAGGAGAGAATATGGTTGCTGAGGCTTAGGAATGAGCAGGAACTTAACAGCTTGTGAGTGGAAAGGGGAACACGTATCTGCCCACTCTGCCTGTCCAGCTGCTGGGGTCCAGTGGTGCCTCAGACCTTAGGGTTGTGTGAACTTCTTGCTTTGTTTACATTTGTCCATGAAGCTAAAACCTTCAAACAGGAGAGTCACCCACAAGGAGGAGCTTGGCTGTGAGGGTCTCAGGAATAGCAAGCATGACTGTTCCTGTGTGGTTGGGGCTCTGTCAAGCTTTGTATTTGTAAAGCACTGGTACTGGGTTTCCTTAGATAATCCCAGGAGTCCCTCTGGCTCTAACATTCCATTATTTTGAGATTTTTATGGGAAAAAATTGTTTTGCAAAGCAAATGAATAGTGTAAACAAGATTACAAAGCGAATGTTTGCCTTCTTAAGGGAATAAACTATTCTAAAATGCACCAGGAGCTTTCATTTGCATGCAAACAATGCAAATTTTATATAAGCAAAGGAGGCTTTTTTGGGTGCTTTGGTAAGTTAATTACAAATCCCCCCTTTTTTTGTCAATTGTGCAAGTCTCTGAGCATTAGGAAGCAGCATATCTGAATTCCTTGTAAATAGCCTATGCTTTGGACTGCTCATGATTTCTGTTCATGATAACTGAATTTTCTGAAATTACTTCCCAGTCCCATGGGCTATAAATGTATGGGATTTGTTTTCCCAGGATAGATTTGAATATATTCGTCTTGTGCTTATCTGATGCCAACTGATGCCCTGTCTGCCCTCAGGCCCTCTGAGTCAGCAGGGTCTTGCCCCTGCAGCTTCCCAAGGCCCAGCTACAGCTACACTTGTAACTCACACTGTCTGTGTTTGTCTGCATCTTTCTTTCTCCCTCATAAATTTGAGTCCTTCTTCTCTCCACTCCCTCTAGCAACCAAACTATACAGAACGGCACTAAAATTGAGCACTGCGGATATTTTGTTCATTTAGGTAATCACATTTAAGATTCGGGCATTCAGAGGTAGCAGTGTAAAAGCACAGAATCATCTTCTCTCTCTACTTTTCCATGTTCTCTTTCTCCTCTCTCCACTATTTCCTCCAGACAGCAATCCTTCTCAGAAACAGGTGTCCTTTGACCATCTGCTTCTATACGCATAGAAGTCGCCTGTAACCTCCTAGAGCTTGACTATTTTCTTAAGGCTTTCTTCTCTACTCCCAAGTGGCTATTGGAAAGAGCCAGTTACATTTGCTCGTGTCAGGTTGGATTCGGGTAAGAATTATCTGGGGGAAGCATGGTCCCTTTTAAGGTTGAGAGCAGCCAGAGAAGTAAAGAGGGCAGCAGGTCAGTATCCAGGCAGAAAGAACAACCTGTGCAAACAGACACAACAGAGGAGAAGGTGACAGGGGCAGGGACCTCAAGCATTCTCCAGAATCAGGATGAGGAGGAGTTAATCCCAGGGTGTGATTGGCATTGGGTGGTCCAGAGTCAGAAGGCCAGCGTTACAGTGTCCTTTCCATTCCACGGGACTATGAGTTCCCATTCTGGAGCAGGCTGATTCTGTGATACTGAGACAATAGCAGCTGTAGAGTGAAATAGGAAGCCAACAGATCTGTAATTGATTGGTGGCCGAAAGGGAAAAGGAACCACAAGGACAAAGCCCTGAATCCCGTCTTGACATTAGGGAATGCAAGAAAGGAGGAATAGACATAGTGTACTCTTGAGAAATACAATTCAACTTGGTCTTCCCCTGTAGCATCTGAGAAAGTTGAGCAGAGGTGTTCCGTCTTTGGCTGCCATGTACTTTTGGGAACATAGATAGTTGAGCAGTTTTTGGTGCTGAGGATGAAAATAAGGCATAATACATATTAGGCAAGTGTAGCACCGAGCTACAGCGCTAGCCCTGTGTTGGCTTTCTGACCTTTTATCTTGAGATAGCACCTCACTGAGTTGCTCTGACTGACCTTGCGTTCACACTGTACAGGACATTAAACTTGCGATTCTGTGGCCTCCTGGACAGCTTGGCAGTCAAATAAGTTGAAATCATGACTGTTTAGTTGAGAAATCTAAGAACACGGCCCCTCTTTGCCTGGCGCTTCTGCCTGTGTCATTTCATAGGAACCATGACCTGTGGTGGCACTTGATCACTGTTTATTGTCAAAGATTCAACTGGATGAAACCAGACAGTAGTGGCATTCTATGGGGCAGTTGAAATTTAGTGTGGGGAAAATGGGCCATTCCATTTCCCTCTAGTAACCCTGTTCAAATACACATGCTTATCTAATCATAGGAAGACTACTGCATGTATTTCTAGTCATTTTCAAAGGTGGGATCATTTCACAGTGGTTCTTATGATATCGCATTGAGATGTCTGTCTGGCATCCAGATGAGGGTACAGCCTATTTTTTGAATCTTTTGGAGCTAACTTGCAGCATGAGTCAGGAGTAGAAAGAGCTGACGTGTTTGTGTTTACTGACCCCGAGGCACGGTTCTCATCTGGCTTCTTCTAGTGGCCATCACATCTGCTGTCCGGCTTCAGCACCCATAGAAGCTACAATTCACAGGAGCTATGTGTAGCTCTGTGGTTCTCTAACATGGAGAATTCTTTTTGGAAGATGTCCAAGTACAACCTTTGTCAGTGATTCCATTTCATTCTAATGGTGATCCAAGATCCCAAGAAAAGTATTCCTTAATGTCTAGTATTCTCCTAAAGGTAGTGAAGAAGAAAAGGGGGCCGTATGCTTATCCTGTTTATTATGTGCGTTGGTAGTAAGGAAAGTGACCCATGTGACTGGCATGTACAGGATGAGACTAAATTCTCTCCAATTTGATCCAATGGAAGACGGACCATGATCCTACTGTGATGACCAGTCTTGGTTGCTAACCTGATTTGCTAACACAGCTGGGAAGAGAGATCTTCAGTTGAAGAACTGCCTCAGTTGGCCTGGCCTGTGATCATGTCTGTAATGAATTTTCTTGGTTAGTCATTGATGAAGGAGAGCCAGATCCTGTCGGCAGTACCATCTATCCCTAAGCAGAGAGGCCTAGTTTGTGTCAGAAATGTAGCTTAGTGTGATGCTGGAAGCAAGCCAGTCAGCAGCTATTGCTCCATGGTTGCTACTTCAATGTCTGTTCCAGGCTCCTGCTGTAGCTTCCCTTGGTGGTGGATTTTAACTTATACGATGAAATAAACTCTTTGCTTTTCATCATGGTGTTTATCATAGCAACCGACAGCAAACTAGAACACCAGCCCTCCACATAAATAGAAACAATGTAATGAATTCTCCTTCCTACGCTTTTCTTCAATTTTCTATTTTAAGAAATTTCTGGAAATATATGAATTATGCAGCTTATCTCTCAGATGAAAGAGAATTTTCTGTTTGGATTGGATGGCTCCATATTTATTAATAGCAGTAAAAAAAAATTCCATGTTCTTTGTATCAGATGAGATGCTGCGTAAAATATGAAGGAGACATTTTAGCAAGGATACCAGCAACAGGAGAGTGATTATAAAAGCTATATGGAATTGAAAGACGCTTTAATTTGTCATTACTTCTCTGTGCTCAGAAAGGACCTGAATAATCACTCTGACTATAAAGGGAACAGAATGATATTTTTCCTCATTGTGAAATTAAATCCTTACTGTACCATTCTCACTATAAGTTAAAACAAAATCCCTCCTCATCTTTGTTCCAAGAGTGATGCAATGGGGACCGAGGACTACCTAGCTGCAGATGTTCATGATCTCCTCCCTGGTACCCAGGGATATGAGATCTAGACCCATTTCCATTTGAAAAGGGTTCATCTTCACAGTTTATGGAGATGGAATTATACTTGTTTGCTCAGGATGAACTTTTGGCCTTTCTGTCACATTAATTCATGCAGCTGGCAAGGACTCTACAATTTCCTTAGGTCATGAACTGGTGGCAGCAGAAACCAAATGCGAGGTTTTTAAAACAGGGTTTTTCTCTTTTCAGAACCAAGTATTTAAAAAAAAAAAAATGACTGTCGTTTCCAGGTTACTTCAAGGCAAAATTTCAAAGCCATTAAAAAGAAGAAAAGAAGTATAGAGTCTCTAGTTTTGTGTGGTTTGTATGATACTAACAGTGCTCAAATCCTTACTAAGATACTAAGAATATTCTACAACACCATTTTTCTTGGAAAATGAGGTTTTGGGTACAAGTGGTAGTGCTTTACTTTGTAGCTGTTGAATGTTCATTCATTAGATTGCCATCAAGCCAGTACTGTAAGATGCTATCCAGGCTGTTGTGGAATAACACAAACAGTATTATCTTCCTGTGAACTCTGTTTACTGTAATAATAACCAGTATAATAACCAGTATAATAATCAGTATAAGAAGCTACATCTGTAGATACAATAGTTGCACAGATGTTAGTGGGGTAACCCCCTGCTTTTCACTAGGCCATAAGGGCCAGGCCACAGGAGGAAACTCATGCCTGCTACTGCAAAGTTGGTCAAGAAACCATGACTGGAGAGATCATAGGCCATAGTAAAACCTATGAGTGTTGTTTTCTAAATGATCATTGTATCAAACTACCCTCTAAATTCACGGATCTTATTCTACAGCGTGATACAGTTCTCATGTCTCATCAGAGACATTTCTTTGTGAAGTAGATGTTGGTTAGTGAAAAGCTCACAATTGGTCAAAGTGGAAGGAATAAATGATGGTGGAGTGGCCAGCCACTGATGGGACATTTATAGTTATACCTCCTCCCCAGAGCTCAAGGACCATCTTGGAAAAAACAGGACAGAAAGATTGTAAGAACTAAAGAGTAGGAGAGACAAGAGCAAACTAGCTGGTAGCAATTGCACATAACTTCTTAGGAGGGCTGGGGTCCCATGTCTATTTCCACCTTTCAGTGCTGGGACCTCATCTGGCTTAAACCAGTGCAGACCTTGTACATGCTGCTACAGTCTCTGGAAGTTCATATGTGCAACAGTCCTGGTATGTCTGGAGGACAGTTTCCTTAGGGTCATCTGTCACCTCTGGTTCTTCTTCCACTTAGATCCCTAAACCTTGAGGGGAGAGGCTTGCTAATGATATCCTATTTAGGACTAAGTGCCTCAAAGGCCCTCACTCTGCCTATTTTCCAGTTCTGAGTCCGTTAATTTTCACTCACTGTAAGGAGAAGCTTCTCTAGTGTAGGCAGATCTCTGTTCGTATATCAGTATGCTATTAGGAGTCATCTTAATGCTATGTTCCTTCAACATAATAATAATATTAGATTTTGATATAAGCCCATCAAGATCTATGTCATTTTCAGTTCTTGGCTACTTTATCAGTGTCAGGTTATAGGGTACATCTTATGGAGTATGCCTTAGATACAATAGGAGAGACAGTGCCCCCAACCAGGCATCTTACCAAGTTACAATTCCAGTGCCAGGTATGAATCACATCTTGTTTAGTATTTGGCCAAAGGGGTCCCATGGAACCCCCTAAACAGTACAAACTATTGCTGAAGCTGCTGGTGGCTCTCTGCAACCTGATGGTGAAGCACTACTTCTGAAGATAACACTTAGTCATGAAACCCAACATAGTGAAGTCAAGTTGGTGTCTATCTAGGAGCTTTACCCCTACTAACTAATGTTCAAGGTTCTAGAAGGTCTTCTTCAAGCTACCAAAGGAGAAGCATAATTAATATTGCTACAAACCCTTTGACCTTCAACAGTGACCTGCCTACAAGATAGACTGGTATAATAATGGCACAAAAGTTACGGGGAAACCAACCATCTTTTGGTATCTGTTGTTGCTATCTTAACATCATTTGAAAAAGAGCTAGTGTCTGAATTCAGAGTAGAAGTGCAGATTTTTTCACAATATGGAAATGGCATTGATAATTCAACCATCATATAATGCAGATTATTTAATCTCCTAAAAGAATCACCATGGAGGATCTAAGGAGATGACTAAGAGGGTAAAGTGTTTGGTGTACAAGGCCAAGGACCTGTTAGATCCCCAGTACCCACATGAATGCTAGACTTAGCTCTGTATGTTTATAACCCTAGCACTGGGATGGTGATAAATCCCTGGTCCCTGACACCCTGTCAACTGAGCCAAAGTGATGAATTCCATGTTGAGTGAAGACACCCTGTTTCATAAATACAAAATGGGAAGAAATAAGGTGAGAAACTCAGAGCTGATCTCTGGCCTTCACACAGACACTCAACAGGTGACCAACCACACCTTCCACACATACATATTCCTCTCTCTCCCTCTCTATCTCTCTCCGCCCCCCCCACACATACACATACACACACACACACACACACACACACACACATGATTTACTATCTAAATTCAACTTAAAGTAAATTTGATGGGGTTGGGGATGGAGGGTAGGACAGGGAAGAGGGGAGTGCAACACGTATAATTAGGGAAGAAGGTACTACTGTCTTCCTTTTTGTCTTACAGCCTGAAGAATAAGTAGTGACAGCATCAATCAAGAGCTAAGAAGAGACTCCAGCATTTCTCTGTGGTAGAGAACTGTGCACCAACCAAAAGAGGATCCTTTCTTGAGCAATGAACATTTCTTACAAGGATTCACAGATTAACACATGATCAGTATTGATTTTTGAAAGTAAATAAGATTTCCTTTTCTTCTTCTCATTTAGTGGCAAATTATACTTGGATTTAGAAGAATCTTTTTCTGATAACATGTTTAGCACAAGTTCTAAACTGCAATCACACACAGCAGCTAGTCAGAGCATTATTCAAACTTACAAAGAGTGGAAAATTTAATTTCCAGTTTATTCTAGATTTCTGTAGAGTTACAATGATTCTGTGAGACCCTTCATGATTATCATGTAAGCCTCCTAGATCCATTAACGAATACACTTTTGTCATCATGGGGAACATAGTTGGTGACGACAACCGCAAGAATATAAAAAAAAATGTGGTTTGTAGAAGTTATATAACGAACAGAATATCAGTCCTTCCTGCTTCACACTGATGAGCCAGCCTTGCCTCTAAATGCCAGGAGCATGAAAACAGGTGGAAACAGAGAGGAAGGACCTTCACTCTGGATCACCTTGATGGAAAGATTCTCAAGAGGAAGCCAAGTTCTCCTTGCAAGCTGCCAGATCATAGCTTAGGAAAAGAATTAGTTTGATTGCATGATGATCCTATTAAGTAAAAATGTCTTCACAGCGGTTGACCTTGATATACTACTTTTCTAAAGGTATCTAAAGGAGAATTTTAAACCCCAGAGTGAGATGGAAGTAATTCTTAGAAAGTTGGCCTGGATTGTGAGCTTTAATTTGGGGCAGTAATGATTTGGTATGTGTCGGGGGAGGGAGAGAGTGATTAAATTCTGAAGAAGTTTCCTTCTTCTGTTTCTCTTCCATCTTGTTGCTGAGCTGGGATTCAGAAAATGACTTTGAACAAAACTCCTCTGGGAAGAGGACGGACCAGAGAACTGATGCTCTTTGAAGGGATCAAGTCTGAGTGCAACTGTGAAATTTCTTCTCCAGGGCTAATTGCTCTGCATTCTGTTGGGAAGTGGTGTCTTGCAGACGATGCAAGTTAGACACAGAACTTCCTTTCCTGGGCTCTCAGCTGGCTGGAGCAGCCCTTTACACCTTGTGACCACCAATCTACCGTCAGACTTTTCCAGACATCATCGGTTTCCACAGAGATCTGAGGTGGTGACAGCCAGTGAGCAATAAATGAAACGACACGGAAATGCACAGTGTTGTTCTTAAGGTGCCTGTTTTGTTGTGTGAGGAGGTCACGGTCCATAGGGACCAGACCGTGGCTGCAAGTGGAAGGTCACGCACCATGTACAGTCATGCTTCAGGTGGGGAGCAAGAGAGGTGTGGTGACAACAATTTTATTTTGCTAATTTAGAAAGAAGCACACAACAGAGCTACAGTCCTTCCGTGATGGCTTTTCTTAGAATGTGTAAAATAAAGCTTTATTTGTCAATTCTGCTGTAAAATAAGCATAGTCTGAGTTTTTTGTTTTTGTTTTTAAATCTTTCTCTGTTTAGTGCCTGAGCTCTCTCCCTGAAGTGTTGTGTTTATTTTTTTAAATGACCTAAGATAGAAAAGCCCATGAACATAGTTTTCCTTTGCATTACAGTAATGCTTTGCCAAGTCCTTTATAGATAAACCTCCAGCTACAATAATCAGATTATTTCAGAGTGCCTCATCTAAATACCATTGCTCTTTGGCAAGCTGCCACAAACACCCACCAGACATTTTCTTGGTTTGATTGTTCTCAAGATTATTCATGCCCATGCAGATAAGGGGAATGTCATCCCAACATTCTGTGAAGATCACTTGGCCAGACTACTAACTGCAAGAAGGCTCAAAATGCTAATGTGTTCTGAGGAATACAGAACAGAGACACACCTTTCCTCCAGAAACTGTGCTGTTCACTTTTTCTTTAGTGTGGCCATACGTTTAATTAACACTTATGTTTCCAGTTTTATTATGACTGGATGGCAGTTGGGTTTAGGGTAAATGTTTTTCAGGGGATTTTGATGGGAAGAAAAGAGACACGTGCAAACCTGTCTGTGTCCCTATCCTCTGACTGGTCCATGTGGATCTCCCCTGGCAGAGAGCAATGTGAGTACCCTAAGAACTTGGGGTTATTTCTATAACATTTGAGGAGAACATAGAGAAAACTCATTTATGAGAGAGGAGAGCTGTCCATATGACTGTGTCTAAAGTACCTTGGCTATTCCAGAGTTCAGAGTGATGTCAGCTAACTACATTAAGTTTTCTGGCCATAATGAGGAAAACTCAATACCTCCTGGCCTCATGTTAAATCAAGATTTTCTCTGTTTAAATGGAAACAGTCATTAGCGGTTGATATAGGCTTCGCCCTGTTTCTCTTCCTTCTCTTTTCATTCTGTGATATAATCTCCACAATGCAACATGGCTTCTCCATGTGTTCTACCACTGAATGCCATGTTTAGGTGTGATTCCTCAGAAAACTAAATCACTCTGAGCCCTGGCCATACAATTTGAATTTGTTTTACAAAATGTTCTTCCCTTCTAGTACAGATAGAAACTTGAGTCTAGAAACGTGCTGGTGGCCACGATAGTGAGACCCAAATTAACGAGCTCTCCTTAAATACAGTCTCCACAGTCCAGTGAACTAATAAATATGTTCATAAAGCAATCCGCTAAGCAGCGAGTGCTGCGGCTATTCCTTCTGCTGATAAAGTAGCCATAAAACCCTCATCCATTGCAGCTGGACTGATAAACCAACGGGATTTGTTCTTTCTTGGCCCCTTAGATAACAGGGATGCATACATTGGAACTGCAAGGATCTTCACGCTGCCTGTTAGAGTGAGTTTATTAGGCCAACTGTACCAAAAAGAAAAAACAATGGGACCCACATATAATGCTGACACTCTGCAGAACTCCTCAGGTAGAGAGGCCACCTTTCTGTCAAAGCCAAGTGAGACATTTTTGAAAAGGGAATGGGAACACAGGGCACCATACCCTAACAAGAGGCCACAAGGTTGTAACGACATTCCTCACTAAATATCTGTCCTTCTCTTGAACAGCTTGTCCGGTGAATTAGTTTTCTTTTGTAAGAATAAAACTAAGAAAAGTCTGTCTGTCTTACATATTATCTTAGGGATGGATTTTCTCCCTTGCCCCCTTCCTTTTGTAAGAATAAAACTAAGAAAAGTCTGTCTGTCCTACATATCGTAGGGATGGATTTTCTCCCCTGCCCCCTTCTGGTTTTGAATTTGTTCATATTCACGGCATGTTAAACTACCTCATAGGTTTGTTGTGTGGATTAGCTGATTAATAAATAACAACTGATTAAAATCCAAATCTGTATGTAAATGCTGCCTTCATGTTTTTCCTCCCTAAAGATTTGTGAGTCAAATCAACCAGGGGTGATATTTAAATGTGATATGTAAAGGCCAGATGTGGTGGCCACACCTGCCATCTCAGCATGCAGGAAGCATACATCCTGAGAGAAACAGATAGACTAAGGGCACATTCCAAAACATAGATACACTGCCAGACATCATTAAACAACCAACAAAAACAATCAAAGGTTTACTTACTTACCTTAAATTTTACTTGTTTATATCTGTCTTGGTTTTTTGTTTTTGCTTCTTTTGTTGTTGTTTTTTGGGCAGTTTGTTTTTGTTTTTTGAGACAAGGTCTCTCTTTGTAGCTCAGGCCAGCCTTGAACTCCCAGTCTCCTGCCTCAGCCTCCCAAAAGGTTTTTAAATTCTTAAGAGGGGGAGTCAACATCAGCCTTCAGAGTATCTGAAATGATATGGTAGTTGAAGTGTCTCATTTAAAGTAGTTTACAGTAAAACTAAAGTGGTTTTGAGAGTATGCCTTTGATACCATTGCTGTAGGTTCCTTCACATCTGGAACAATAGGTCAAGAGCAGTCATAACTGCTCTGTGTGCTTCTGAGTGAGGCTGGTAGCACTGGTGAACATCTGCCTGGATCATGCTGTCTGCAAAACTTGTTAAATGCTATTTGTGTGTGTGTGTGTGTGTGTGTGTGTGTGTGTGTGTGTGTGTGTGTAGTATGGGGGGAGGGGATGCAGGCTCTTGTTCCTAAAGACCAGAGGACAACCTTGGGTGGCATTCCTCCAGCACTGTCTACCTTGTTTTTGCCAGTGAGTCCCATGGGTTCTGTCTGTTTCTAACTCTGCAGCACTGGGTTTTCAAGGATGTACCCACCATTATGCCTAGACTACCTGGGTTCTAGGTAGGGACTGAACAGTGTTCTCCATTGCTTGTCCAGGAAGTATATCAACAAGCATTTTACAGATTGGGCTATCTTCATAGGGCCTGGTTTAAAAACAACTACAACAACAAATCCAGTAGCCCAAAGAGAAAGAATGGAGCTAAGACCATCCAGTTTCCCAGTGACATCTTCCAGAAGCTCCATAGCAACTAGTTAAAAAGTAATTTTGCTGCTGACTCCGCTTGGCAGCCATTTTCCTCTACATGATTAATTATTCCTTAATCGCTATTATGAGTAGAGGTTTTACATGCTAATTTCAAATGCTTCAACTTAATTAGTAATTCACTCTGACCTTTAAAACCCTTACTCTGTACTCTTCAAATTATATGAGTAAGGGGGGAAAATCTAATTTCACATTTCTTCCAACTACCATTAGTAAGTGATCTGTAACCTCCTGTCACTCAGAGTCAGCTGGGGTTGTCCCAAGTCCAGGCTCGTGAATGCTTGCGGTCAGCAGAGTCAGTGAGAGTTAAAGGTGACCCGGCTTCTGAGAACTGAGGTAATGCAAACCCAGCACCTTTTTCTTACTTAAAGAATATGAAAATAACTACACACCCAATAACAGATTCCTTTATAATTCTCTTTTGAGAATTCTTGGCAAACTTTCCATAGGGAGTACCGCTCTTTAAATATTAGAATGTCTGGCAGTAAGAGCCCAAGTAATACAAACCTCCCTTGCTGTGGCTAAGGTTTCTGCTTTGAGCTCATTTGGGGTGTTTGCAGGTATTCGTAGACGCTCAAACATCTCAAATTGTCTTCATCGTTCACTGAAACTGGCTTAGTTGTTGATCATGCCTGTAACATTAATACCAGTCTATCCTTGGTGGCTCAAGAACTGTTATTTTCTGTCCTTCAGTCCACACGCCCTATGGAAGTCTCCGAGAATTGGGGGTGTGACCAGCTCCTCTAATATTACTAACACTGTATTGTGTGACATAGAAATGTTTACTTGTTTTGTCAAAAATATAATGTCTTTGGCTGGTTGAGGATTTGGTAATGGAGAATGGCCAGTGTGCAAGGAAGATAGCTTCCACTCACAGACCCAACTATCAGGTTCTGGAAAAGCTCACCGTGGAAAGAATTCTACAAGGACCTCTAATTCCCTGTGGTTCTCAGGACATCTGTGTGCTCCTGAGTCTTGGTTCTGTGTATGAATTCTGCCAATTCCCTCCTCATTTCCAGGTGTGCCTTTTGTGACCACAAGTCTTGAGGACCACATTGTCAGAAGTTTGGGGTGTCTTGTCCTTTTTCCACCTTTGCTTTCTTTTTACCACACTTAACTAGAAATACTGGTTTTCAAAATGCGACTGATAACAAGAAACTAAAACCAGTGTATTGAGTATATAGCACTTGGGAGACGTGTTTAAAAATCCATGAAGTTGCCACTTGCTCCCTGGAAGTAATTTTTAAAATATTTATTCTTCATTATCCTTTTTAAAAAAAATCATCTCTTCATTTAAGGCCAATCATAAGCCTGTGCCAACCCTCTTTACATCTTTATATAGCTTCTCTTGGGTTTAGAGAATTTAACCCTGAAAGCTAGCCAAGTGTCCTCTATGAATTCTCTGTGGGGTTCTGGGATGAAAGGTTGTCTCCTGGAACCCGGGGTTCAAGCAGGCATTGGGTGTTTGGCCATGCTAGTAGAGAAATAACTGGATATTGAGATTCTAACTCTGTCATATTGTTCCTCACCCCACTCACTAACTCTAAAACTGCCTGCCCCTTCCTATGTTCCTCCCTTCCCTTCTCCATAATCAGGCATTCTTACTTTCACACATCCTCTCCATTGCTGTAGGGTAAGAAAGACACTCTTCCTCTTTCAGGAAATGTCTGGTATTATCTCAGCTATGTCTAAGACTTTTAAAGAACTAATCATTTTTTTCCATTGAAATTATATTCTTTAGCCAAAAATCAGAGAAGGGAAATTGGAACCATTAGATGGAAACATTTTTTAAAGTTTCAGAAACTATACTCTTTGGTAGATGGTGGCCCAGATTATGAAAAGTAATAAAAGGTGTATGTGTGTATATGTATATATGCTGTGTTGTGCACGTATGTGTGTATGTGTGTATGTGTGTATGCTGTGTTGTCTGTGTTTGTGTGTTTATACATGTGTGT
>NW_021604630.1:1056054-1059980 GCF_004785775.1 Grammomys surdaster
TGTGTTGTCTGTTATTTCATGTATGTATTGTATGATGTGTTGTGTGTGTGCTGTGTTATATATATATATGTGTGTGTGTGCTATTTTGCGTATGTGTGTGTGTTTGTGTGTTTATGTATATGCATGCATGTGCTGTTGTGTGTGTGCTGTATTGTCTGTGTGTTTATGTGTGTGCTGTGTTATGTGCATGCGTGTGTGTGTCTGTGTGTATGTGCTCGCAAATGTGCACTTAAGTACACAAACACGTGCTCTGTTTGTGTAACCCTGGGTGAGGACAATTCTCTGCTGTCAGCTTGACACCAGGGAAGAAGAGAGCTCAAATGAAGATTGGCCTCCAGCAGATTGGCCTGGGGGCGGGTCTCTGTGCCATTTTCTTGATTGCTAATTGAAGGGAAGGCTAGTCCACCTTGCATGGTGTCACCCCTGCACAGGTAAGCTTGAATTGTATAATGAAGGTAGCAGAGCAAGGCAGAGGAAGCAGCATTTCTCTTCTCTCTGCTTTAGTTCACAACCTCTACCTTCCTGGCTTGGCTTTCCTCAATGATGGACTATGAGCTGTTAGCCAAATAAACCCTTTGCCCCAAGTTGCTTTTGGTTAGAATGCTTAATCACAGCATCAGAGACCCAACTAGGACACACAGATTTACTAATTTAGCAACTACTTATTAAACACAAGCAAAGGATACATTATAGGGAAATGATAGGGAGTTGGATAAATGGAGGGCTAGAGCGTCATTCTACCGACGCTTTGTTTTCATCTTGGATACATTGTGTAATTTTTCCCAGAGTTTCAGTTACTAGTATTTAGAGTGCGGTCCAGAGTCATCATTGTTATTACTTAGTGTTGCTTTAGAGTTTGTAGCTGAGGGTGGCTGTAAACTTGATCCTCTTGCCTCGGCTTCCTAAGTGCTAGAATTAGACCACTATGGTGTTTAAATGGTGAGCCCTTCAGCCTAAGGGGAGGAGACTTCAGTGATGGTGGTGGTGGTGGTGGTGGTGGTGGTGGTGATATGCTGGAGAGCTAGCCTGGATCACTGGGAAGCTGGGCAAGCCTCTATCACTGAGCTATATATACTCTTAGTTTGATTTCCGATAGATTTGAAATTATTTTACAAGTGATTTTTTTCTCTTTATGACCATACAACTAATAGTTGTCCAGTATAATGGACAGCTCAAACTGATCTTTAAAACCATCTTGTCCATCATCCTCACTCTGAACATGCGCGTTTTAAAAACACGTGATGAAATTAAAGCACACATCGGAGAAGATTACTGCTCGGAACAGCTCCCACAGGGAAGAGCTTCCCAAAGCACAAAAAGCAATGTGGCCCCGAAACTGTCACTGTGAATTACAGAGAGGCATCATTATCTATCCCTGGTCCTCTGTTCTCCAGCACAACCCCTATCCAGGCTATGATACCCTGCTCATTCCCCCTTGTCTCTGTTAGGGTTTACATTTCTGTGAAGAGACATACATCACGACCACAGCAACTCTTATAAAGGAAAGCATTTAATTGGGACTGGTCTACAGGTTCAGAGGTTTAATCCATTGTCATCATGGCAGGAAGCATGACAGCATCCAGACAGATGTGGTTGCTGGAAAAGGAGCCACGAGTTCTACATCTGGATTGACAGGCAGCAGGAGGATGACTGAAACACACTTCCTCCAACAAGACCACACCTACTCCAAAAAGGCCACATCTCCAATAATGCCATTCCCTAGGAGTCTAGGGGGGTCATTTTCATAGAAACTATCACACCCTTCATCCCACAAACTACATGCATCTGTGCCTACAGCTCTGTCTGCGAGCTGGACTCTTAACCAGTACAGGGACATCACACAGGGAGCTCAAGGCCAGCCATTCTGATCTCAAAGCAACTACTCAGAATACCACGTTGCTCCAGCATAGGATGAACATGTAGCTTGTCCATATCTTCCCACAGGATGTGTCTCTGATGCCTATGTGGAATATACACACACCTATGCTTATTAAGATGATCCTACTACAAAACGACCTTTTGTTATTTTTTATGACTTTTTTTGGTAAGCCTTAAGATAAGTAGCACAGCTGCAAACTGTTCCCCCCTTTATTCCTTTGTCTCACGATCGGAGGCATTTAACTGCAAACGTAAAGCTGAATTTATGGCTGCCAGTCTGCTTGAGTGTAATAAATGTCAAGCAGACATTGCTGAGTCACAAACTTTGTGAGTTGAGACTAACCCACTCCATAAATCTGCTTACTGTGCAGGAGCCCCGCTCTACAGACTTCGCTGCCGGCACAGGTACCTGTGAAAAATCTGAGAGTCCAGCTCTTTGAATAAGTTAGTGCTATAGCACCTTAGCTTTGCTTTCCTGTCCCTGAGTAGAAGTCTGTGCCTCTGTCAGGGATCCGCTTATTCATAGAGTTCTCCACACTCATGGATGTCAAAGAGGAGGGCATGGAGTTGGGACACAGCCAGGTCTCCATTACAGTTGTAAGGCAAGTGAATTCCTGTAGAGTTAGAATCTGATTCCTTCTACTCGGTCTCCTTGAGGATTCAATACAAATCAGAGGTCTGTCAGGCCTTGGTCAGGATGGGGTAGATTTTGACCCTCCTACCCAGAGAACCTGATATGGCCCACTATCTACACTGATACATGATATACATGGTCAGCTCTCAGGGGCCTTCAGTAGGGCTCCAGCTTAGGCCAGATCCCAACTTCTTGGTTCTTCTTCCTGAAACAAAGTCTACACGCTGGGTCAGGAGACTATTTCCCACAGATGCCTCTCTGGAAGGGCAAGGCAGTCTGTGCTTCCCTGGATAGCTCCTCTATGCCAACTACTCTTCCCTTCCTCTAGTCTTCCAACTGAAAGTGTTCTCATGGACAGATGGCATCTTGACAGTCCAACATGTGGCAGGAACAAAGGAGGCATGCGTATGTGTGACCCACAGTGCACTTGGTCTTAAAAGTCAGTTCCAAAGTAGAGCATCTCCTAAGCATTGTGCAAGACCTCAGAATCGATTCTCACAACCACAGAAAGTCAGTTTCCCTGGCTCGGGATCTGAAGAGATTAATCACCCACAGTCATAATCTCAAGCACACTTAAAAATGCTGCTTGTGCCTGAGGGCAGTCAAGGTGCAGACAAGAAGAGAGCAGGGACGTAGGAGGGGGGTTTTAGCACTGCTCTGTCAGTAGGTAAAAATGGGCTTCTACGAAATAAGCTATCTCCTCCAGGTTTGACTTTTGTGGGTAAAATGGTGAGGAGCAAATGGGGTGGGCCATTCTACAGAAGCTGAACTCGGTAGAATATTAAAATGACTGCACTTTTATTACAACACCAAAAAGAAGCAGCGATGTGAATTAAAGCAACCCAGGAGTCCAACTGGATCTCAAAAGGGGAACACTGGTGTCGTCAGCACCATTAAGTGCTTGTGCCGTGACTGTCCAGAATGGCGAGCTGTTAAGACTCATAAACCGCAAAGACTCCCAAGATTCCTTGCTTTCCACGCTCTCAGTAGTAGAAGGGTGATACTCCATTGCCATCGCCACTTTTGGGCACCTTATATGGTCTTTCACTCATTTGCTCTTTCATTTAGTGTCTCTGTCATTATTGAAAGTGCCCCTAGCTTCAGCTGGCAGTGACAGAGATGACTTAATCTTGTAAACAAATATGTTAACAGTGTTCACAAAGAGAGCATCCTGAATCCAGGATGAAACCAGCGTGTAGCCCAAGGGCAACAGGGGAAAGATTTTTCTCCCTGCTTTTTAACGGACCACATCCTGCAGCCTAGGTGTCGAGCACACCAGGGCATGTATCTGTCCTCAGTGGCTAACAAGAGTCATCCCACTACCTCCGGCCTCTGAGCGTGCAGTCCTAACAAAATGCTCTGGCAAACCCCACTGGCCCCAAAGTCATAAAGAAACAGCAAGGCCAGAGAGCCC
>NW_021604630.1:1060380-1071559 GCF_004785775.1 Grammomys surdaster
CGTGTGATTATGATCACTATGGGGGGGGGAACTCACGTGTGATTATGATCACTATGGGGGGACTCACATGTGATTATGATCACTATGGGGGGGACTCACGTGTGATTATGATCACTATGGGGGGGGACTCACGTGTGATTATGATCACTATGGGGGGGACTCACATGTGATTATGATCACTATGGGGGGACTCACGTGTGATTATGATCACTATGGGGGGGGGAACTCACGTGTGATTATGGTTGCTATGATGGGAGACGTAAATAATGACACTATAAACTGAATATTTGGCAATGCTGAAGTCCTATAAGCATGCCCTGAGTTTTATATTTAAGACCCTTATTTAAATTCAAGGTCTGTAACACATTTTTAAAAAATCCTTTGTATCACTTAGTTAGGATTCTATTTTCTCTGTTCCTCGTAGTTGGAAATGACAGATTCCGTGGAGCAACGAGTCTTTTGGAAGAGGTTGCTTTAAGGAAGCCAATTTGCTTCTAAAATGACAAGGCTGGCGAGCTACCATCACCACACTGGTGTATCAAACAATAGCACCATTCCCTAGGATTGCAAGGCACTCTGTTAATTCTGGTTCCAGGGAGTATTGGCCGAGGGGAACTCGATTCTCGTAACACTTTGGCTGGGTGAACCTGGGCCATTGATTGGGAGACCACAAAGCAGAGCTGGAGAAGGGCGATCTGTCCAGATTGGGCCTTGGGGAAAGGAAGAATGTGAGTCGTCTGATGTTTATTTAGCAACTTGGGATTGGTCTATAGAAGTGAAATTGAAAAGTTACTTGATCGTGACTCCAAGTCTGCAGACGGACACATAGTTTGCATGAGGCTTCCACGTTCTTCTTGGGGGTTGAGAAAGACTCAGGCACCACAGAGTTCCAGTTCCAGACTCAACTACCAATCACGAGGCATCTGGAGAGGCAGTTTCCTATCTTACTATATGGGATTGCATCAGTACTACCTAAAGTCCCCATTCTGGTCCCTTCCTTCCGAGCCATCCTATTCTAACATATCAGAGAGACCAACACAGTGGACCTTTCCTCCCAAGGAACACCTCCTCCACATCTTCTCTATGGGTACACCTCGCAGAACAGGACCTTGTAGGACCTGAAACATAGAGGAAGTCTGCTGGTCATTGGCCTTTGCTGGTCTTCAGTGGGATCGTAATGCCTTGAAGCCTTGGGATGGTAAGGCTTGTTCCAGCTTAAAAATCCTCCAGATAAGACACTTAGAGCCCCACCCCACCCCATGTCAGTCATCAAAGGGAAGTAGAAGTAATTCAGTCTAGGGAAGAGCTATGGATACTGGCCAAGTGGAGAGGCTTTGCCATAGCATAGAAGGCTGGAAGGGCTGTTGATCAGTTTCCAAAGGACTGAGTGAATTACAAGAGGATGAGGAAACGGGACCTATCCAGTGGGCGGGGTCTCAAGTCGGTAGTGTTAAAATGATGAAGGGGCACGTTAGAAGCTGATGAAAAGAGGTTGCTAAGAAAACTGGAATCCAGAGAGGGAACTCAAAAGAGCCACCTTCAATAAGGAGTGCTCCTGCACTGATCTTCCTGTCATTTGTACCTAAAATAGGCATTTATCAAGGACTCTGAAACAGGCACTAGGAACTGGGTTGCTGTGAATGGCTGGCCCCAGACGGGCAGATGCTTATCAAAGGCAAGAGCCCCAGTATATCCAGGCACTGCAAGCCACAGCCAGCAGACAAGCACCCCAGAGTAGGTGCCCAAAGACTGGAGCCAAATCTCCTGAATCTCCTAGTCCTATGACAGACTTGGAGGCTACCCTGACTGTGCTTCAAATTTTTCCACATGATTCAGAATTTGGCCCTTGGACTTCCATAACTCTGCCTGTGGGTCTCTTGGCAGGATGAGTGGCAGGTTTCTGTCCTGTCTCATAGCAGATTAGCAGGTCAGCCGCAGCACTGAGAAGCCAGGGGGTCATCCACAGGAACCGGATGCACTGTCTGCCTCAGTGGAGCCAATTGCTGACAGACAAAGTCCTAGTACAGGACTATTGAAGAGACTTGGGGAACTAGGCAACAATAGAGAGGATAGGAGGTAAAGGTGCCAGTCAGCATGAGCTTGGGTCAGTCTGTCATCCTCAAGGACCAAAAAGCAAAGCCAGTCCTGTGGACACAAGCCATTGCCGGAGGTCTTTCTGGGAGCTAAGAGACAGTATAAAAAGGATCTCGGAGTAAGGAGAAAGCTGTGCTTGTCACAAACTTAAAGTCCTCATTAGAAAGTCATTTGATAATCACATAATTGATATTTGAACTTACGTAAATAAAAAAAAAAGAAAAAGAAACGTGTCACTGCTTATTGTGCCCAGGGACGAATGGAATTGTACTGCAGCATGAAGCTCGTGAGGACAGAGATGAGGTGCTGTCTGTTTGATTAAGAGCCTGCTCATCACTGGGAACAACTTGTCATGTCGATTTCCTCTGGTTGTTTGTGAAATATCCGAGGCCAGTTCAAGCCATCAACATGAGTCAGTATCTCAAGGCTTTACCAGATCCACAAGATATTCTCTTTTCCTTCTGAACTCCATCCCCCAAAAGTAGGAGGAAAGAGATGAAATCAAGTCATTCTGTGGGGGTGCGATGACAAAGAGTTTGTCACACATTTTTAGAAAGTTATAGATCATGTATGTCCAGGAGGCAAGTGAGCTAAATATAGGAACTTGGACCAAAGAAAATCAGTTAGATTGTCTCAATCCTCCTGAAAAGGTAGGCAGAAATGACTTTTATGAGTGACTAGAAGCACTGGTTATTGATGCAATTGTCATGGTAACGTGAATCCCACAAGACTGGCAATGTAGGTGGCCATGAGAAAATCATCCATGAGTGAGCCTTTCAATTTAGTAAATTCAAGTGAATTAAGAGAAAGAGAAACAAAACAAAACAAAACAAACAAAAAGCCCTATTTGCAGACCTGATCTAGCCTAACGTATTTCTACACTCTTCTCTAAGGACAAACCTCCGGACACCTTTTGACATTGATGTTCTCAATGTGCACCATTCTACAGTTGGGTAGCAAAGAAAAAGTTGGGTAGTCAGAACTTCCAGCTAATAAGCAAAACTAAGGCCAGAGTCTGGGACTGAGAAGCCACTTAATACAGGTGTTAAATCAACCCCCTTCCCCTACCTTCTGCTCTCACCAGACCCTGAGAAGCTTTATGAGTCTTTGATGTTTTAGACTTAGAAATAAGTGCTCAATGAATTCATAAGAAGCATGAGGACCAGGGGGCAAATCCGCAGCTAAAGCCATTGGTTCACAAGCACAAAGACTGCAGTTCAGATCTCAGGAACGGATGGAAATTCCGGGTGGGCGTGGAAACTCACTTCAGCCTCAGAAGGTGGTAACAGAGGATTCCTAGATCAAGTAGATTAGCAAGACTGGCTACATCAGCAAGCTCTGAGTTTGACTGAGAGTCCTGCCTTAGTGAGTCAGGTGGAAGTGCCATTGAGGATGAATCCTAACATTAACCTTTGACCTCCACATACATGTACAACACTGTTCTCCTACATATGCAAACCATGCACATGCACATGATCAACTTGCACAAATAAGGAATTGGAAAATATTCAGTGAGGCTCTAAATGGTTTGTAATCCCCACCCAATGATGACTTTGTATGCTCTCCTAATGAAAACATTGGGGTCACCTGCCGCAAATGTCCTCTGGGGTCCTGTCAGTAGATACATCTCTTTGCTCACCTGCACATGCTCCAGGCATGCTATGATGAAGGCAGTTAGTACACATGCAACCATATTGAAGATTTTAGCAGTCAACAAGTGGACTGTCTCATGCTGCTCCTATGCCTTATGCCAAGGTGGGTGCTCTCAGCAGTGTTTCTGGAGATTTCTAGCCATCCTGAGAGTGTGTCTAGCCTCTTGAGCTGAGTAAAGAAGGATGCTCCACCTGGTCCATCACTTCCTCGTATCCCTTCCTTACTTTTGCTACAGTTCTGCAGGTCTCACCATTTTCTCAGTCCTACTAAGTCACTGTAATGCTCCAATTGCTTCTTCCCAGACACACCTACAATATGTGTTCTAGACTTTAAACTTATTATGTCTGATCTTTACCTTTTTCCCAATCCCAATGTCTTTCTCAGATGTTTCTCAGGCCCAACATAATTGCATAAGCCAATAAAACAAACAAGAATAATCAGTAGGCTAACGGGATGAAAATAACCCCATCTTTTGATGGCAGCAGCCATAACTGATGCTCTTGTTCTGGAACAGAGCCTTACTTAATCCTTTGAGCAAGTAATCATAGGGCATCTGATGTCTATTCAGTAAAGCTTTGGTCCTACACTATTTCTCAGCTGTTGAGAGGGTGTAAAGTAGACCCCTCCTTCTTTATCTGTAACTAGGGTATGATCAAAGACTAATAGGGTGTGTCCAGAGTGCTTTTAGCCACCTACTTAAACTCCCTCAGAAGTTCTTCCAAAGTGCAGTGCTGAGCTTTGTCCTGGACCCAGCAACACCAGAGGTTGGGCCCTTTCCTTTCAGGCTTCCCCACTGCCAAGCAAACAGAGCTCCTGCATTGTACAGAACTCTCACTCCCTATGGCATCCAGCTAGACCTTAGACTTCTTGAGCATCACAAACAACATTAGTTTCTGTCTCTACCATTGAATCTGGAGCAAGGGCCCCAGTGGTTCTTTGAAAGAAGGCAGTTCTGGGCTTCACTCAGAACTGCAACCCTGGGCTTCATTCCTGCCAACGGCTTTCGTTTGGACAGAATCCATTAGCTGACATCAGCTCCGTTAACTCCTTTTCCCAGCTGCCAGTCACACTCCCAAAGACTCCCCTCCCCATTGTTAGCAGCTGCTTGCTTTCTTCACCTGAAATTTAGGCATAATAATGGCCCATTTAAAAATACAGTTGTGGGCATTCTGTAAGATCTCTCTGTGCAAAAGTGCTTCCCATGTATTCATTCCAAAAGTATTTCTACCTCATGTCAGGGCTATGATGTATTCATTATGGCTGATGCTTCTGAGCTGACTTTGTGTGGAGGTGGAGGCAGTGCTCAAAGTAGTGGAGTCTTATTTATTCTTCTGCAAAGCGTTGAAATATGTAAATATGTTTTTCTTCTCATTTTTTCCTTTTTATTTTTATAATTTCATATACTACACAATGTATTGTGGCCATGTTCTCCCCCATTATCCTATTTTATCCCCTGACAGTCCTGCTCCTCCTTTTCTACCCCAACTAGTCTTCTCCATTCTACATACCCCCTCTCTCTGTCTCTGTGTATGCATGTGTTTGTATGTGTGTGTGTGTGTGTGTGTGTGTGTGTGTGTGTGTGTGTAGATCTTGTACAGCTAGCCACAGCTTCTGTGTTTACAATTGGAACAGACATGTCTTGTCTGGAAGACAATATTTCATAGCACTCCACATTATTCTTCTGGTTCCGTGAACATACATGTGTGAGTTCCTGTGTGTGAGTATGTGCCTGTGAGTGAGTGTATTATGTAGATGTCCTGAATAGGGCTCAGTACACAGATAAGTTTGTTTTGAGTATAGAAAGTGTCTTCAACAGTAGGGTTTTACCTTCTACTTGCAGCAGACATCCAAGAGCAAAGATAATAGTCTGTGTTGATGTGCAAACCCCTGGGGGCTCTGACCAATGATGTATAGCAACTCAGTCCACAGCTGCCACTGAGATTTTCATTTAAACCCCCCTGGCTTCTGGGAGGAGCCTTATGCCACCATGCAGAACACCTCTGTTCAAACCAATTTTGATACTATTTGCAAGTTATCTTGACAATTAGCAGATTTTGTGTGCCTTTCTCAGGTATCCCTGGTTTTGGTTAATTCTGACCAGCACTTCAGCCCTTCTGCCATTACCTTCCTGTTCCCCATGAATTCTTCCCATGTCTAGCATCCCCTCATTTCTACTTCCATTTTACATGTGATATATTTGCCTCCTCTTCCTCCTGGAAACCTCTTTCCCCCTTTGCATGACTCTTTCCTTACTTTCTGTCCTCTCTAGACACACCATCTTAAACACTATGATGTTACCATATATGAGGAAAAACAAAGTTTGTCTTTCTGGGCCTGGATTGCCTCTCAGCATAATATTTTTTTTAATTCTATTTGTCTTCTTTACAGCCAAATAAAATTGCATTGTGTAGATGAACTACATTTTCATTATCAGTTGAAAGACATCCAGATGATTCTACTTTTTCTCTACTGAAAAACTGAGCAGCAATGAACATGGATGTGGAGTTATCTCTGTTCATTATATACTCTTCAGGTGTAGGCCTGGGGGTGATATTATAATTTTAAGTTAAAAAAAAAACTTAGTCTTGATTTATGTAGAGGCCACAGCACTAATTCACAATCTCCCCAGGAGTGAATTAGTGTCCTCTCTCCCTACATTTTTACTCAAATTTGCTGTCATCTGTCTTCTTGATGACAGGCATGTGACAGGGGTGAGTGGAATTTCAGAGTAATTTTCATTTTCATTTCTTTGATGGCTAGTGATGTTAAACACTTTTAAATGTGTGCGTTAGCTATTTGTACTGCTCCTTTTGAGATCTGGTTGTTCAGTCCTGTGGCTCACTTTTCTTTTCGGGTTGGTTTTCCCTATGGTAAGCTTTTTGAGCTCTCTGTATATTATAGACATTAGTCCTCTGTCAGCTGTAGAGTGGGCAGACATGTCTCTCATTGCATAATCTATTGCTTTACTCAGTCGGCTCCAAATCAGTCCTTCATTATAAGGAAGTATTCATTTCATGAGTTTCCAATGTTAATCGTTGGTCTTACTTCCCGAGGAACAGAAGAACTTCCCTGAAAGCCCTTGGCTTGACGCATAGTCCACGTCTTTTTCCTCTGTTTTAGCATTTTGAGTCTTACGTTGAGATCTTTGATCCAGTTGGAGTTCAGCTGGGGTCTGCATGAGCAACAGAGATCTAGTTCATCCTTGTATTTGTAGTTCTCTCTTTCAACACTATCGGCTAAATATGCTATCTTTCATCCACTGCATATTTTTGGTATTACTGATAAAAAAAAATCAGTGGTTCTAACTTCACAGCTTTACATCTGTGTCATATCTTAGTCCACTGATGCATGTGTTTGTTTCTGTATCAGTGCCATGCTATTTTGTTCCAGTAGCTTTTACCATGGAGGCCAAGTGTGCCTGGCTGATCTTTGCCTATGCAGGTCAAACATCCAAGCAGAAATACAAATAATAAAGACAGAGAAGAATAGTTAGAATTAGCTCCTGAAAATACCCTTGGGCAATGGTATTGTCCAGGGCTTCCATATATCTAAGCTTCTTATAACATTAAAAAAAAAAAAAAACAACAAGGAATAGAGACTTCTATTCAACTAAACGTGTTATATTATACTTGTTAGCATTCTGTCTAAACTCCACCCCTACAGTTACCTGGACTTGATCAAATGTACAGGATCTTCTGTAGCCATAAATTCCTTCATATTCTTCCCAGGTTTTAAGGTCTATGCCCTCTCCCTTTTGAACTTCAGTAGGCTTTAACCATCAGACTATGTTTCAATGTCAGTTCTGGGTCTTACAAATTGGCAGGTTCCCTTTTTAAAAAAATCAGAGTTCTAGACTACTAATAAGAAATCTGGCCACCCTGATAAAGAGACCACAGAAACTGTGAAGCAGCATAGATGAATAACATACCACAGAGCCTAGCCTTGTAGACACTCTCACTGAGTATAGCCACGTGAATACTATTGTTAAGATCTGCTGGAAGAGTCCATCCAAACACTGAGTGCCCCAGATGACCAGCGAACAGTTACTTGGAAGGTAATTCCTCAGGAGCCAAGAGACACAATAGGTCTGCCCACCAATCTTCATTGGTCCTCCTCCCTGATGGCTTCACACGGAGAAGAAAGTTTTATGTAGCTGGGCACAGCACCAACTAAAGGAAATCAGCTTTCCCACTTCAAGTTTTTATAAACAAGCTTGGCAAATGAAAAAATATCCCTGCGGAAGAAGTGAAGCAGAGGGAGGGAGACCATGGAGGAACTGAACCACAGCCTAAGCAGAATGGTTCCCACCCTCCTAATGCTGTGATCCTTTAATATAGTTCCTCATGTTGTAGTGACCCCCAACCATAAAGTCATTTTTGTTGCTACTTCATAACTATAATTTTGTTACTGTGATAAATCATGATGTAAGTATCTGATATGCAAATGGTCTTAGGCAACTCACTCCAAAGGATTGTTCAATTCCCAAAAGGAGTTAAAAACTGTTGGCTTGGAGGTTAACACTATCAGTAAGATTTGCAAAACTGAATTCACAAATTCAGGGAAAAAAATCTTCAGAAACAAGATTTCTAAAAGCATACACATTCAATCTATTTCTATACATTGGTACTTGGAAAATGAAGGGTATGAGGGACATTGAAATTATGATTAGGTTCTTACAAAATGCAAAGCTCAGTATGGACTCTCTGAAAGATTAAAATGAAAGATTTGACCTTAGAGTTTCCAGATCTAGCTTTATCATGATGCATAAAAGTTTAACAGTTTCAGCAGTCATAAAAGATATAAATGTAAAAAATGATAGGCTATTTTGGACCAATTTCTGAATATTGTTAAAAATGTAGTTTTATGAAGGACTCAAAATGTAATTACTGGGAGTGATCTATGAAAGAAATGCTGGAGAGACAATCCTGTCCATATCTTAACTAGGATAAAGCTGATCTTATTGATAGCAAGGGAAAAAAAATCTGCTAACAATTCTTTTAAAAATGAGCATCTTTGTTACAATAATTAAATTATCACTTCAAAAGCATTATCATTTTAAAGATGATTCTGTTCTCTATGTCTAGGAAGAGACTGGGGAAGGAGAAAACCTTTGGCTGCCATGTTCTCAAAACATACAGGCTATCCATGGTGTCACATTTCTTATGAGGATATACATTACCTACTTTTCCTTTGGGTTTATATGAAACCATTCAAGAGCTTTGTCTAATACTCAAAATGCATAATGTCTCTTAACATACATCTCACTGGGCCTCCAGGTTCTCATTTGCTGATCCTGCAATGTGTTTTATCAATTTGTGCAGTGTGCCTATCTTTATAATTCTGAAAGTTTTCTGTGATTATTGACCAGTACATTGCATTATTATCTCTATTCTATTCTTTGTAGCTTTAGTTGTTTGTAGCTTTTCATCTTTTGATGCACGGTCAAGCTGGCTTTTTTTATTATTTTGTAGCAAGCCTGTTTGGGAAACCTGTGAGGCAGATTGCTGTTCGATGGTTGCATTCCAATGGTCCCTAAACTTTGCTTATTCTATCTAACAACTTTTATATCCCTTTCTGCTTCTCAGATGCCCATTTTTTCATCTCCGGTTGTCTCAATACTTAATCTTTTTGACTCTGCTTTTGATGGAGTATTCCCATTTTTGAGTATTATTGAGAATTTATGCAATAGCTTTCCAAATGTATTTTTGTTTCTTGAGCTAGATGATGAAAAATATGTGTTCACTGTCTTACATCTCAAAAGAAACTCCTGTCTCCACTGCTTCTTTCCTTTGATTGCTACCAATCCTTATGGAAGGCAAGAACTCCAAGGTCTATCCTTTGTCCTCAAAGGGAGTAGATTCTTGTAGCTTCCTGTATTCACTTGTTTGAAATTGCTGTTATAGCTCATCTAGAAGGATGCAGAGAAGTTAATTTATGTAACTTACTTTGCTTTGCACATATCCCAATGTCTTGCAACTGTCTACTATTTATACTATAGGTCTGAGCTGTCCAATTGCCACAGGTATTAGCCATATAAGTCAATTAGAATTAAACACATACAAGGCTCTGCACTCTCATTAGCATAATCCACATTCTAAATGCTTAGTACACGTGGGACATTCTAGTCATTTCTAAATCTCTACCACTCAGCACTGTGGGAGAGTGGGATTCATCTGCTCCTCTATGGTAACCTATGAAAAAATTGACTTTGCTTTTGTAAAATTAAAATGGTTGATAATTATATTTTTCTTGTAATATTTGGAAAATGAAAAAGAAATGCAGCCCCTATGTGTCTCTATCATGCTTCTTCTCCACTACTTTTTATTATATCCTTAATATTGGAAGCTATAAAATGGTGGTGTTGCTCTGCTTTTCATGTCAGCCATTGCAGGAAGTTTAGTCCCCAGAAAGACCCTACTTGGAAAAAGACCAGGTCCAAGAAATGGAAGCAATGCCAGATTGCTTCTGTATGAGTAGAGAGCTGAGATGTGATGACCAGAGCGGCCATCGGTTAGCTGCTGACAAAGGCCACTTGCCTCTTAGGCAGGCACATCCACACCAAGAGCAGAACTGATGGATAGCTCCTTCCTGTTTGCAGGCCTAGATTGTTGTATATCAAAATTGCATCTGTGTCTCTCAGAATAAGCCCATTCACCAGCTGTCCCATCTATAATTGCCCAATGTCTATTACACATGTACAGCTTCATCTGCATCTACTCAGAATAAGGGCATTCATTGGCTGTCCCATCTGCATCTGCTCAGAATAATGTTTATTGGCTGCCTTATCTGTGTCTACTCATTATAAGGACATTCATTGACTATTCTGTCTGCATCTGCTCAGAATAAGGATATTCATTGGCTGTCCCATCTGTATCTGCTCAGTATACAAACATCCATTGGTTGTCCTATTTGTATCTGCTTAGTATAGGAACATTCTTTGGCTGTCCTATCTGTATCTTCTCAGTTTAAGGATATTCATTGACTGTCTCTCTTTTCTGCTCTTTCCTAGGAAAAATCTTTAAAACACTAGGTGCATGTTAACTCATAATTCCACTGAAAGTGGGACAGCCAATGAGAGTGACCAAGGACTGCCAGCTAAGTACTGTTCCAAATGTACAACACACCCACAAAAATAGCACCCCCAACCTGAGATCCATGTTCAAATACATGAGCTCCATAAGAAACATTTTGCATTCAAACCCTAATGTGGCTAAAGGCTTACATTGGATAGAAAAGAAATAAAAAGAAAAGAGAAGAGAGGAGAGGTGAGTAGGGAAGAGGAAGGGAGGAAAAAAAGAAAAGAAAAGAAGAGAAGGGAAGGGAAGGAAGGGAAGGGAAGGGAAGGGAAGGGAAGGGAAGGGAAGGGAAGGGAAGGGAAGGGAAGGGAAGAGAAGAGAAGAGAAGAGAAGAGAAGAGAAGAGAAGAGAAGAGA
>NW_021604630.1:1071569-1148865 GCF_004785775.1 Grammomys surdaster
GAAGAGAAGAGAAGAGAAGAGAAGAGAAGAGAAGAGAAGAGAAGAGAAGAGAAGAGAAGAGAAAAAGAAGTGGATTTTGGATATGCAGGGTCTGCCAGGAAGAATAAAGAGCAATTCTCCATCACGATGATTCTTTTTCATTTCTTCTTTTTTTACAGCCCATAAAACTCTTCTCTGTAAAAGGCCATCTGGTCAACCTGTGAGGCCTCATGAGCCCTGCAATCACTTTTACATCTATCTATTAACTTCCATGAGCCACAGAAGCAGTTGTATTCAATACATAAACACATATGGTTGAACTCGATGATGTTTTATTTATAAAGACTGAAACTTGAGCTTTATGTAATTTTCAAAGATCGTGAAATATTATTCTTTTGTTGATACTTTGGAACCCTTTAAACAGGTGATCCTTCATCTTGTGTGGCTTGAAGGCTGTAGAAAAAATATCAGTGGATACAGATTTGGACCACAAGCCATAGCATAATGACCAATCCTGCCTCCATCTAAGACTAGAAAAAGACTATTGAGATATTTTTACTTAAATTGCCGGAATCTCAGGCAAATGATGTAAAGTAGGTACACTTTCTTGTTACTATAATAAGATGCACTAGGCACATATGTTATAAAGTGAAAAGGTTAATTTTGGATCACAGTTCTGGAGATTGCAAAGCCCCAATGCTTTGGGCTTTTGGTAAGAGCAGCAGATGGGAGATGATACATACGGTGGTACCAAAAGCTTACATACAAGACAGGTAACAGAACTATACTAAGGTCCCATGAACCCCTTGGAGGTCAGACCTTTGAGGGATTCCCTTTAGGCTGCACCTACCAATGATCTACATTCCCTACCAATAGTTGAATTGAGCCAGGAGAGCAAGGTTTTCTCTATTACCAAGGGGTACTACTCATATTCACATAAGAGTGTCAGGTAAAGTTTTGCCCTACTCCTTCCACTTCGCATTCTCTTTCTTCTTCTCTCTGGCTCTCTAACTCACTTTGGGTATTAAGACAGTTCCCATGGCCCTGCTAGTCTGCTAAGAACCTCATAGTGATATGTCACATCCTTCCATCCACCTTTCCTGACTCCAGTGGGCTTTATCTTTCTACTGCTATGGGTTTGCTGGTTGGGTGATGGCATGTAAAAATCAGCATGAAATCTATCTACTTCAAATAAATCACACCATCAAACTGAAGACCTCATTTGGAAAAATATAGCTTCCTTGAAAATACAAATGCAGAGCTGCTGAATTGAAATGCAGAGTGACAAATAATGGAAGCACACCCAAGTACTTTGTACCAGTATCTGGCCCTTCTGCAATTACTTGATAGCTTCCCATCAAGCAGTCCTTGATAAAAGGACTCTATCATTGACAAGTTTTAGATCAGCTCTCATTCCACCCCCGGGTGCTCCCACTCATACTCTGATGGCTCTGATGGCCTGTCTGTAAGGTCTGGAAATGTGCCTGTCTGATTTGCACATGTCACCAGGATTCAAGTCAGCTTCTTTTGTCCCCATAGGGGGATGCTGGAAGGGCCATACCTTCACTGTTTCTAATTCATTTTACTCCAGAGACACAGACCCCTCTGTGTCAGCTGCTGTAATTAGGAATCCAGCCCAGTGGGGTGGGAGACAGAAGAATCATGAACCCTAAGATGCGACAAAGTTCTACCAGGGTTGCCTGAAGCAATGAGCCTCATAAAGACTAGCTAGGACCAGATATGGCTAAGAGCCTTGCTTCTGGGATGAAGCCCCCATACGTCTAGTACTACCACCAATCCTGCTGCCACCACAGGTAGTCCTAATTTCAGGGTCTGAAGCATGAGCAACCCATAAAAAATATTATCGGCTTCTTTTCTGTTCTAGTGTCTCTAATGGTTTCAAAGTCTAGAAATATATAAAACTAAGGAACTGGATTAGGTCCATGGTTGTCTAAGGAACAAGAAAGCAAAGAAGTGGAGACTATATAAAATGTATCAGAATCTATCAAGCCTCATGTTCCAAATGACACACCAGCCTCCTTACCCATTTTTTTTTTTTTGGTCTGGTTAAATTTTGATGTTTTATTTAGTTGTAGATCCCATTTTTCAATGTCAATGTAAAACACACAACTGAAGTGGAGCATAGGAAGAGTGTGAACTCTGAACCTTTGGCCATACATTCTGCTCAGGAAATCCATCCTCAGGTAGAAACCACTAAGCTAAATCTTCAGTGACTGCCATCATCTTCCTTTAGTAAAGAGAATGCATGGATCATTTAGCTCAAAACTATGCAACATTGACAACATGGTTTATTGGACTTACAGGAAATGGTTCAAAGGCAGTTGGTTCCCTACCCAACCTCTATCCTTGTGGTGCCACTCTGGTAGCTTGTACTGCTCTGGGCTGAAATGATATAAATGATTCTTATGAACAAGATCGTGGAGCTATCTGGCACAGTTATCTTCTTTGTCCATGGAATCAGAGATCTTGAATGGAGCTGGCTGTAGCTCATCAGCTATGGTAATGTGTGACCTGAGTCTTTTTGTTTCTTTTGTTTCTTTGACTCATGGGACATTCCAACACCTTTGCTTGATTTCCTAGCTAGTTCAAGATGTTCTAAAAACATGAGACATTTGCTTATAGTTTGTTGACTTGCCCATCTTCTGAAGTGGAATGTAGGTTCTTTGAGAGAGAGAGACCTTGTCTAATATGTTCAGAGGGTTTTCGGTATCAGACCAGCACATCAGGAAACGCAACAAAACTGAATGGGGGTCATCTCGTTTAAGTAGTCTTTGCCCCACCCACACCTCCATATGAACTGCTTATTTATTCCATCCCATCACTTACAGATCTTAATCATTTATGAGCTCCATGTCCTTCACTCAGTCTATGGGATTTCCTGGCACTCCATTCTCTTCTGAGTCAGTCTTTTTTGCTAAGGAAAAAGGTAGTGATGAGCACTACATGGTTTCCCTCACCTTGATCCTTTAGTCTCCAGGTTTTCTGGCATCATAATCTTGGCATTGACGGCTAACTTCTCCATACCATGTATCTGCCATGGGCTTGGGAGCCTATGATAGACAAAAGTACAGATATTATCAAAGTCCAACTTGGTGAACCAATGAGTTTTATTAGGGTTACTTACAGGAGCAGAAATGACTCAAAATACAGCTGAATCACCAAAGCCCACTCCAACCCCAGGGACAGCTTACACAAGCTGGGAACCTGAAATACACTGCATAACTTGTGGGAGGCGCAATATGTTGGACAATGGCCTTTCTGGGTACCTCAGCTGATTTGAGCCCCTTTCAGGCTGTCCTCAGCTTCTTTGGAGCTTGGCTCATCTTGACTCTGAGAAATCTTTACTGTTTACTCTGGGTGGGAGGGGCCTAGTGAATCTAGTTGGCTCTAGATACTTCCTGAAGCTATTTTGAGCTGGTTTTTTTTTCTTTTCCTGTGTTAAGGAGCTTTGCTGTAGGACTGAAAACTTCAATCTTGGAGGGAACTGCTATGCAGCATACAGGGGTATGAAAATCCCTTTGAGATGGTGAATGACTGAAGAGAATGTACCTCCAGGGCTGAGTCCTCAAAGTCCAAACTATAGTATAGGGAATTGTAAATCAACAATGTAGATCAGTTAGGTCTGTTTGGTTCAGAGTAGACGCCAAAAAAACTCACCTCAGATAATTGAAACACAAAAAGCTGTGTTTTCTGAGCGCTCGGCGAGGCAGCCAGTTCAGGATCCAAACCTTATCCCCTACAGAGAGATTGTACAATGTTTTTAAAGAACAGAAACACAAAACATCAGGGAGGAGGAAGCTGGGGGAAGCTTCAATGTCATTCAGTTGTATTTGAACATTATGGGTTAATCAAGGGAATACCACTGGAGACTGGGCCATATCCAGGGCACCTGGCTTCAAGATCCTTAATTCATTCTACTCGATATTAGGTCCAGAGCTCAGAGTGATAAAGGGACAAAGGAGCAGGTCAGCTGCCTACAGTTAATTAGAGCATAACAGGCAGTTGGTTATATATAGTTTCAACGTATACACCTTGGTTTATATAACAGCAAGTTCTATATTCTTTATCAGTAAATAGACAATTAAAAAAAACATTTGGAAAAGTTGGATAGGTGCTCCTTCCTAGACCTGGGAACATGAACTTCTTTGACTCTGTCAGCAAGATGGGGTAGTTGTCTTTGAGATGGCCGGACTTGGACAACTGTCTCCTTACAACTTGCTCTGAAATGGCTGGACTCAGACAATTGTTTACAACAGAAGCTGTTCAGCTGGTTAGTTTTTCCCTTTAATTCGGTGGAGTCTGCAAATGAAGTGGAGGTACTTAGAGCAAGTTTCTTTTGCTTCCTAACAAGACTTCACCTGGAGGGCAAATGAGACTTTCAAACCAGAAGTGCTGAAATGGGAAGCTGTTGCGGGGTATCTACCAGAGAGGATTACTCAAACAGGGGTTCAAGCCAATAGAAAGTCTTTATTGGCTGGCCAACAACTACACTGGGTGCTTGGGACTTTCTTGGGGTAAACTTTGAAGCACAAAAGCCACATCCTGGGTTGACACATTTCAGTTAGCCAGAAGCAGAACTACAGAAGCCAAAAAAGCAAGGTTAGTATATCTGGAGACTTTCCCAGAATTAGGGACTGATGGATTAGGTCTCTGTTCTCATTTGGGCAGGTGTTGCTGCCTGTGTGCTGGTTTTCAAGGTTAGGTTTGCATTATGGTGTCTGTCGTGCTAAGGTCTGGGGGCTTGTAACAAAACAGGATTGTTCAGTTAGCTCAACTCTGGAATACCAGGAGAGAGTCTTGAATGTTTTCTATCACTCTTATTTTCTTCCTTTCCTCTACAATAAACAAGAACTCAGGATTCTGAAGCAGGCAGAGAAAAGCAAAGTAGGGGATGCTAGGGTGAACCAGCCCACATCCAGGGCTTCCCACCTCTGTTGTCAATTTCAGGAGCAACCACTGAAGGATGATCATCTGCCCTAGCACTCAGGACTTCTTTTTTGTGGGATTCAGAAAGTAAGGCTGAGGGATAAAAGATGCAATGTTAGTGATCTGTGAAAATTTGAGATCAGTCTGAGGGAATTCAACACAGAAGGGCAAAGAACATCTTCAGCCAACGTGACTTGTCTTTATTGTATTTATACAAGTTCACTGGGTTCTTAGTGGGCTGTAAATGAACACACCAGGGCAGATTCTAAGCCACAGGAGACCCATATGCATCTACATGCCTGGACAGGAGGCCTAATGGAACAGCTGTCACTTGCTCTGGGTGGCTGACAGTTATAGCTGTCAAGCTATTCTTCATGGTACTGGTCCGAAAGTCCTAGTGTATTTTACAGCTCTTGCTAACACCCTGGTTTGGCAGGGATGCTGACTACCTCTGGCCCTACCACAAGATCATCTCTTCACTGGTAACAGGATGGAGTCCTGAGGAATGATTCCTCCAGCCTAATAGGAATGTAAGAACGCTCAAATGGAAATGCCTTTGGATGGTGGTGAGGAGAGCTGAACCGCAGATGCGAGGAACTGAGAAAGAATTTTGAGCAGGGAGAGAGAGTGGAAAGAGTCCCCTAGAGCCTCCCAGTTTGGTGTGGCATAAGCAGGTGTCTGGAAAGAATGGAAAAATCGATAAAAGCACCTCCAGTTTGCTTTTTATCACCCATGCACTGGTAATTCTAAATGTCAGTGATGAAATTTTCTTGAGCTGGGGAGGCCAACAGTCCCTTAGCCCTCCACATGCAGTTGCTTGAAAGTGAATTAATGTAACACTCTCACTGGTTAATGAAGAAAGTGAGCCTCAGTATCTGGCCAAAGCCCTAAAGCTAGAGGATCTGCTAAAATACAGCTTTCCTTTCTGCCTCCCAGAGGCCTTTCCAGCCCATTACCTGCTTGACTCAGGGGTTGGAAACACTGGTGGGCCCAGCAACTGCACAAAATTTGATCATGCTAAGCAAATTAAGAAATCTAAAAATGCTGGAAAAAAGCCCAGTTGGCTGCCCTCTGTGCCCGTTTGCTTACAACCCATACTGGGGAATTTTCAGCCTTAAAGCTGTTTGTTTCTATCTGATCCTTCATTTGTAGTAAATTAGCTTTCTCCATACCAGGAAATTCATTTCTTTTCATCTAGGTTGATTTCTACCTTGAGAAATTCTTATGATTTTCTACTTGTGCACTGAGGAGGTGGGGGTGGGGGGAGAATCTCAAATGCAGGTGTGCAAGGAATGTAGCCAAACATATATGATGATCCAAAGGCAATTTTAAAACCTGTTTAATTTATACTCGCAGCCTTCATCCTACCTAGTAGACAAGATAGACAAACTCAGATATTTAAGGCTTTTACAATATTAAAGGGTTTTCTTCCATAGATTTAATTTTGAATTTGAGTTCCAGTACTGAGAAGACCCTGGCTGTTGGCCTGTCCCTTGTTCATGCCCAGGGTCTCAGCCTCCTGAGGAGGCATCTCTAACCTCCTAGATCTCATTCTGTGCTACTTAGCTGGCATTCTGTTGGGGAATTTCCTGGCATTTTACATTTATTACTGTTTGTGATTTCCTTTCCTTATGAAATAAATCATTTCTTTCCTGGGCCTTTAAGATCAGAAACATATTATTTAAGACCCACCTGGAGACAGAATTAATCCTAGGAAATGCATCAACACACCAAGTGAAGGGCAGGCATGAGATTAACTGAACAACCCAGATCAAGAGCAAGCCTCCATTTGATTTATTCTCTGGAGGAGAATGGATTCATTATCTGGGTGACATGTCTGCCTGAATTATTTCTCCTGCTGACTTCCCTCTGCCCACATCACCTACTCTCCATGGACACATTGAAATCATTTGTGTATACCGAATCTTGGCCAATTCTCACCATACTCTGTGCATCATGTGTATACTAAAATGCCTTCCTCCTGCTTTGAATCCTGGGAGGAATAGGAGTAAAGACAATGGCAGGATGCAGAAATCCAGAATGAATCAGAGAGGATGATGTTGTCCTGCAGGGCGCAGAGTTGGGGCAGAATAGATTCACTCTGTGGAGGTGCAGAGAAGTCAGTGGAGATTACTGGATCTCTTCAGCCCTCTACCTTTCACAACACCCACTCCCCCAACATGTGAATCTTCAGTGTTCACATCCCAGAGCTACACAACACTGTGCACAGGGCTTTAAACCAAGTTACCCTGAGATTGCCTATGTGCATAGAGCACTTAGGAATGGTACTTAAAGTAGGTATGATAAAGCCACAGGGAACCAACAAAAATCTCCACCAAAGGAGCCTGCCTGGAGTTGGTAGTGAATGTGAATGTTCTGGATCTCTCACTGGATTGACAGCAGGGTAGAGCTTGGGTGGTTAAACAAGGAAGATACATTTTACCTACTAGAGTCTAACATGTTGGGGAAAATGGGCTTTAGCTCCAGCAGGACCTTGGTTCCAATTCTAACTCCAACCTATATCAATATGGTAACCTTTAGGACATATCTTCATAGTCCTAAAGATAACCTTCATAATTGCTGTCATATTCCTGCAACCAGTTTAAAAAAAAAATCCCGTGGGAGAATTGAATTAGTATATATACAGGTATCCCCTAGTTAGGGTTATCATTGCTGTGATGAAACACCATGACTAAAAGCAAGTTGGGGAGGAAAGGGTTTACTTGGCTTACACCTCCAGACTGCTGTTCATCATTGGAGGGAGTCAGGACAGGAACTCAAACACAGCAGAACATGGAGGCAGGAGCTGATGCAGAGGCCATGGAGGAGTTTGGTGAGAAGTCCTTGCCCTTGTCCTTCAGACAGAGCAGCCTTTGAGGCTCCAGCTGTCCTATTGTTTTTAATATTTTTATTGGATATTTTATTAATTTACATTTCAGATGCCTTCTCTTTTCTCTATTTCCCCTCACTAGAAACCCCCTATCCCATCCCCTCCTCCTTTTTGCTTTTATACTATTTTAATTACATGCAAGTATTAAGGTCAGTCCTAGGTTGAGGAACTAGCAATACAATAGATGCAAATAGTCAAAGAGCAAGCAAGACAATAAACACACATAGTCAAAGAATAAGCAAGGTAATAAAGTTCCATGAACACTTCTGTGATCACTGTTTCTAGGGGCTTACCAGGATGATTAAAATAGCTGTTCTGTTTTTAAGCATCATATTTTTAATTGTATGTGTGTGTGCCTAAGTTATGTATGTGCAGCATATGCATGCAAATATCCTTAGAGGCTGGAAGAGGGAGGGCATGGCTTGCAATAGAACTCAAGTTTCAGGTGGTTCTGAGTCACCTGATATGCATGTCGGAACCAAACTTAAGCCACAACAAGAACAGCAAGTGATCCTAGCCACTGAACTACCCTTCTAGCCCTTGTCCAGTTGCTTTTTATGGATGTATATTAGTATGCTATGGGTATTTACATCTTAAATGGACTTTTGGATATTTGAGCTTATTTCCAGGCATTGCAGGGAGCTTTTGAATTACTGCTGTTTTCATCTGGTTCCAGGTTGGGAAACTACAGTATACCAATTTCCTTTTGATCTAATCCTAAGTAGTCCAAATTAGAATATTGCTCTGATCTTGGTTACTATGAATAATGAGTTGGGAGATGAAGAAGAAGGTATGTAGGAGTGTTCTGGACCTCAACAGGGATGGGGGAAAATGGGTGGGACCTTTCCCTTCAGGACTGGCAAAGAATGTATCACCCCTCTCCAGTGTGATGCTTCCTTCTCCAGACCAAATGATGCTCCCATGGGAGATCAAGAAGACACATAGTCCTGGTTAGTGTTTGCTCCTTCACATCCTCTGCCACTGGGGAGAGTCGACTGACTCACTTGACTGGGAAAATTTAGAATGAAGAGACTTACAAATATCCTTTCCTGCCATGTTCCAGGACTCACTTTCAGAAGGGTTTCTCCAGGGCCTTGGATATGAGTCACAGTGCTGAGGGCTTTCGCCCTTAGGAGAAGCTGAAGCCCTAGTTCAGTCAGCCTTCAGGACTGGGAAGACTAAATGTCTACATGTGTCAACTATGTCTTTCCTTCTAGACTATATGAGCAAGGGGGTCCTATTTGGCTTTCTCTCACTCCTTATCTTGCTCGGAAGTTGGAAGAGAGTATTATTTCCTTCTTTCATAGACTTTATTACCTGAAAATATTCATGGACCAGCCTCAGTCTTCTTCCTTAAAAATTATGATGAATGTATGGGAACCATAAATTGATCATACAATATGTATGCACAGAAGTATATAGGAGGAGAGACAGGGTGTGTCCCATTTTGAGTATCTCTCTGGGCAGAAGGACATCAAGATGCGTCTCTCATGGTGAGTGTGTTCTTTTAAAAAGGGCAGGGTTAAAAGTTCAAAGCCTGTCATGTGGAGTTAATGCTGGAGAACTTAGAGACAAACCTCTTTTCCAAAGTTACGACCTTGGGTTGTGACCTTGAAAAGTCACTTTTTTAGTTACAGGAGTCAAGGCACAATTTGTGTAAATGGCCTCACCCATTCCTCTCAGAGGGAATAAAGCGGAAGGTGTCGCCTTCAGTGCACATTTGAAAAGTAGAACTCACCACCAATGTTAATGCATTAAAAAAAAAAAACAGCATCTGGGAGTTTGCAGACATAAAACTAAACATCCCCTTCATGAAGGAGAACAGTTACTTATTTAAGAAAATATTTATTGTACCTTGGCCAAGGAGCTAGGTGCTCCTGCAGAAATCAATGAACACAGAGTACAATCCCCAGTGATACTGAGCTGCCAGTATGTAGTAGGGAAAACAAGAAAAATTAACTAACTAGAGAAGTGGATATAAAAAGCACAGAAATAACGGATTGGGCAGTAAATGGTAGGAAACTTCCCTGAGGGTTTAGAGTCAGGGGGATTGAGTGTAGAGATGAGCAGAGTTTTACTAAGTGAGATCTGACCAGAGGCAAGAGCATTGCGGAGAGACTGTTGGGATGTTACCAGGGTCCTATTCTTATGCCCCACCCAGTGCAACATGGGTGTGCAAAGAAGAAGAAGAGGAGAAGGAGGAGGAGGAGGAGGAGGAGGAGGAGGAGGAGGAGGAGGAGGGGGAGGAGGAGGAGATGAATGAGAAGAAGAAGGAGGAGGAGGAGGAGGAGGAGGAGAGGGGAGGGGGAGGGGAGGGGAAAGGGGAAGGGGAGGAGGAGGGGGAAGGGGAAGGGGAAGGGAAAGGGAAAGGGAAAGGGAAAGGGAAAGAGGAAGGACAGAAAAAAGAAGAAGGGAATCCTGTACAATGGGTCAGCAAGGAGGTCCCCCATGACTTGTGATGAGAGGAGGCCCCCATGGCTAATGAAGCCATATGAGAGACGAGAACAAGTGTTCTGGAACCCTTAGATGCAACCAGTGCCAGGGCTAAGGACTTCTACTTTATCTTGCAAATGGTGACAGGAACTTGAGGACTGTTAGGAAAGGATGAAGTCATTAGCAGTTAGTTAGCATACTCCGATGCCCACAGTAGTGGTAGTCGGCACATGGTACACTGCTAGCCACACAGCTACTTCACAGCTCTTACCACAGAAGCAATTCAGCATTCAATGTATGAGTTATTGATTAATGTCTTTGTACCCCTCCCTCAAACATGGTAAGCTTGTTAAGATAGCCCTACCTCCTGATATACTGCTATAGGCAGTTAGTTAAGATATTAAAGATTTTTGGATGAAAAGAAAGATTTTAGATTGTATGACTTTCTGGTGTGAGATAGATTGATGGAGGGAAAGAGAGACAGAGACAGAGAGAGAGACAGAGAGAGAGAGAGACAGAGAGAGGGGCAGAGAAAGAGACAAAGACAGAGACAGAGCAGTTAAGTAAATATAAGTGGATGGTGAGTTAGCTGAAACCAGGGGGGTATCAACTTCTGAAAGTTATAAAAAGGTGCTAATTGGGAAATGAAGCCATGCTGTTAAGGCACACTGAGGGCTCAGCTCAGACATTTCAAAGTACACAATGGAAAAGTTAATTCTAATAGAAGCTTTCAGAGCCAATGTCTAAGAGATAACCTTAGCAATTTATGACTGAAAGAACTTTGATGAGAATGTCTCAGGTCATACAGGTTGGTCCTATATAGTCATAATCCATCTTGTTCACTGCCCTTCCTTGTTCAGCCAAAGCTGTATAAAGCCTTCTCGTGCCTCAGCCCTGCCTAGCTTGGTATGCCAAGAAACAACACTAAAAGTAGTCTGGGAGCTGTTTCCTTCCCATATGGAAGTCATAGTAGTCCTAAGACTTCATGAGTCATTGCAAGGCAACAGGCATCTGTCCTGGAACAATGTGTTTAATTGCATGCTATCATTCCAGGTCTGCACTTGTTCTACAAATCATTGCCAAGAGCACGTTCCCTTCACAGGACCCATTTCCACCTTCTTCCAGCCTTTAACTTCGGATCTCTGGCCACCTTTAGGTTTATTCTGCATCACCCGGCTGTTCCATCTTTTTCATCTTTCTACAGGTATCTTCCTGATCTAAGAGTGCCCGCTGCATAGACCACTGGGTCCAAGTAGCTCAAACACTATAACCGTGGGTACCAGTTTGGGATGGATGTAAGGATATCAGCCTAATTGGGAAATGAAGGAATCTTGTTAAAACACACTCATGGCTCAGCGCAGGCATTTGCAAGTATACCATGGTATACCAAGTATACCAGTGATATAAGATCTTGATGATCTTCCTACAGAGATGCTTAGCTGTGATTTCTTGACTGGGCATCATCAGTTTTTGATTGACATCTCTTCAGGAAATCACTGGTCTAACGAAATTCTTGTGAGATGTAAGCCAACAGTTGCTCCCTCACTGGTCAATGGTGTAAGCAGAACCAATGCTTCAAATGTGAGGAAGAGAGTTCAAAAGTAGACCCCAAAGTGGGCACACATAGTCAGGGTTAAGCTTCTGGATTTGGGAGGCACCTCTATAGATAAATACGTAAGTTCAGTTATTCCTAAAGTCAGTTCATATGATATACACAGTGAGCCAACAAGAGGCTCTGACAGCAAACTCTTGCACAATAAATAATAGCCCAATTTTCATTACCTTTTGGGAAAGGGAACACCTAGGAAAGAAGCAATATCTAGGATAAGGCAGAGCAATGCTTATATCTCGCTATTGTGTGAGAAGAGATTTTTTAAAGATCAGAGGTTAAAAGATTGAATGTTGAGATTAGCTAACGTGAAAGCGAGAATATGGGAGTGTGAATCACAGGTGGTGGGTGGGGCCATTTGGAGGTGGGTAGGACCACATAAGAGCGGCTGAGAGGGGCAACATTCTAAGTGTGAGCGTCCTCGGCTCTTCCTCTTGTAGATGAACCGCTTTCTCTCATCCTTGACATGTTTCACAGCTGAGAGTGGGTCGTGGGGAAACCATATCAGAAGCAGCCTTTGGCCATGTGTGCTAACCCTCGCAGAGAGCAGTAGACCCCCTCAGCCTGACAGTGATAATGAGGGATGGGAGCTGGCATTGTGCCCCTGGCAGGGATCCATGCCTATGTGTCTATAGGACCTAATTTCAAAAGGCAAGAATAGAGCGGGTGAGGAAATGTTTCCTATTTAATATCAAACAAAAATACACCCTGGCTTTTGGCTGGTAGATATTCTAGTCCAACCTTTTCCCAGCCCCTCAAATGTAACCAGTTGGAAGTCTTCTCTGAAGTGCTGCACTATTCAACCTTTGAGATGAAGGATTTGCCATTTAACAAGAAGGCTGCCTTTTTTTATTTTTTCAATGCAGAAATGGGACACCAAGTCTATAGCTTAGGATTCTGGTTTCTCCCTGATAAAATATACTTAATATATAATGTCAGATAAAGGCATAACTGTACACAGATACACAGCTCAAGTATGAGGCCATGTTCTGTGCCCCTTCTGATGAAAACTCTAGAAATAAGCCTCCGAGATCCTATTGACCAGTTACAGGGGAAATAGAGTTCTCTAATTTATTTTTTAATTTAATATTTTTACTTATTCACATTACATCCCACTCACTACCCCACTTCTGGTCACCCTCCCCACAGTCCTTGTCCTCTCCCTGTCCCCTTCTCCTCTGAATTAGTAGGGACAGCCTTGGGTATTTACCTACCCTGGTACTGCAAGTCTCTGTGAGGCTAGGTGCTTCCTCCTCTCCCATTGAGGTCAGATAAGGCAGCCCAGGTAAAAGAACATATCCCATGTACAGACAACAGCTTTTGGGATAGCCCCCATTCCAATTGTTTGGAACCCACATGAAAATCAAGCTGCACATCTGCTACATATGTGCGGGAGGGCCTAGGTCCAGGCTGTGTATGTTCTTTGGTTGGTGGTTCAGACTCTGAGATTCCCCAAGAGTCAAGATTAGTTGACTCCATTGGTCTTCTTGTGGCATTGCCATCCCCTTCAGGGCCTGCAATCCTTCCTCCTACTCTTCCATAAGAATCCTCAAGCTCCATCCACTGTTTGACTGTGGGTGTCTGTATCTGCCTGAGTCAGCTGCTGGGTGGAGTCTCTCAGAGGACAACATACTCAGTTCTGCAAGCATAACAGAGTCTTATTAATAGTGTTAGGGATCGGTGCTTGCCCATGGGATGTATCTCAAGCTGGGCCCATTCCCTCAGTCTCTGCTCCGTCCTCCATGCATGCGTTTCTTGTAGACAGGATACATTTTGGGTTGAATGTTTTGTAGGTGAGTTGGTGTCTCTATTGCTCCACCGGGGTTCCTGACTGGCTACCAGCCTCTTCAGTTTTGTATTCCCAATGTAGCGAGTCACAGCTAAGATCACCCCCATTGATTCTTGGATGCTTCCCTTAACCCAGGTCTCTGTCTCCTCCTGGAGATGCTCCTCCCCCACCTCCTCAACTTGTCAGTTGGAGATTTCATTTATTTTCATGGCCATCTAGCCATCTCCCCTGTCTTCTCCATACTTGATCCTATATTCTGTCTCTCCTAGTTCCCTCCCTCCATCTGCTTCTTATCACTACTTTAATCCTCCTTCTAAATGAGATTCAAGCTTCTTTGTTTGGGCCTTCCTTCTTGTTTAGCTTCTTTGGGTCTGTGGAGTGTAACATTGTACCCGTATTTTATGGGTAATATCTACTTACAAGTAAGTAAATACCATGCATGTCCTTTTGGGACTGGGTTACCTCACTCAGGATGATATTCCCAAGTTCTATCCATTTGCCTGCAAAACTCAAGATGTCTTTTTTAAAAAGTAGCTGAATAGTATTCCATTGTGTAGATGCACCACATTTTCCTTAGCCATTCTTCAGTTGAGGGATATCTAGATTGTTCCCAGTTTCTGGCTATTATGAGTAAAGCTGCTATGAACATAGTTAAGCAAGTGTCTTTGCAGGATGTTGGAGCATCTTTTGGATATATACCCAGGAGTAGTATAGCTGGGTCTTGAGGCAGAAATTCCCAGTTTTCTGAGAAACTGCCAAATTGAGTTTCATAGTAGTTATACAAGTTTGCACTCCCACCAGTAATGAAGAAATGTTTTGCTTGCTCCACATCCTTGCCAGCATGTTGAGGTTTTATCTTAGCCATTCTGATGGGTATAAGATGTTACCTCAGAGTTGTAGTTTGCATTTCCCCGATGACTAAAGACTTTGAACATTTCTTTAAGTGCTTCTCAGCCATTCGAGATTCCTCTGTTGAGAATTCTGTTTAGTTATGTACTCTATTTTTAATTGGGTTATTTGGGTTGTCGATGTCTAATTTCTTGAGTTCTTTGTAAATTTTGGATATTAGCCCTCTGTTGAGAGTTGGTGAAGATCCTTTCCCAATCGGTAGGCTGTTGATTTGTCCTATTGACATTGTCCTTTGCCTTACAGAAGCTTTGCAGTTTTATGAGGTCACATTTATCAATTGTTGATCTTAGAACCTGAGCCATTGGTGTTTTGTTCAGGAAATTGTCTTCTTCACCAATGCGTTCAAGGGTATTTCCCTTCTCTTTTATGAGATTTAGTGTATCTGGTTTTATGTTGAGGTCCATGATTCACTTGGACTTGAGTTTTGCGCCGGGTGATAAGTATGGATCTGTTTTCATTTTTCTACATGTAGACATCCAGTTACTCCAGTACCCTTTGTTGACGATACTTTCATTTTTCCATTGTATGGTTTTGGTTTCCTTATCAAAAATCATGTGACCATAAGTGTGTGGGTTTATTTCTGGGTATTTGATTCAATTCCATCAACTACCATGTTTGTTTCTGTACTAATACCATGAAGTTTTTTATCCCTATTGCTCTGCAGTATGGCTTGAGGTCAGGGATGGTGATTCCTCCTGAGATTCTTTTATTGTTCAGGATTGTTTTGGCTATCCTGGGTTGTTTGTTTGTTTTCCATATGACGTTGAAAATTGCTCTTTCCAGGTCTATTAAAAATGTGTTGACATTTTGGTGGGGATTGCCTTGAATCTGTAGATTGCTTTTGGTAACATGGCCAATTTTACTGTGTTAATCCTACCCATCCATGAGCATAGGAGACCTTTCCATTTTCTGATATCTTCTTCAATTTCTTTCTTCAGGGATTTGAAGTTCTTGTCATGCAGATATTTTGCTTGCTTGGTTAGAGTTACAGCAAGATATTTTATATTATTCATGACTATTTTAAAGGGTGTTGCTTCCCTAATTTCTTTCTCAGCCCACTTATCATTTGTTTAAAGAAGAGATACTAATTTCTTTGAGTTAATTTTTGTATCCCACTCCTTTGCTGGAGGAGTCTATTAGCTGAAGGAATTCTCTGGTAGAATTTTTGGGTTCATTTATGTATACTACCACCTCATTTGCAAATAGTGATACTTTGACTTCTTCCTTTCCAATTTGTATCCCCTTGATCTCCTTTAGTTGTCTTATTGCTCTGGATAGAACTTCAAGTACAATATTGAATAGCTAGGAAGAGAGTAGGCAGCCTTGTCCTGTCCCTGATTTTAGTGGAAATGTTTTAAGTTTATCTCCATTTAGTTTGATGTTGGCTATTGGCTTGCTGTATATTGCTTTGATTATATTTAGGTATGTGCCCTGTATCCCTTATTTTGCTAATACCTTTAACATGAAGGAATATTGGATTTTATCAAAGGCTTTTTCAACTCTAATGAGGTAATCATGAGTTTTTTTTTCCTTTCAATTTGTTTATATGATGGATTACACTGATAGATTTTCATATATTGACCCATCTGTGTATCCCTGGGATGAAGCTTACTTGATCTTGATGGATGATGTCTTTGAAGTATTCCTGGATTTAGCTTGCAAATATTTTATTGAGTATTTTTGCATCAGTGTCCATAAGAGAAACCAGTCTGAAGATCTCTTTCTTTGTTGAATCTTTGTATGGTATAGCTATCAGAGTTACTGAGGCCTCATAGAATGATTTTGGCAGTATGCCTTCTGTTTTCAATGAGAGTCTCCTGCTTCTCCCTGACATTGGCCTTGCTTGTTGCTAACAAGAGTTTCTCCAAGTATCTTGACCACTCAAAAATAAACTCTGCCTTCTGTACTTCACTTAGTTGATTGGATGCTTCTTCATTGAGCAGCAAACTATGAGCTAATTCCATTTCTTGCAGCAAATTCTCTTAGCTGGTCACATGTGTTCTTATTTATAAATGCAGCCAATATACCTAAGGAACAAAATGCTGAGTTCACATCTGTTCTGGCTATGCCTTGTAGGCTCTGCAACAGTGGAGATATCTAATTTAGATCTGAGTAATGGAAGGCTCAGGCAGGGTGAAGGTGAGCAAGAGGGCAAGGGGCAGCAAGGGCCTTTCACCAGGACAGTTCTATTTCATTTTCTTCTTGGAAATTATAATTAAAGAGTTCAGAAAATGGCATGGCCACATAGCGATAACCCCTATGGGTGGAACAGTCTAATGTACTTCACGAAAATCAGAAGAGGGGACCAGAGTGAAGTCTGGGAACATGAGCTTATCTTGCTTCCAGTCCAGTGATTCTCAGTCTTCCTAATGCTGTGACCTTTTAATAGTTCTTCTCGTTGTGGTAACTCCAACCATTCAATTATTTTTTGTTGCTATTTCATAACGATGATGATGCTACTGTTATGAATCATAATATAAATATCCGATATGCAGGCTATCTGATCTGTGACCCCTGTGAAATGGTTGTTCAATTCCCAAAGGAGTTGAGGCCCACAGGTTGAGAAACACTGATGCAGTCCCTTTTTTGTGTGTGGTTCTGTGAGAACCTCTAAAATTCCCAGGATGTCAGTTAGTCTGAAAATTAAAATTCTAGTTTATGCCTATATATTCACAAGTATAGAACTAATGAGTTTATACAAAAGCTCAGTTATATTCCCAAGCTTCAGGGTATTTTTTTTTTAAGTTTATTTTGCTAGAAAGAAGCCTGAGAAGGCATCATCAAATTTGTAGAGAGAAGTAGCTGGGGGAAGAAGAAGCAATCAACTGGCTGTCATTTCTAGAATAATTAATTAAGAGCACAGCAGTAACAGTACTGAAGATACTGGACATCCCCGAGCCCCGTGGTCATTGCTGGACACTAAATTGGCCTTCCATAATAAGGCCTATATTGTCACTGGAAAAGAAGCTTCCTACCTTGAAAACTCACACGGCATCTTTGGGAAAATTTTTCCTTCTTTTATGGGTGTTATTGCTACCCTCAAATGAAGGGAAACTACATGTGATAGTAGTTTGCTTCCAAATATTTTTGTTCATTTAAGGACAGGATGACTTTGCATAAGATTTTCTACTATTTAGTGCTTGTTTTTCATCTTTAAATGCAGCGAATGGCCCAACTAAGTATATCACATTGAAGAGTCAATGAAACAACTAAATGAAGATCAAGGCTCAGCACTGAGACCATGGCATGGGAGACTAAGAGTCACCACTGAGACTACAGCATGGGAGACCAAGGCTCATTACTGAGACCATGACATAAAAGAATTAAAATAGCTTAGTTTCCTGTTCCTCTTTTTTCTCTCTTCAGAAGCAAATGACAAAGGAAGGGCTCAGAATAAGTTCCTGCTCTTCTAGATGTGGAATGGCTCTGAGATATTTTTTTCTAAAACTCTTCTAAATGAATTTCACCTTCAGGAATTTGACTAGCAGTGTTTTAAAATCAGATTTACAGGACATTTCAGACTGGGCCCCATTTCAATAACTGTGGAAAATCAATATTTCTTTTTTTTACATGAAAGGTTTCTTTTGAAGTGTCAAATATGAATGTAATTAGAAAATTTTATTTTACCGTGTTGTTTTATTGGCTCAGGATACTAACAGTAACAAAGTTATAGATAGGCTTAGTATCTCAAAGAAACTGGTTATTTATTTCTGTTCAAAAACAGGGCTTTGGGTAAGTCTGAGGTAGGGGCATGAGAGATGTTTCAGTAGTTAAGCGCACTGGCTGCTCTTCCAGAGGACCGGGGTTCAATTCCCAGCTCCCTCATGGCAGATCACTACTGTCTATACCTCCAGTCCCAGGGGATCTAATTTTCTTTCCTGATCTCCATGGGCACTTGGTATGTATGTGGTGCACGGATATACATGCAAACAAAACATTCACAACCATAAAGTAAGGAAATTTTTAAAATTCAGGTGGGAATAATCTAGACACCAGAATTACTCAAGAATCCTCTTAAGAGCTTAGGGAGCCATGGATTCTCTATATTTACATTTCCCCAAATATAAGATCAAAATGAGAACAGACAGCATCTTTCCTTAGTATTTCTGAGGCTGTAAAAATAACACAAAGGACTCTGTAAGTGTTGAATTCTGCATAAATGTAGTTCCCATAATCCCCTGAGTCACATGAGCCAAAGGGAAAATCATCACAGAGCCAGGGAACAATCTGAGCGTCCACCATGTGGTCATTACTGCCTCTCACACTAGTCCAAATGTGCAGTGGTCATTTTCTCCCCCTTGCTGACTCTGGCCTTCCAGTGCAAGCTGAGTCCTGATGCTGAGCTCACCATGCTCTGGCCACCAGTCTTGGCCTGTGTCTCTACCTGAGGGCTTGGCACTTCCACTGCATCACAATGTGAGGCTATTTCTATCAGGAGATAGAAAGCATCTTCCTCTGGTTTTAAGATACTTTTCAGCCTCCCTGAAAATAAAGCTTGTGTCAACTTCCTAATAAGGAACTGCTGGAAACATGCTCAGGAGGTGGGTGGGAGATATTAGGAGGGTGGACAAGGTGTGTCACGCAACTCCTGGGTCATGTTTAATTTCCTAGGGCTGCCAAAAACAAATGTAAACAAGTCTGGTGTTTGAAGAAGAGTTATGCTGGCAGCTATTGAGGCCAGCCTCTGAGATCAAAGTGTTATCAGGACTGCATATTCTCTGAGGATACACAGCAACATTCTCTCCTTTCCTCCCCTGTTGGCTTCTGACTTTCCTGTGGCTGCACAGATCCAGTCCCTGCCTCTGTCTTCACATCCCTCCTTTCCATGTCTCTATTCTGGAATCAGAAATGTTCCCAATAGCCTATGGAGTAAAGGCTTGACTAACAGTAGGTAGAGGAACACTTTCAGAGGTGAGGGCTAGTAAAGGTTTCACACCATTGGAAGGCAATAGTAGGATCCCAGTCTCTTCTCATCTCATGAGGCAAAAGCCTTAGTTCTACCATCTTACATTATATTTAGGATGTGAAGCCACAGGCCCAAACCATTGAGGCCAACCGGTTAAGGAACGAACCCTCTAAAATGTTAATCTGAACAAACCCTTTTATCTTTACAAGTAAATTTATTTCTAGCATTTGTTCCAGTGATAGAAAGTTGACAAAGATCTCTCTTTAAAACATAGATGAATAAATGAATAAATAAATAAATAAATGCATACATACATAAATAAGTGATTTGTCATTAATTTGAAGCTTCACCTTGACAGTGCAGGTTGACCTCATCTTATGATTCTTCTTGTCTTGATTATATCACAAAAGGCTCCCTCTGTCAAATTACATGACTATGTCCTGGGGGTTGGAATACCTAGGTGGTTTTTTGGGCTCCAGCCACTATAAGTCAGTGGTTCTCAACCTGCTAATGCTGTGAGCTTTCAGTACAGTTTCTCATGCTATAGTGACCTCCAACTGTAAAATTATTTTCATTGCTGTCTCATAACTGTGATTTTACCACTGTTGTGAATCACGATGTAAATGTTTGTGTTTTCTGGTCATCTTATGCAACCCTGTGAAAGGGTCACGTCACCTTTAAAAGGGTTTCAACCCACAGGCTAAGAACCTCTGCTCTATATCTTCCTGGTAGGTAGACTCTGGAGAAAGTCACCGTAAGAGGCCAATCAATATTCATTCCAGAGACTGCTTTTTTTTTCCTAAATCCCTGACTCATGCCTTTGGTCATTTGTTGGCTGTTTCTACAAGAATATGTGTTAACCCTTTGATTACATAGTGGGGTTTTAAATGAAGCCACGAGTCTAGCTTGTGCTCTTCACACACACCAACACTTGGTTCTGTACAGCTCTCAGCATCTCCCATCTCCAAGGACTCCAACTCTGTCCTTCCTTTGCTTAAAAGCCTTCAGTGAATCCTGGCCTACAGGTAGGGAGATGATACTTAATGTTCTCTATACTCCAACATTTTCTAGTGACATAGCACTAATATTCTAGTTTCTGAATCATCAGACAGCCCAAGTGTCCTGAAGGTATGGGGAGATACTTAGAAAACTCGAGGCAATAATCCTAGGAAGATTTAAAGTTTGCCAACAATCTTGCTTGGAGGCAAAGCTCCAAATCAGTGGCCGTCACTATTATGTCCTATTTAACATTCCCCACTGACTCGAACTGTTCCTCATATTACCCCAAAGTACTACTGCAAAAGAATTTGATGGCCTTTGAATGTGCCTTCATTGAAAATTCCCCCAATTTTTCCTTCATTGTGTTCTGTTCAATCTGAAGGCTCTTCCAATCCCTTAATAACAACTAAAAATGATCTTGTTCTGTAGACAGTGAACTCTGTAAAAACTGGGACTGTGTTCTAGACAGCCATGTATCCCCAGTATCTTATGCACCAGCTACTGTGGCTGACACATAGTAGGTGTTCAAGAAATGTTTGTAGAAAGAATGGAAAGAAATTAATGGAGTCAGAAAATGACTGGTGACTTGTAAAGAGACTCTGGCCAACCCAAGCATAACATACATGGCTCTGGTAAGCCTTGCCTTTCTCCCCCATTCCTTCTGCCTTGCTCAAAACCATTAGATTACATTCCTAAAGCTGATGCCCAAGGTCTATTCCTTTATTTGGCCACTTCTTCCTGCTGAGGTTGATTATAAAGGTCCAGCTATTAAAGTATTGAACTCCAGCAATCAAAAGCCCCCTTTGGCTCATCTAACTAACATGCCCAATCAAACTTAAATACCTCATCATAACATGGGTTTCCCCTTTTATCTTAATAAACTGCCATTTCCTCATGGCCCCTGCCTGTCTCCTTTCTATACAGAGGCAGTCCTTTGTTTCTCTGTCCTACTCCCCCTGGGACAAATACCCCTGCCTTTTCTCTCTTGTCCCTTCTCTCCCTTCTCCCTTGTTCCCTTCCCCTTCTCCTTCTTTCTCTCTCTGGGGCAAATAAATCTCCTTTGTGCTGAGAACTTGGTCTTGGAGTATCTTAAGCTGACTTCAAGGGTCCCCACAGCTCCAGTAGGCAGTTGTAGCACAGGACTCAAGAAGTGGTTTAACTCTTCATTGTAAAGGTTGGCAGAAGAGTCTTTGTTGCTGACCTGGATATGGGCTATGAGACGGGAGAGCAGAAACAGCCCCAGAATTTTTGATCTGAGAAAATACAAAACAGGGTTTTCATTTACTGGGTTATTCAACCATCAAGAGAAAATAGCTTTAAGGTAAAAGGCAAGAGTTAAATTTTGTGCATGCTGAATCTGAGAGATTACCTAGATCTCCAGGCAGAAATATGAGGTAGCTAGTTGACCAGGTAACTGGTCAGGCATTCCTGAAGTGGCAGGAACATAACCTTGAGGGAGTGAAAGGAAGCATCAGAGCAGAGACAGGGATGGTGGCAATACAGATGGTCCCCCTGCTGCACACAGTCATTTCCAGGCAGCTCTGCTTTGCAGTTTTTATCAGCCTCAGGGCATCTGCACAGTCTCCACTTTAACTGGGTGGTTTCCATCGAGAGCAGAGAAGAATGCTGCTGTCCAACCCAGGCATGCATGAAGGACTTACTGGACCAGGGGAAGGAAGATGGCAGCATTAAAGCATTGGGGACAACAAGGTTAGAGTATCTGGGAGGAGCCATGCTGCTTCCAAAGTCACATTGCTTCCCAGGGAGATGAAGAACTCCTGTTCAGCTGCTGTTTGAGTCCTCGTTTGTTCTATCAGCCTCCATGACCTGGAATACAGATGGTCCAACACCAAGAAACACCTAGAAGAGGGGAGTATAGTGACAGGTACAGAGTTTTGTCTTAGCCGGTTTAAACTCAAGTTCTTTAACCCAGTAAGAGGAACACAACTCAGGAACTTAGATACACTGAGTTATCCTATTGTAAATGCTAAATAGGTACTAACGTGGTTATGTGCATGGTTATATGCTCCCTTTGGAGGATAGCTTTTATTCTTTGTGTTTATGTACACATGTTCGTGTGTGCACAGATTTCAATGTATGTGCCAGTGGAATGATTGCAGTGGAGAGAGGAGAAGGGAGACAGTTACTTTGGCTTGTGACATCCACCTCAGCTGTCATTGTGATGCTCTTAACCTCACACTTCCAGAGAGGCATGGCAGGCACGGCCTGACTGCTGGGAGGTTTTGGTAGCCACAGGAGTGTTGCCCACAGCCAGTGTTGAAGTGACTGTCCCTCCAGGCTTAAATCCTTTGGAGATGCAGTCATGGCACTCTGCCCAGGGCTTTCTATGTAACTGCGAAGTTTGAAATGTGGAATATGTATATAGCTAAGGTATTTGGGGGAGCAGAAAGAAACATGAGCAGAGAAAGAGAGTCTGGGTGTTGTTAGGGTTGTGTATTGCACTGTCATCATCTGTCTCACCATCAGAAATTTTGTCTTCAGCACATTTAGCAAGTGTGGGTAGCAGTACATGGCTCAGCCCTAACATAAGAGAAAGCAAAGAGTCTCTGAGACAGACTGAGAATATGACACTTGAATGTTGAAGCCGTGCCTATCACATGCAAACATCAGTCCACATGGTAGTAGTTGTGTCTCTAGTTTTATCTAAAGCCACACGCAGCAAAGTATTAGGCCAAAGAAATAGGCAAGAGAGGTAAGTTTACCCAAGGCTAGATCTTTATATACATGGACTGTCTGAACTCTCAGAATCCCCACTGGCATTTTTATTCTTTATTCCATTAAGGGATGTCTAGCTTGCTGATAAAATACAAAATCAGTTCAAAATCTGTGTGTGATCCATGCATGTGTGTGCAAGGGGGTTTCTGAAACTCAACAGCATTTGGGTAGGAAGACTGAGTTACAATCCACCTTCACCCATGTGGGTGGGAGTCAATCTGCTGAGGACTCAGAGAGAGCAGAAATGCAGAGCAAGACAAACTCACTTTCTCTTAGAGCTAGGATAGGACTGTCCTGCCCTCAGATGTCAGGGTCCCACGTTCTCAGGCCTTTGAACACTGGAGCTTACATTAGGTTTGCTGCTTTGACAATTTGGACTACATACTGTAGGACTTTCAAATCCCACAATTGTTGGAGTTGATTTCTACAATAAGGGGGAAAAAAAATCCCATCTGCCCTCGCCCCCACTTTCTGCCTTGTATTGGTTCTGTTTCTCTGGAGAACATGTATACCTACTCAGAGAACATGATGTTGTTTGTTGGGGTGTAAAAATGACAACCTCCTTTGAAGAATGCACCATCAGGTGACTTGCGGTTTCCCCACGTTACACTGCCTTTGTCCTTCCCCGTTTTTCTCCCATCACCCTCTCTGGCACCAGAAAGCCACTGCAAACCCAAAGTATTGACCACTCCTATTTTATTCCTTAAAGGAAAGGGAGGTAAACAAACAAGTAAGCAAGCAAACAAACAAACAGACCTTGAGCCCCTGCAAGCCTCCTCCTGCTTTGGTGGAACAGCCAAAGCTACACATATTGATCCCGCCTACACACTGCCAAGTCGAAACACTGATTTATGAGTAGCAAAGTAGCAAAATCACTCACAGAAAGAAAAGTAGGTTTATTGACAAAAAAAAAAAATATGTTGTCCCTTGTAATCAGAAGAAAACCCCACAGGCATTGTCTTATTTATTTATTTATTTATTTATTTATTTATTTATTTATTTAAAAAGAAAGTAATTGTAGCCTTTCAGAGCTCAGGGTAGGCCATGATTCTGGAAGACACAGATTGAAACAGCATAGTTCTAAACACAAAATAAAATGTAAATCCCCAAGTCGCAAATACTGAAAATATGATTCTAGGAAAAAGAAACACTCTGTAGAGAGTTTATTTATGTTATTGAAAGGAAATTTATGTGAGAAATACATAAAAGCTTTAACACTTTGTAGATTATCTGAGAAAGAGGTAAATAAGAAAAACATGTTTTGCAAGTATAAACATTATGCTATCCAGTCATTTAAGCAGAACAGATAGGAGCCAGTGAGCTATATTTATAAAGAAATGGGTAACCCCGTAGTGGAAAAGATTAAGTATCTTCAACAAAAGGTGCTGGTCTGACTGGTGGTCTGCATGTAGCAGAATGAAAATTGATACATATTTATCACCTTGCACAAAGCTCAATTCCAAGTGGATCTAGGACCTCAACATAAAACCAGATACACTGAGTCTAATAGAAGAAAAAGTGGGGAAGAACCTTGAACTCATTGACACGGGGAAAATTTTCCGAGACAAAACACCAGTGGCTCATGAAAATGAAATGGGACATCATGAAACTGAAAAGATTCTGTAAGGCAAAGTACATTGTCAATAGGACAAAACAGAAATCGACAGATTGGGAAAAGATCTTCACTGACCCTACATCCTATAGAGGGCTAATATCCAATGTATACAAAGAACTCAAGAAGTTAGACTTCAAAAAACCAAATAACCCAATTGAAAACTGGGGTACAGAGCTAAACTGAGAAGTCTCAATAGAGAAATCTCTAATGGCTGAGAAACACTTAAAGAAATGTTCAACATCCTTAGTCGTCAGGGAAATGCAAATCAAAACAACCCTAAGATTCTACCTCACACCAATCAGAATGGCTAAGATCAAAAAGTCAAGTAACAGCACATGCTAGTGAGTATGTGTGGAAAGAAAAGCATTCCTCCATTGCTGGTGGGATTGCAAACTGGTACAACCACTCTGGAAATCAATTTGGTAATTCCTCAGAAAATTGGAAATGGTTCTACCTGAAGACCTAGCTATACAACTCCTGGGCATATACTGCAAAGATGTTCCACCATACCACAAGGACATGTGTTCCACTATGTTCATAGCAGCCTTGTCAGTAGTATTCAGAAACTGTAAAGAAACCAAATGTCCCTCAACTGAGGAATGAATACAGAAAATGGGATTTGTTTACACAATGAAATACTATTCCGGTATTAAAAGGGGGACATGATGAATTTTACAAATGGTTGGAAATAGAAAATATCCTGAGTGAGGTAACCCAAACCCAAAAGGACAGGCATGGTATGTACTCCCTGATAAGTATATATTAGCCAATATATACAGACAACATGATACATCCCACAGACGATAAGAAGTTTAACAAAAAGGAGGCCCAAGTGAGAATGTTTCAATCTTACTTAGAAAGAGGAACAAAATAATCACAGGAGGCAGTGGGAGGGAGGTACCTGGTTGGAAGAGGGGAGGGAAAAGTGAGGACAGGATCATGTTTTTTTTTGGGGGGGGGAGACAGGAAAGAATCCCAGAAGGTCAGGAGAATGAATGGAAATATGCAGCTTCTGGGGATGGGGAGCAAGGGGCCTTCTAGAAAGTCTTAGGAATCTGGGATGAGAGAGGCTCCCAGGACTCAATGGCATTGACCTTAGACAAAATGCCAAACAGTGGGGAGACATAGCCTGAAGAGACCACCTCCAGTAGATAGTCAGGGTCCCCAGTGGATGGATGGTAGTCACCAATCCACCATCAATTTTTTTGACCCAGATTTTGGTCCTGTCTAAAAGAAATGCAGGGAGCAAAGACTAAAGGAACGGCCATCCAGTGATGGCCCAACTTCGGCTCCATCTTGTGGACAGGCACCAAACTCTGAAAGTATTACTGATTCTGTGTCATGCTTGCAGACAGGAGACTAGCATGGCTGTCTTCCAAGAGAAGAGGCTCTACCAGCATCTGCCTGAGACAGATACAGATTCTTACTGCCAATCATGGGACTGAGGCCGGGAACCCCTATGGAAGAATTAGGGGAAGGACTGAGGAGCTGCCCTCCCCACTCCTCCTATTTAACTTTTACTGGTCTATTAGTTCCCTTTAACCCTTTATACCACTGAATTCTGTCTCCTCTATCTTGAAATCCCAAAATCTCCCTACTGACTCCCTATCCTCTAAGTATATCCCCACAACATAATATAGGGCAATATACAGGAGGCTGGTAGCTAGAATCTTTCTAAATGGGGAAAAATCAAGCATTTCCACTAAAATTGGAAACAAGACAAAAATTCCTACTCTCCCTCTTCACGTTCAATACAGCAATCTAAGTATTAACTAAGGCACTAAGACAAACAAGCAAGAGAAAGGGTCTACAAACAGCAAAGGAAGACGTCAAAGTATCCTTCTTTGCAGTGTTATGATCCTATATGCAAGAGACCCAAAGATTCTATCAGAAAACTTCTATAGCTGATAAATACTTTTAGAAAAGTATCAGGACAGGAAGTTAATACACAAAACCCAGTAGCCCACTTATACACTAGTGACAGACATATCAAAAAGGAAATTGGGGCAACAATCCCATTGGCAATAGCTTCAAAACTATCTTGGACTAAATCTACCCGAAGAAGAGAAAGAATTGTACCCTTGTACAATTAGAATTATAAGAAAATGACAAAAGAAATTTAAAAAGAAAGCAGAAGGTAGAAAGACTTTCTATGATTGTGGGGTGGTAGGATTAATATTGTGAAAATGACTATGTTGCCAATAGCAATTAACATGCCCAACACAGTCCTCATCAAAATTCTAATATAATTCTTCAGAGAAACTGCAAAAGTAATATTAAGTTCGTGTGGTAATAAAAGGAACCAGGCGATCTAACGCAATCTTGGACAATTAAAACAAGACAAAGAACAAGCTGGAGGTATTACCATCCCCGATTTCAAGTTATAACACAGTCTTGGTAACAAAACATGATGACACTGGCATCAAACAGACTTGTTAATTGGTGGAATAAAATTGAGAACCCATGTGTCCGTCCACACTCCTGTAGCCATCTGATGTTTTACAAAGTGGTCAGCAATACATATGGGGGATGAGACAGGATCCAGATTTAGAACCTCAGCCTAAGACTTGACACTCTGAATCCTATAGAAGAAAAAAGTCAGTAATATACTTGAATTTATTGACACAGGTAAAATTTATGAACAGAGTCCTGATAGTGCAGTTATAGTTGTATTAAGACCAACAGTTAATAAATGTGAGTTCATGAAATTAAAAAGCTTCTGTACAGCAAAGTACACCTGTGGGTTATTCAGGCCACTTAAGAGGCAGAGAAGGCTTTCCCTGCTGTAGACTCCCTTTGTAAACTTTGTTTACTTTGTATACTTTGTAAACCCTCAAAGTAGGAAAGTGGCCAGGCCACACCCCCCCCAAGGGGAACCAACAGCCAGGGCCCTCCCCAAGACCTCCCTAATTGCCATAATGGCAGCTTTTCTAGCTTCTGTAACTGTAACAAAGGTCATTTCCAGCCCCTCAACAGGACTCTTTAGATTATGCTAATTTTAGGTGAAACATCTGAACAAAAGACACCAATCCCTGAACTTTCCAAGAAACCCACCAATCCCTGAACAGGAAAACCCACCACTCCTCACGCTCCCTCAAGCTCAGGACTTAAAATCCCACCAATCCTCACCCTGGAAATCACCACACTAGAAAGCGCCACCTTCAACAGCCGCTATAAAAGCACTGCACTTTGTCCGATTCCCTGCTGCTGTCTGCTTTCTCCTGAGACCATTGGCAGCCATTCCTAGATTTGTCCCTCTCCTCCCTGGACTCTCCAATAAATCTCTTTTATGAGATTTGCTGCCTGGTGTGACTCTCATCTGAAGAAGACAAGAAGCAATGAAGTGAAGAAGGGAAGAAGCCAAGAGAAGGAGCTGGGCAGAGGCTCCTGAGTGCCTCAGGTCTGCTGGGGATACCCTCCCCTGGGAGCTGAAAGGCTTCTAATGAGGAGGCTTCCTCTCAGAGCTATGTGGTTCCTGGATTTCTTTGTTTCAGGATGCTTTTCCATTGGGACACTGTCCCACCTCAGAGCTGTATGGTTCCTGGGCTTCCAAGTCCCAGGGCACCTTCACATATGAGCAGAAAGCCTAACAATACCATAATTCAACTGAAGAGTCAGGGTATAGAATGAGGAAAAAATCTTTTTCTTATCTATATATTTGACAGAGGGTTATATTGTACACTAAATAAAACTCCAAAACTAAACATCAAGGAAAAAAAACAACAACCTAATTCATACATGGACTATAACAGAAAATACTAAGACTAGGTATAACACATGAACAAAACAGTTTTCAAAGATGAAACACAAATGGCTGAGAAACATTAATTTTTTTTCAACATCTTATACCATCAGAGAAATGTAAATTGAAACCATATTGAGATTTCATCTTACCCTAGTCAGAATGGCTAAAACAAAAGACAAGAAAAGACAATAAATGCTGGTGTGGGTTTAGGGAAAGCAGGACACTAACTCTCTGCAGGTGGTAGTACAACCAGAGCAGCCAATATGGAAATCGGTGTGGAGTTTCCTCACAAAGCTATAAATAGACCCACCACATAATCTGGCTATAACATTCTTGGGCATATACCCAAAAGACTATATTTCTCTATAGCTATACCTACTCATTCATATTCATTGCTGTCCTATTCACAATTGCCAGGAAAAAAAAGCAGCCAAGATGTCCATTAACTCATGAATGGTTAATGAAAATGTGGTAGATAAATGCAATGGAATTAGATTCAGCTGTTAAGTAAAAAAGAAATTATGAAATTCACAAGTAAATGGATGGAACCAGGAACAATGGTTTTGAGTGGAGTAACCTAGACCTAAAAAGACAAAGGTTGAATGTTTTTCCTCATTTGTGGGTACATCTTCAGCTGTATGTTGGCTCTCCCATATGGTCTCCCCCACCCCTTTTTTTCCAATTATGTTGCTTGTGGCCTCCAGGGGGTTAACTTTGGAATTGTCATCATAGTGACAGTGATATTCAGGACTTGGGATTTGGGGTCTTTCAGGACATTAGCATTTGGGATCTAGAACTGATGCTGATACTATTAAGAATCCTGCGTATCTAGGACAGCCTCCTGAAGGGCATCTTGTCAGTTAAGAAGATAGCTGGTCAGTGATCATCAGTGCTTTGTTACATCATGTGTTTTGACATTTTGAGGTGTGGGTAGGTGAACACAGGCCCAGAAATGGGGCTTCTATAGCCAACATTAACCTCCAATCAAGGTGATGGCATCCATTGTGAGAGAGGCTCATAGTGATTCAGTAGGTAAATCCATACAGTGTCCTGTGGATCAAGTCAAAGACTTCCTGACAGGGATCATGGGACTTAAGAAGAACTTTGGGGTCTGAAGTTTACTTATTCTCAGCCTCTACTCCTTCTTCCATTTTAATATCTACAGCAAGTTATAATGATCACAGAAGAAGATAAATGACGGGTGGTAACAATATATGCATGTGATAAGAGAAAGTAAGAAAGGAATTAACCAGTACTCAAGGATTCTGTTAGAGGGCTTGTATCATGAAAGTTGAATCCTACAGAAGAGATTACATATAGTACTGCCTAATACATTTGTTGGATAAAACCCTGAGGGGATGTCTTTGAACTTTTCCCTACCTTTACCAGTATCCTCCCTGTCCTGTAATCTCCTCAAGTCCCCCTGTGATGCCCAAGCCACCTCAGTTAGTACTGATGAGGTTGTTTTCAGATCCTGCCCTGCCATTACTTCCTTCAAGTTCAGACCTGCATCTTTGTGACGATCCTTTTATTACATGGAGCTTTACTAATGAGGCTACATAGCTCCTCTGACAAACTGGAAAAGCCTATGACCTAGGTCCACTATCCCTGTGATCATTGTGCACTGGGTTAAGAAATGACTCTCAGAGCTAGAGAGGCACTTCACTGGTTAAGAACACTGGCTGCTCTTCTAGAGGACCCAGGTTCAATCCCAGCTCACAACTATTTGTAACTCCAGTTCCAGAGGAATCTTAACATCCTCACACAGCCACGATTGTAGACCAAACACCAGTGCAGAGAAAATAAAATGAAAATAAAGTCTTTGAAAGGAGAAATTACTCTCCATCACTTGAAGTAGACAGGAACATGCTATAATCAATAAAGTAATGCCCCAACCTCTCCAAAACTTATCCTAAACATGGTTCTGACGATATACATGGCTACACAGGAGCTTACTTTCGCCACTTTGGTTTCCAGATCAGTAGGAGCAGTACAGTCCCTGATGCTCAATTTGTAAAGATTCAGTGAACCTTACATTACAGTGAATAATATCACAATCAGACCCCGAGCCCCCTGAAGCTGTTAAGCCTCGATATATATGTTTTTAATATTAGTTGATGTGGATTTAATATAAACCAAGTATCCCAGTTAATTAAATGTGTTGCTAGGAAAAATTTCATAGCTTAATTCAAAGTCATATTCAAAGGCCTTGGGTGCCATTTTAATATCACTGGAGTATTGTTGGTTCATCTTGGATGAGTAATAAGGACTGAGAGTCGACAGCAAATAGTTGCCTTTTCCTCATTTCCCCAAACCATCTACTGACTGAACAACATCAACTTTTTAAAGCGTCTTCCTTGTAACCCCTTCTCCCCAGCCCTCCTTCGGATTCTAAACGAAACCACAAGTTACACTATTGTAAGGCACAGTAAGGTGGCGGCAGTTTACATCAGATTAGTATGCACTTCATAAAGAGCTAGAAGAAATGGGTGTGAAGGCTCTAAATGCAGAGGAGCGATGGATGATAGAGGAAATGGAAGGGCTGGTTTTTTTGATTTGATTGTTACACAATGCATGCATGCATTAAAAAGCACACGTGCAATTATTCTGTCAGCTAGGGAGTTAAAAAGAGGCTAAGTGGGGTGTAGCATGTCTTTAGCAGGAGAGCAGAAACCATTTGGCACTGGACATAAGCTAAACAACTTGATAATTGCCTGGCTAGGTTTGGGTCTGGCTTTAGTCCAGTGTTTCCCCCCACTGTGTCCCAATTCCTTCGTTTCAGAACAGTGATGTAAATTCTGTGCTGTTAAGGGTTGGGATCCTACAGTTTTTTTTTTCTTTGATTTTACAGGGGGTTATAATTAAGAGATTTCATTGAGTGCCAGTATAAACTTCCAACATTCAACTGTAAGCAATGGAGGCTATAGTACTATGGGGACATCTGAAGTTGGACTAAATGCATTTTTGCTTTGTGCTAATACCACAAGACTATAAAAGCCATGGAGTAGGATGGGGCAGTTTGAATGAGATGGTCCCCGCATTCTCAGACATTTTAATACTTGGTCCCCAGTTGGCGGTGCTGACTGGGGAGTTTCAGGAGGTACGACCTTGCTGGAGAAATCTTGTCACTAGAGAGTCAGCTTTGAGGTTTCAAACCTGTACTCCATTCCTAGTTTGCTCTCTCCATTACCTGCTTGCTGTTTGAGATATATGCTCCCAAGTGTTCCTGCTGCCATGCTCCCCTGTTGTTAAGGTGATGGGATTCATATCCTTCTTGAAATAAAAATCCCCAATAAACCTTTTCTTCTATAAGTTGCCTTGGTCATCTCAGAACTGGTAACAGAGATCTATAATTGTAACAGACTCTGAGGTGTAATTGTTGAAATCCTGACAGAAGAAATCTTGTATTCTGTCATCAGACTGAATTTTTTAATTGAAAAAAAAAGTTTTCATACAATATATTTTGGTAATATTTTTCAGTCCCCCAATTTCTTCCAGATCATCTCCATCCAACTTTATAATCATCCTCTCTGTTTTTAGAATAAAATATAAACAATCAATCCCTCCCCCCACAAAATCACAAAAATGGAAATAAAAATATATGGGCTAAAGAAAAAAAATACCCAACCAAACAACATCATCAACAACAGAAACCATGCCCAAACAAATCAAAATGAGACAAAATGTCTGTACAAATACCATTGAGTTCATTTTGTGTTGGTCAACTACTTCTGGGCATGGGGCCTGCCCAGCAAGAGTCCACTGGAGAAGGCTGACTTTTCCTTTGCCAGGTGGAATCAAGTAAAGGAAGCGTCTCACTCAGGGATGAGAGCTCATGTCTACTTCCTTCTCCCAAAGCACCCTGTTTGGCTTACACCTCTGCAGGACATACGTGTTTTGCCCCAGTCTCTGTGAACCCATATGTGCTGTCTTGTGTCTGTTAGATACCATTTCCTTCAAAGCATCTATCCACTCTGGCTTTTCCTTTATTTTATTTTATTTTTATTTTTATTTATTTATTTATTTTGCCTCTTCTTCTTTACAGATCTCTGAGCTGGAGGGAAGGCATTTGATGAACACATTCCATTTAGCACTAAGTCTCCCCAAAGTCTCTTACTCTCTACACATTTTCTGTTCATGGTTCTCTGTTAGTTCCCATCTACTGCAATAGAAGCTTCTCTCGTGAGGACTGATACAGGCACTGATCTATATGGGTATAGCAGTATGTCATTTTATTGTTGTTTCTTTCATAGTATTAGGCTTTCCCTAGACTATGACCTATCTAGTCGCAGATTCTTGGCTTCAATAACAATGTCAAGTATGGATTCTGTTTCATAGAGTAGGCCAAATCATGCAGGATGCCTTCTAGTACCATGAATGCTAGTCAATAGGGTGAATCTTCTACTTAGGTACCAGCTAGACTTCTCCATTTTTGATGACATAAGTGTTGTCTTCAGCATTAGGACATCATCATCAGGTTGTAGGCATCAACCAACAACCTTGGCAATAGCCTGTGATGGTTGGAGATTTCTGTAGTGCCTCTTTGGCCAAGAGTCAACAAGGTATAACCCATTCCTGACACTGGAGATTTTACTTTTGGGCATAAGATATCTAGTTGTGGCATCATTTCTCCTATTATTTGGTAACTGTATTTAGAAATAGTTCATATGTGTACATATTTTCAGGAGCTTCTATAGTACTAGGTTTCCATGTTTACTCAAACAGCTTTAGTGTTAGTTGTATTTCTTGATATTCTCTCCTTTATGCTTCTCTTTCCTCCCCATCCCTGCTGAACCCTTCCATTTTAGCTTACCCCTTGTCTCTTCATTAAAAATACATTGTATTTCCCCATTCCCTGGGAGACCTTTTCCACTCCCCGCCCTCAGTTGCTTATCAGGTACCTAACATCGGTAGTTATTAAGATTATATCAGTATCAAAGATATAAAGGCATTCACATATAAGAGAAAAATATACTATTTGCCCTTTTGTGTCTGGGTTAACTCACTTAGGAAATACTTATTTCCAACTTTATCTATTTACCTTACAATTTCATAATTTTATTTTTCTTAGCAGCCTACTAATATTCTGTTGTATAAATGTAACACATTTCCATTATCTATTCATCAGTTAATGGACATTTAGGCTTTAATAAAGAGAATCTGTGAACATGGATGAGGCATATCTCTGTAGTAGGATAAAAAGTCCTATGTTCAAGAGTAGTTGGTATAGCTGTATTTTGAGGTTGATCAATTCTCAGCTTACTGAGGTCACAGGTCACAGTGACAATTCAACTTTAGATTCCCACCAGCAAAGAATAGTGTTCCACTTCGCCCACATCCTCACCAGTATGAGGTGTCATTTGTTTTATTGATCTTGGCCATTCCTACTGGTATAAGATAAAGTCACGAAATAGATTTAATTTGCATTTGTATGATGACTAAAGATGTTGAAAATGCCCCTGTTTCTTGGCCATTTGTGTTTCATCTTTTGTGAATTCTATGTTTAGTTCTGTGCCCCATTTTTAAACTGGGTCATTCATTTTATGATGGTCGTGATTTTTAGTTCTTTGTGTATTTTAGAAACTAATCTTTTATTAGAGGCATAATTAAAAAGATTTTTTTTACCCCATTCTGAAACCTGCTGCATTTCCCCCAAATGATGGTGAGCTTTGCTGTACAGAAGCCTCTCAGTTTCACAAGGCCCCATTTACTAATTGTTGGTCTTAGGGCTGGGCTGTGGGTGTCCTGTTCAAAAAGTCCTTTCCTGTGCCAATGAATTTAAGTCTACTCCCTGTTTTCTTTTCTATTGGATTCAGGGTATATAGTCTTATGTTGAGATCTTTGATGCATTTGGAGCAGGGTTTTGTGCAGGGTGATAAATATGGATCTATTTGCATTCTTCTTCATGTAGCCATCCAACTGCTCCAGCAGTATTTGTTGAAGATGCTATCATTCTCCAGTGTGCATTTTTGACTTCTTTGTCAAAACTCAGGTGTCTGTATGTTTGTGGACTTACATCTAAACCTTCAATTCAATTCCATTGATCAATGTGTCTGTTTTTATGACAATAACAAGTTATTTTTATTACTGTAACTATGAAGGGCAACTTGAAGTCGGACATGGAGATATCTCTAGAATTTCTTCTATTATTCAGGATTGTTTTAGCTATGCTGTTTTGGGGTGTTCTTGTTTGTTTGTTTGTTTGTTTGTTTGTTGCTATATAAAGTTGAAGATTATTTTTCTAATTTCTATGGAGAATTGTGCTGAAATTTTGATGGACATTGTATTTAATCTGTTGATTGATTTTTGTGGAATGGCCATTTTCACAATAATTATTCTATTGATCCATGGAATGTATCATCCATCTTCTACTGTCTTCTAGTGTCTTCTTTAATTTCTTTCTTTGGTGTCTTAAACATTTTATTATATATGTCTTTCACTTATTTGGTTAGACTTACCACAAGGTATTTTTGAGGCTATTGTGAAAGATACTATCTCCCTGACTTTTTCTCAGTCTTGTTTGTCAGTGGTATATAGAAAGCCCATTGATTTTTATGTGTTTTATATCCTGCCATATTGCTCAAAGTGTTTATCAGCTGTAGAAATTTTCCAATGGATTTTTACAGTCTTTTATGTATAAAATCTTTCTACCTGCAAATATTTGAAAAGCAAGGGTACTTTGACATCTTCTTTTCCTGTGTGTATCTCTTTGATCTCCTTCAGTTGGCTTTTAAAAAATATTGATTGATTGATTGATTGATTGATTGATGGATGGATGGATGTTTGAGTCTGTGCATGCACGAGTGTGTGTGTGTGTGTGTGTGTGTGTGTGTGTGTGCTCATGCCTGTGTGAGTTTATGTGCACCACAAGTGTGCAGAAGCCTTGAAGGCCATAGGAAGGTATCAGATCCTGAGGTCTAGATGGTAATGAGCTCTCATGTGGGTGCAGGGAACGGAATCACTGCCTTTCAGTTGTCTTATTGATGTAGCTAAGACTTCAACTATTCTATTGAATAGATACGGAGACAGTCAACATCCTTGTCTTATTCCTGAATTTTGTGGAAGTTTTTTAATTTCTCTCCATTTAAGTTGTCAGCTGTGGGATTCTTATAAATTGCCTTTATTTTGGTGAGGTATATACCCTGTATCCATAACATCTCCCAGAGTTTTACCCTGAAGGGATGTTGGGTTTTGTCAATGGCCTTTTCCACATCTAATGAAATGATCATATGGCTTCTGTCATTCACTGTATTTCTGAGGTGAATTATGTTTAGTGATTTACCCATGTTGATCCATTCTTGCTTCTCTGGTTTGAACCCAAGTCCATCATAGTAGGTAGTCTTTTTGATGTCTTCTTGCATTGGTTTACAATTATTTTACTGAAAGTTTGGACTTACGTTCATAAGGGAAATTGGTCTATAGTTTTATTTTTTGTTTGACCATTGCATGGTTTTGGTATCCCAATATTAGCCTAACAAAAAAGAGGACCCATTGCTTTGATTTCTATTTTGCATAATTTGAGGAGTATTGGCATTAATTCTTCTTTCAAGTTCTGGTAGAATTCTATCCTGAGTCCCTCTGGTTCTAGGCTTTTTTGATTGGGAGACTTAGTTGCTATTTCTGTTGCACTAGGGATGTTTCTGTTCAAATTGTTTATTTGATCTTGATTTCACTTTAGTATCTCACATATATTGTGAAATTCATACAGTCCTTTTAGGTTGTCCAGTAGGGACATCTGTGGTCTCTAATTCTGTAGAACATCCATCCATTCCCTTCTGGTTTTCAAAGTCTCCATTGGGAAGTAAAATGTTATTCTAATGGGCCTGCTTTTATATTTTACTTGCTATTTTCCCTTGCAGTTTTTAATATCTTTTCTTTGTTTTCTACATTTAGTGTTTTAATTGTTGTGTGTTGTGAGGAATTATTTTTTGGTGCTATTGATGCTCTGTATGCTTCTTATAGCTTGATAGGCACCTTTTTCTTTAGGCTAGAATAATTTTCTCTTATAAGTTTGTAAAAATTGTTTTTGTACCATTGACCTGGATTTCTTCTTTTTTCTCTATTCATGTTATTTGTAGATTTGTTCTTTATATAGAGTCCCAGATTTTCTGGATGTTTTATGTCTGACATATTTTCTTTTACTGAGGTATCCATTTCCTGTACCTTTTTTTTTAATGCCTGAGCTTCCCTATTTCATATCTTTTAATCTGTTTATGACTCCTACCTCTGACGTTTTTATTTGACAACGTATATTTTTGTTTCTTTCTAGTTTTACTTCAGTTTGAATTTTCTTTGGTAATTATAGTTCTTTATTAATTCTATTTTCATGTCTTGTATTCTTGTTTGTATCTTAATGGACTTCATTAAGGGATTTGGTCATATCCTTTTAAGGTCCTTGAATATATTCATAATTGTCATTTTGAAGGTCTTGTCTTGTGCTAGAGGTATATTGCATTTCTCAGTGCCTACTGCAATAGGATTCCTAGCTTTTGACAGAGATTCTTGGATTTCTTGGATTCTCATGTTTCTACTTTTTTCCACTGCAACTAGAAATCTGTAGAAAAGATACTTGCAGTATTTTTGTTGCTTATTTCTAGCCTGTCTTTGTTGCATGGATGTTTTGTTCTTTGGTTGCTACACCGATTACTGAGTCCTAGCAAATGTGTTGGCTGTGGAGAAGGGACTCTGGCTCTTCTCCCACATTCCCTCTACTTTGCTAAAACTATTAGAATACATTCCTAAAGCTAGACCCAAGGTCTTTCCCCTTATCTGGCCAATTCCTCCTCCTGAGGCTGACTGCCAAGATTCAGCTATCAAAGTATTGAAGTCCAGCAATCAAAACCCTCTTTGTCTCACCTAATTAAATCATAATTAAACACCTCATCCTAGTACAGAGTTTCCCATTTTACCTTTATAAACCACCATTTGCCTATAGACACTGTCCATCTCCTCTCTATCCAGAAACAGTCCTTTGACCTCTGGGACAAGTAGCTTTTACCCTTCCCCCTTGTTCTTATCTAATGTCTCTGTCTCTTATCTCTGTCCTGTGTCCCTATGGGGCAAATAAATCTTCTTTGTGCTTAGAACTTGGTCTTTGGTGTCTTGAACCAGTACCTTTTGTTACATGTGGGGTCTCTTGTAAAGTGTGTTCTGTGTGTCAGTGGGTGGCTGAAAGGGATGGAAGTACACTGGGAGGAAAAGCTAAAAGGGGACATGGGAACATGCTAGAGAGACCAAGGTCTGCATCATGAGACAGAGACCCTAGGATGTAGGGTGGGATGAGGGACTCCTACAATCAGGCTCCTATAAGACTAAAAGTAAATCTGAGGAAGATGTAATCAAGGACAGGAAGGATAGCAAAAATGGTCTACCTGAGTCCCAGCCTAGTGTAGCCATTGGGGGTTCTGTATAAAGTGTGCACACAACCAGCTGACAAAAGGGAGTAGAGATAGGCTAAAAGGGAAGGCTGAGAGGGTCAGTAGGGAAGAGATAAGCTGGTCTGCATCTGTGTGTCATGCGTGTGGGCACACATGTGTGCCCATGCACATGTAATGATGTTCGAACTCTGAGAAGAAAAATAAATCATCAACCAGATGGAAATATGATAGCATGACATATACTAAGTGCTGTGAAAGAACAAAGAGGGGACGAGGTTGCTCTCTGTATCTGGAAGAGATTAGAGACTGCATGGTAGAGAAAGCTGAGTGGAAATTGTTCAGATCACTAGTAAATAGATTGAGGGACAGGAACCAAAGAGAGAGTCATGAAAACTTACATTGAATCGGGAGACTTCTGGTGGTTTGGTCAACTTGAATGCCCTTCACATGGTGCCACTCTAAAGTGAGAGTGGGTACTGAAGAGCTTCGTAATCTATGTGTAGGGCCTTGCGTTTCACCTTCAGTCAGCAGATAAAGAAGGCACTTTCTTTCTTTGGGCACCAAGCCCGGGAGATGATGGTAGGAGCGTGTGTCCCTGGAGAATGTTCTGCAGGCTGTCAGTCTGTTGGATGACATGGTTAAAATTTAACCAAGGAACACATGCCTGTGAAAACAGGTAAAGTCTCTGTTCTCTGTGCCATGGGGAAGAGGTGGAGACATCAGAGCTGTGTTGTTGGTAAAGCACTTCCTGTGGCTCAGGCTCACCCTGTCTGATCCTGTGCCAGGAATTTCTGGCAATCTGTGTTTGTCATGATGGGCAGATGGACAGGGTCTTCCAAGATTCACTGTCTGTTTGGTGTCCAACACTCCCTGCTTTCTGTCTGCCTTTGGCAATGCAAATAAAGGAATGTAGCTTCTCCTGCAGAGGTACAGGGAAGTACAGGCCTAAGAGAACAGGTAACGGACATTAGACCTGGGCCACTGCTCTTGGATGGTTAAGTTTCTTTCCAACAGTGACTTCTGTCAAATCACCCTTTCTCTTTGCTGTGATGAAATTCTTCATTCTCTCCTTAATCCCCCATTCTTCTCTATAAAGCAAATAGTTTATTTTAAAGAGCTATAGAGATGGCTCAGTGGTTAGTAACATTTGTTGCTCTTAGAGAAGACTTGGGTTATTTTCCCAGCCCCCTCCCCCAGTTGGCTCACAACCGTCTGTAGCCCGAGTTCCAAGGGATCTGATACCCTCTTCTGGACTGATGGGTGCATGTGGCACACATACATACATGTATGTGAAACCCTTAAAATAAAATGTAATAACTAAATATACATACTTTAAAATAATATATATATATATTAAAAATATAAAGTAATACATAATTATTGCTCAGAAATTTTGGATATATAGAAGAATTTAAAAACAGATGTGCAAATCATTATATTCTCAACTTCCAGACATCATTACCAGTAGTAATGAGATATAGTGGTTGGATGAAGGTTTTATAAGCAATTTCACATAATTCTGAAGGGTAATTAGATTTTTTTTTTCATTTTTCTGCTAGCGTTTCATGACTTGGAAGGAAGGAAAGATTGCTACCATGACTACACATATCTATCTATCTTACTTCAGGTAAGCCAAGGCAATAAGAAGGCACAGAAGCTCAGCATGGGGACATTTGGATAGCTTCAGATGTGTCCCCCAGCCTGGGAGTGGCCTTCTGTAAAGGGCATGAATTATCATTAGATTAGGTTTTAGGCTGTTTTATCAAAGATAACTAGCTGCCTAGCCACTGTTCTGCATGGTCATTGGCCAAGAATGTCAAAATCACGGGCCAGTGTTACTTGATACAGATTTTTTTTTCCTCCACTGTTTTGCAGCCAGAACAGCAGGCATGTGATGGATTGAATGCCAGTTGTCACATCCATCTCTCTGCACTCAGTGGCTGATAGATTATGGAGACCATTCCCTCTGCTGCTCCAGGTGACACATGGAGCCAAATTCTCATTTATGAAGTTTCGATTATTCTCCTTGTTAGACACAAATCTGCTTCTGCGAGACCCTGTGATTCAATCACTTCCCAGTGGCTGAGGAACCGGGGACAGCTGCTGGGCAGAGCCCACTCCAGGCACGCAATGAGCCTTCTGCTCCTACTACCTTCCTTCCAAATTTGATTTGCCTAAATGTTTTGCTTTCAAGATAGTGGAGAACTCCTGTCCAATGCCTATGGTGCAGAACAATAGGAGAGATGGGGAGACAGGAAATAGCGCTTCTGAGTGCACAGTGTGTCCACCATCTCTCCCTACCCTTGCTCTTCAGAATCCCCCACACAGAGCTGCAAATAGCACTCTAATGTTGAGAACAACAGCCTGCAATTCTATGTGCTTTGCCTGGATGCCTTTGAGTGTTTCTGGGATGACTTCCTCTTATGTGGTGCTGCCGGTGACTCTGGTCACATTTACCTGACTGTTCCATCTCCAGCTGCATCCAGCTAGCAGCTCTGATAGAGTGTCTGCTGAAACCTTCCGTGTTCACATTTCTATGGTTATTCTGGTCCCTGTGCTCCTACCAGAAGGGCCCAGCATGCTCTTTATGTGCCAATCGATGACATCTTTGGCTTACAACTACAAACTCTTCCCCATGCCTTCCATAAGCAAGTTCTGAAAGCCAGATCCCACCCGATCAGGTTTATCACAACAATGCCCCCCCCTTCTTGGTACCAGCTTCCTGCAGTGGTTACATTTCGAATCATTGTTGCCAAATACCCTGCCGAGAATCAATTCCATAGAGAAAACAGTTATATTGGTTCATGGTTTTTATCACGGTGGAGTCACTGTGGCAGGAGGCTCTGAGCACTCAGGATTCTGACCTCTAGAACTTCTGCATACAAAACCTGCTCAAGAAAGAAAAGAAAAACTTGTATATGGAAGACTTGAAACACAACCTAGCCTAAACACACATACACACAGACACACACACACTCACATACACTCATATACACACATACTCACATGTACACACTCACACACACATACATATATGCACATACACACATATATACATACTCACATGTGCACACTCACATACACACGTAAATGCACACTCATATACACATATGCACACACTTACGCACATATACACACACTCACATGCATATACTCACATACACACACTCTCACATAGACACATACACACACATACGTGCACATCCACTATATACACACTTACATGTACACATTCACATACATATTCACATACACACACTGACATACACACCCATATATACACATACATGAACATACACACATATACACACACTCGCACATACATACTCACATACACACCCACACAATCACACACACACCACAAATGGAGTTTGGAAATAATCCCTTTCCTCTCTTCTTCTGACTCTTCAACGTTTTTTATTGTAGACCAGGAATTATTAAAATAATTAAAGTAATTATTAAAATCATTAAAATAATTATTAAAATAATTATTAAAATTATTAAAATAATTATTAAAATAATTAAAATAATTATTAAAATAATTTGGTGAGGATTTCTTTAAGAATCCTCTGAAGGGCCTGCTGAGTGCAGTACTCAGGGATCTCCTTAGACAGCTTTATGTAGGCAATCTTAGGTTGTTGTGGGCTCTCTAACACCCATGGGTCTTTTAGAGACTCACTAAAGAACCTCTATTTATGGAAATACTAATGAAAACTCAAATACTCTTGAATACTCACCATGCAGCATGTATGCTAAAACCATCGTATTCATTCTGTCCCCTGAACATCTGGAACAAGGCCATGTCACTACTATTATCCTGCTACCTTAATGCAGTTGAGGGAAGCAAGGTTAGGAACGCATGATGGTAGGCCCAACGTGAGTCACTGGATCACAGCCACCACTTGCCTTTAATTCAGAGTACTTTGAGATTTGCAGGGGAGTAAAAAGATAACACAAAGATTTCTCAAAGACACTCAGTTTCCCTGGGTTCTATCGCAAGTGACCAACCATGTATCAAGACAACAAAACATTTAGCAGACAGATTAATTAAAGGATGGGGAAAAAGTTCAATGAATAAAAAGCAACCCTTTTGTATAAACAAGCTTGAGAAGGGCAAGTCAAGGAAGAGTTGGGAAAAGAATGAGGTAGATAAAATCAAAATCTTTTCTATGTATGCATGTGATTGTCAAAGATTTAAAAACAATGTTGAAGTCATAAAGAAGGAGAAGGAAAGAAGGAGGAGAAAGAGGAGAGAAAGAGGAAGAAGAGGTAGAGGAGGAAAAAGAGGATGGAGAGGATTGACAGGAAGGAGGAGGAGGAGGAGGAAGAGGAGGAGGAGGAGGAGGAGGAAGACAGGAAGGAGGAGGAGGATCTACTTCAGGGGTAAGGCTACTAGAGGCACCACCTCGAAGGGATTAATACAATATTGAGCTCAGGTTGGTCTTTCTCTGTTACTCTATGTTGTGTTGAACAGTACTTATTATTCATATTGTGCCTTGCCCTGAGAGAAGCCATTTTACCAGCTACTTTGTTTCCATGTTGAGGTTGTAGAATGGCTCTGCACCTGGTTGGATACCTGAATGACACCATCTGTATATCACGCCTCCGTGGCACAAAGTGATATTGATTTATTTCCAGGAGGAGAAAGAAGTGACCCCCATCAACGTACTGAAGTTAACTGAGACTACAAGAACACATAGGTGTTTTAAACCCACACGGGAAAACCAGGCCCAAGGACTTACCAGAGGAGTAAGGGAAGGAAGGGATGTAACTCCCTTACTCAGACTCCTTACAGAGGTGGACACCTGCAGAGGTGTGGAGTCACCCCTCACTCACCATTATTCTAACTACCTGGTGTGTGTATCAAGAGGACAGGAGGCAGAGAACCTTTTCAGAAACCTCAGCATAGCCTGGGCTCCTTGGTTGCATGGTCTTTTAGAATTACCATCTGCCGGCACCGGCGTTTGCCCACATGGACCGGCCATCTATGCACCTGCCATTGGACCCAGTCCTGCCCTTCACTGCAACTCTGGTGGCTCAACTCTGGCCTTCAAAACTCCTTGCCTCTTAACTACTGCCATCCTGTAACCTGCCTACACACACACACACACACACACACACACACTGCTGTGTGATATGTAATCTATGGTCAGAGAGTTACTATTAGTAATTCAGACTAATTACAGGAATAAACCTGTGTTTGCCTCAACCAGGACTGTCCAGAAAATCTGGAGTACCTGACAAAGTGCTGACAATCAAGCTGCCATACCTTGTGCATTTCTCATTATTCAATAAATGTGTGTGTGAACTGTGCCAACATACTCCTGGGTTCTGAGGCCAGACTTCAGGGCTCAAAATGTACATAAAGAGTAAAGAGAATGACAAAAGCAGCCATCTTGGTTTTCTGTCAAAGTCTCACAGAGCTGAACTGACCTAAGAAGTTGGGCTCAATAGCACCAGGACACATGGGGTTTAGTCAACACTATTAGATGGCTTACATTCTGACCACTGACTTTACATTGAGGACAGGATTCCTGAGACTGTCCAGGAGAATAAATGAGAATATTAGAAAGAAGGCAGGGAGTTGCCATGGACAGGATCGTGAGCTCGGGAGCTGCAAGCTTAATTCTATCTGGAGCATCACCTGGCTTTGTCCTTTGGACTTCATTTTTTCTTCATAGATAAAATGTCAAGGGCAGAAGCCATCCCACAGTGAGGCACTGAGAACGCTCTGTGAGTTGTCGCATAGTTGGTACGCTTGTTAAATGCTACCTAGGATGTACCACCTCCTCATAATTGTTAGTTAAAATGAAAATATTAATGTTACTTATAGTCTATATTAAAGAAACAATACAGTGCTATACAATGAACACCCCCAGAGTCTATCACAAGCTTATCATTTAATTTTGTCACCTAGTTACTAGCAGTTCCACCAGCATAAACTTGATGGGTGCCCAAGGGGTCCATTGGTCCCTTCTACACTGGTCTCCTCTTCCTTCTTTCCCTCTGTGCCCCTTGATTTGTATAGTGTAGAGAAGGGTCTACATTAGCCATGCTTTGGGCTTTGAAACGTGAATTAAGTCACAATGAACAAAAGTATAAGAATAAAATCAAGTGGCAAATGGACAGACAGAAGAAGCAGCAGAGAAAGAGCAAAACCTTACCCCATCCGGTGTTCACAACATCCAGCAGAGCTGAAGAGAGCAGCCTGGCTGGAGAGCATGCAAAACCAGGTTTACAAAAGTCCTGCAAGCTGGGGGAGCAGAAGCACCAGCTGGAGTTCTCAATTAAGATTCCTGTCCATGGTTGAGCTTCCCATACCTGAACTTGTGGTTCCTGTTCCCGTTGCCTGCCTGGAAAAAGCAACAGTGGTCTGTGTGGGAAATGGATTTCCTTCTACCTGTTTTCAATGTCAGTGTGATGGCTCTTGGGCTGTCTTGCTGTTCTCTTTCCTCCCTGTCACAGAGTTAGCAATGCCAGCTTATGTTTGGACAAAGGGGTCTTGGAGGACACATGGAGACAAACGTGTACTTGGGGTTGAAATGGGAAACAGAGAAACCCTGCTTCAAAAGCCAGCTTCTCAGTAAGCTCAAATACCACAGGACAATCTACCCACATGTTACACATCATGCCCTCATGGACCATCGAAACCACAATCCCACTTCTAAGACTCATCAGTCACTCTACTATATGGGACATCTAAAATACAGAAGAAATTTGCTTTTGTTTATTGACCTTTTTCTCTCAATCTAAATTTAATGTGTTACTGGACCCAAAGGGACTGCATCACGCAATGAATCTGTGACGCTTGGCAGAGCTGGAGTTGACCTCTCTGTTCTGCCCTCACATTGACTGGGGCTCCCTCTCTCTCCCCAACTGTCCTGAAAAACTGAGTGTCAGCAAGAGTCCTGCCACATGACAAGTTTGGCTGAGATAAGGCTGTGTCCTCTCCGTATTCTCAATCTAAATGCAGGCCCATGGGATGGGGGTTTTCTTCTCTGACGTGGCAGAAGAATGTGGACCAAAGGAAAAGACTTTCCTCCGCCATTATGACTAATTTGCTACCTTCTAACTGTGAAAAAGGACACAGGAGATTTTTCCAACAAGTTTGCCTTCCTGCATTTTACATGTTATTCATGGAAGACAGGACACTGTGGCACAGAAAGCAAACACGAGCATTAGGTGCATGCTGGATTCCTGTCCCTCTGTGATCCAAGTTGAATGTGGGAGATGTGACAAAGGGAATGGCCACCTGGTATACACCCAGTCAGTTTACACTAGCCAGAAAATCAAGGTTAGGAAAACCTCACTCTTACAAAGAAGCTTTTGGCGAACATGACCCACTTTTGCCCTGAAGGATATCTTTCCTGTGTCCTCTCCAAATTCTCAATCTAAATCATCTTTGCCCAGATGTTATTTTCACTTATCTTGGCCAAGAAACAAGAATTCTCCTTCCTCCAAGGGAGATACTTTTTTTTTAATCTAAAATGGCTGTCACTCAACAAATAGTCTATTGAGATTATGTACAAATAATCTTGTCAGAGCCTCATCACAAAATGTCCAGAGATACAAGAGACCTACAGAGAATTGTCTTCCAGCTACTTTTCAATGGAGAACAAATGACCTCTTGATGAGTATCTAAAGAATCTTGTGCTAGGGGTAGCTCATGTTCATCCAGCTCAGATTACAGAGTCCTTTGACCCACACCTGACAGACGTGGTATACAGACCCTTAGGACTACAGCTCGAAAGCTGTCCCAGTCATGGGATCTGGAATCAGGTGTTCTTGTAGGATACTTCATTTTTAACAGTTTCTCCCTACTTTGAAAAATGTGTGTCTATAAGCAGTTTAAAAATACTTTTCTAAAATTCTGCCCCCTACCCTATCCCGTGAAATTTTAATAGCACAGACTTGGTACACCTATTTACGTATGCTGGTTCATTGCAAAAGCATGAAACACTAGGATATCGAGGTTTTCTTCTATACTCAAGAACCAATTTTCACCTCCTTAGGAGTGATGGCATCTCATTGAGAATATATTATCTAGCGTATTCCCAAAGGTCTTTGAAGAAGTAAACTCCAAAGTAAGTTAAATATGCAGATACGTTATTAAGTAGAATGTTTGCATGAAAATGTATGGAAGGGGGTGGGATGCTGTAGTAACCAAGGATGGAACACTGCCTGGCCTTCTTGAGGTCCTAGGTTCTATCTCCAGCATTGCAAAATCAACAGCAGCAGCAGAGGAAGAAGGGGACATATAAGGTTCTTTTCTAGACTCAGTACATCGATATGGCCACTAAATGAAGAACAAATGTTATTCATGGAGGACTGGCATCTGCCCATACCTGGTGCTTACTGTCTGCACTGCTTGGCGTATCTCTCTCCCTGTTCGTATGTGGACAAGAAATCCCATCTGGTGGAGCAGGCTTGAGGCAGGCATGTAGCCTAGAAGCAAGAGCTTCTCCATGATTGGCCATGCTCCTGCAGTTTGTCTGGCTCCATTTGTATTTCTGAATTTTTCTGCAAGAAGCAGAGGTAGGAGTCTTCCTTGCCCCCAGACATCCAAGGGACATGCCTAGAGGCTTTCTCTTTAGTCTTTATGACTAGTAGTTTGCTGTTGTTAAAGGAGAAATGTCTACTTGTTCCTTATGGTTCCTTTTATATCTTCTGTTTCTTTGACCCCCCACCCAATCCAGGCATCCTTGCTGTATGCTTCCCCCAGTGTGAGCCATAGCCTGCTCCTCTCTCCTTTTCAAACAATGGAAATAATTGGCTGAGTCCCCTGGGCCTCTCAGAATGCAGTTAGCAGAGCTGGGACTTTGAAAGATTCCCACCAGGACTTACTTAATCCTCCCCAAATTTATTTCACCTCCTAATACCCTTCCTCCCTTCAATGTCATATGTAAAAATACTTCTAACCTCATCAGAAACTGGGGCTCCTCATGTCCTCTCCCTACCAGGTGGTCAATAATTCAGCACATGCTTCCTCAGCAATTTCTAATCTGTCTCAAAAAAAAAAATCACTTCTGAGCAAGAAGCTTCTTAACTTTGATGATTGTACACTGTGGACAATTTCTAATGTCTTCATAGTCCCCTGCAGTGCCTAACTTCAGAGACTTTTTATTCCCGTAACAGTTCCCGACATGGTTAAAGTATAGTTCAAATCCCTTATCCAGGGGGACCTGCTGACTCTCTGTCCCCTGTTCTCATCTACTCCAAGATCATGTGCTTAAATTCCCCACAGCGTGAGGACAGTTCTGGAGTTTTATCATATCTCTGTCACCCCAGTTTCCTGAAAATGGTCCTGAATAGGATATAGTATCTCTTAGCATTATTTCTAGAACTGGTAGACTGAGGCATGAGGATTGTCACCAGTGCTAAGTCAGAATGATCTACATAGAAAGGTACTGCTAGCCCAGTATCCACAGTCACACACACACACACACACACACACACACACACACACACACACACACACTCACACAAGACAGACAGAGAGTGGGGAGGGGGAGGGAGAAAGAGGAATGGAGAAGGGAGAAGGGGGCAGAGAGAAGGGAACAAGGAGAAAGGCAAAGGGAGAGACAGAGACTGAGACAGAGAAAAAAAAAGAGCTATGTCCTGTTCTGTCATCTTTGTCCCTGGCTGAGCCTGGCAATTGGCCCTGTAAATGACAGGAAGTGCTTTGATATTCTTTTTCACAGAACATGAAATAACTTTGTTGCTATGGTGGGCAGGCACTAAGAAATGGCACTGAGTACCTCAGTTTCTAGATGGGATAAGGAGACTTCTTGGGCTGATTGTTTCCTTTCAAGTTAAAACTTCCTAACTGTAGTCTCAGACACCTCAGAGTCATAGTTCCAGAGTTCACTAGATGTGATCTTTTGTCGCTTGTAAATAGAAGGTGTGGTATTGCAAAATATCTTGAATGAGCAAAGAACGCATTTAGCTCAAGTAAAAATAACTTGGCTAAGAGTAGCTTCAACCTGGCATATTGTCATCTGAACCAAACTGAGCATTGGCCTCTGTGGTGCTTAATACTGAAGAACTTGACAGGATCTAGAATCATCTATGAGTCAAGCTTCTGAGCTTGCCTAGGAGGAATTTTCTTAGTTATATTAATTAACCAAATTAGGAAGACCCTCAGTGTTGGCAGTACCTTCTGGCAGGAGTGCAAGCATAAGGAGTTCCTCATCCCCATTCTCCCTCATCCCCACTCTCCCTCATCCCCACTCCTCCTCATCCCCACTCCTCCTCTTCCCCATTTATCCTTTTCATTACTCCTCTTACTCATTCCTGCTTTTCCTTTTCTTTCATCCTTTCTTAACATGGGAACCCATATTTTTTTCTTTCAAAGATGACTGAAGGCATCTGGCTCCCCAAGAGTCCTCCAAGCCTTCAGCTCCTGACTGGGACTCTTGAAGAGCTGCTGAGTTCTCAGCTTCTTCTATGTGAAGATGGCCATTGTTGGAATACACAGACCATCATAAATAAGCCAATCTAATAATTTCTCTATTTATATATAAATATATATGTGTGTATGTATATATCTTACATATACATATGCATATATATATATATATTTATTTTTTTGCATGTATATTCATTTTTGGGGGGATTCTGTTCTTCTAGTGAACCCTGATGAGTGGGTTAGGAAAAAGGAAACAAGCAAACAGAAGTGACCAGTGTAGCTGTGGAGTAGGAGCCGATAGCAAGCACGCATATCACATCATGATGGTATAGGTTTTAGACTAGGTAGTGCAATTCCTTAGCCTCTGTTGAAGACATTCAAAATCAATTTTAGCATAAGGAAAACTCTTGGATTTTTCATGCCAGATTTCTGAATGACTCCGCCCAAAGAATTCACCTTGCAGCTGTCAATCATTGCCTTTATCCCATCGAACCATAGAGACAAAGGCAGTGATTTCCACAGTACCAGGATTTCTTCACCCACCAAGGTCTTCCATTATGCTTGTTACATAAAAGGCACTCCAGCAATAACTTCTGCTCAAACTAATGGGACAAATATCATGTTCTAGATGAGTCAATTTAGGTCCATGAAGAGAAATGGCAATTTCAAGGTCATTTGTTTCCAGAAAAAGAACTACAGCTTGGGTCTTCTGGCCTGTGATTTGACTTTCCTTTTTCTTTTTCCATATCCCACTTCCCCTAAAGAAATACACATGTAGTTTTTGATGCAGCGTTAAAATCAATTGCTCAGAGAAAACTTTGTGGACACATGGAGGGGCAGCCCTCTCATGGTAGTAGCCCTTGTAGGTGCTTCCTTAAGATCTCATCTAACTTCCTCTTTAATACTTTCGAATGATTTGTAACATGAAGCTGTAAATCCCTGAGTTCCAGGGCAGTGATGCAAGGTGAAAAGAGCCTGTACCTCTCCATGTTGTTTCTTGCTGGCAGAATACCTGTTTTATGATTCACCGCAGATGATTCACAATTTTAACCTGCCATTGTAACAGCCACAAAGTCAAGAAAACACCAGGGTTTTGTCATTGGGGGATGTCTGGAGTATCTGTGTCAGGTTGAAATCTCAGGTCCATTGCATAAATACATGCTGGGCTTGAAAGCTTGGGTAACTCCTCCAAGGCTGAGATGCTTCCTTTTGTGGACAGAAAGGAGCTGGGTGGTTAAGGCATTTCTAATGGACCAGGATCAGTGCATCTTGAAGCGTGTCTGGAAGTAAGGCTTTCTCCTTCATCATAAATAAGGAAAGAGTAGTTTCAGAACAAGGTCCAGAGTGGCTTGAGAACAAGGACATACTTGCCAGAAAATCCTACCTAGTAAATGCTGAAGGAGCTTTGCTCTGCCCAGTGGACTCTGTGTCAGACAAGTGTCCTGTTTGGGAATGACAAGATTCAAGCCAGCCCATGTGTACTTGTGGAAGAGATTAGAACCCATGTGGTGAAGGTGTTTATTAGCATCTGGATAGAAGCAGAAGAATCCTGTTACTCTTCTACAGCACAGGGGACAGCACAGAGTTCCACAAAGGCCCCTTGCCTTAGAGATTACCTTGGCCACACTCAAGAGATAAGGGGTACTGAGCTGCAGTAGACGTTCGGAAGAATCCTTTTGAGGTTCTGACACACTTCTTAGTTGAATATCTCATCCTTGTTCACATTCAAGACCAAAAGATTTCACGCTCACAGCTCTAACAACCACAGCCCACATAATCAGTCACACATACGGCGCCATTTCAGATCTGAGTACCATTGCGCAAACCTCCTAACCGCAGAAAGACAATCACTTCATAATGATTTGTTTTCCATTTGGGAAATGCAGCTAGAATTCCTTTAATCTAGGCTTTTTTAAAAATTCTTTCTTTCTTTCTTTCTTTCTTTCCTTCTTTCTTTCTTTCTTTCTTCCTTCCTTCCTTCCTTCCTTCCTTTCCTCATCCTCCTTCTCCTCCTTCCTCTTCTTCGCTAAATTAATAGAAATTGTGAATCATTCCTTTGACCTTTATATCATTTTCTTATCTCATTTAATATCGAGTCACATGCACAGGAAGGTTGTTATCCATCCATCACATGGAAAATGGTCAACAGATTAGGTATGCTTTTAGTGAGCTTTTGAAGAACATGGAACCCAATAAACTCAGACTAAACATTAAGTACACTGATTTCTCAAGGTGACCTTGTTTTTCCCCCATCTGACGTGTACTTAGCTTCTGTGTTATTTGATTAACCTCTTTTCCCTGCTTTACTCTGATTCCCAGTGTAGGGTATATTTTTAAGTCTCAATTTTATTAGGTATTTTACGCAAAGCCAAGTGCATTCACTTAAAGAGCAGTTTGATGGGTTTTGACAAATGCATACAGTAAGGCCACTGCCATATCAAGCTGAAGGTCATTTATATAACTCGCACACACACAAAAAATACCTTCGTAATTTCTTGCAGCCCAACTCACCCTGATTCCCAGCAGCAGCCAGTCCCTGCACCAATTCTGGTCAGCAAACGTTAGTTTTGCATTTCCTAACATTTTATAGAAATGGGCAAACAGTATTTACAAGTTTACATTTTCTTTCTGTGCCTGACTTTTATTAACAAAGTACTTTTGATAGTTATCATATGCTATATTCATATGTACCTTCCCGTGTATGAGTAAACTAACTTCTGTCCATTTATTCATGGAAAGCTTACGCTATTTCTAGCTGGATGCTATGGGGAAAAAAAACCACTGAAGTATTTGAAGGAACATACATTTTCATCTGTCTTGGGGAAATACCAAGAATAGAATAAGTGTGATTCCTTGTTTTACTATATTATAAATTAATTTTTCTTACCTCATTGGACACATGTCCAATAATGGCTTTTGTAAAGATTTTTTTCTTAATTGTACGTACGTGGTGTGAGCAGGTGTATAAGCATGTACACACGCAAGCAGGTGCCAGTGGAAACCAGAAGAGGGTGTCAGAAGACATGGAGTTGTTACAGGTGGTTGTGAGCTACCTGACATTAGGAACAGAACTCAGATCCTCTGCAAGAGCAGCATACTGTCCTAACCACTGGGCCAACTTGCTGGTGTTCTTTCTGGTAATTTCAATGTGTGGACTTATCTCAAAATGATCTTTTCCTGGAAAGTGGGTTCCTTTTCTTGGCTTGTTTAGATGAGTTAATTGTGGACTACATTAAACATGACTATCAAGAGGCAGCAAGTCTGGGTTATTTACTTTTTCTTGGAGATTACGCATGCTTGGTTTCATCAAATTGCTAGCTTAATTGGATTCAGACTTTACTGTCTCCTTCCTGTGGCAGGTGCACATACCATGGGAATCCGTTGTTTTGGCCTGTCCTGAAGCTGCTCAATTAGTCTCTCATGTGTGTCTGCCCAGGGCTCTCCAGAGTGCAGACACCTTTGGATTCAGGTTTAGAAGTTGTTCCCCTTAGTATTTTTACTTTCAGGGTTCGTTCTTTGCGTTGGGGCTGCGGCTTTTCATTTCTTTTCTTTGTTCTTTATCACAGAAAGACAGCTGCTTCTTCCCTCTGCTTTTGCACACTGTACAGTGCCCTCAGGGGGCTGCTGGTGTGTTTTGTGTAACGCGCTTGATTGCTAATGGAGGGGCAGTCTAATGGTGGACTTACGTCATACCCAAACACAATCCTCTTATTCATATTTATTCTATGAAGATGCACATTTCATAAAGTGTCTTTTCTTCAGGCATTTTTTTTCAGCTGTGTCTGCCACATTCAACTGCATTAATATGTTAAAAAAATAAAAACAGTCCATTTGGACTGTACAGCGTTTAAGTTATCAATCACTCTCATGGTTTTTCTTCTGTAAGCTAGCCACAGTGCTACCACTTCAAGATGAACACATAGACAACTGATCCCTGGCTACAAAAATAAGGCAGGCAGAGCACATACCACTGCAATACACTGAGGCATCTCAACATAAAATAATAACTTGGAGGTGGGCAGTGGTCTGGTAATTAAGTTGGAGCCTTGACCGTGCTAGGGAGGCAGTCTCCCACTGGACTCTATCCTTGACCAAACACAATGGGTTAAAATCAACAACAATTACTATGACTACAACAGGGTTTGAGACTGAAACGAGGTCAAGGCAATGATATTAGGGATTTTACTTATTAATGAGAAGTATCCAAAATCACAAAATAGCTATTCATACAACTTGAGATAGGAAGAGTCTTCACAATATGATGACTTGGGTACCAAATAAAGACGGTAGGGATCTGTCATTTTGGATAGGTAGAGCAGATGACAGATAATGGCATAAAGTAGAAATAGAATTGAAACTCCAAGTCACTGTATGATGGTTAGTTTCTTCTTTCACAAGGGATCTAAGACTCTATAGTTGCCTAGAACTGTGATCAGTACTAAACGTACCATATATATGTGCATGTATGTATGTGTATGTGTATATAAGTATACATATATATGTATATATACATATATATGTATGTATATATATACATAAAGCATATACATATATGTATTCATGTGCATATATACATATATGCTGCCTTTTCCTTTACATACATATGGTAAAGGTTAATTTATAAATTAGAGTAAGAGATGACAAACAAAAGCAATAACACAATAGAAAAACTATAGTTCTCTACGTATTGTAGCCAAGGTTGTGTGAAGGATGGATGATGGCTCAGGCAATAACTTCCCATGCTGTCTCCACCTCTCCGTGTGGTCATCCAGTGGCATAGTGCTTACATGAGGCAATGAAGGGAGGTGGGCAGCATATGCCAGCATGTAGGGCTCTTTGCACACAGCCCCGGGTGATGAACTACTGATCTGATAAACAAGAGAGTCGTTATCTACAGAGTGGGCAGGTGAGATGTCCGTCATGGATAGGAAGGCTGAAGCAATGATGCATATCACAGCTGGGATGGAATGTATACTGGTTAAGTTTTTCAAATTGACACAAACATAGACATATCTGGGAAGAGGAAGGATGGAATGAGGAATCGCCTCCATTAGACTGTCCCGTCAGGAATTCTGTAGGATGTTTTCTTGGTTAGTGATTGATGTGAGAGGCCACAGCTCACTGTGGACATGGTTACCCTTGAGCAGGTAGTCCTATGTGATATAAGAAATCGGGCTGAGCAGATCAGTAGACTGTGTTTACTTATGACCTCTACTTTAGTTCCTGCCTCCCGGTTCTGCCTTGAGTTTCTGTCCTGACTTCCCTCAGCGATGGATTGTGACTGGGATATGTGCACCCAATGCTTTCTTTCCCCAGTTGCTTTTTGGTTATGATGTTATCACAGCAACAGAAACCGAACTAGGACAGAACAGGACAGCAACAACTTCATCACACCAATTAGAAACTTCGGAGTGACTTGGTTCTGGACTTTTCTTAACATTTTTGACCATCACTGACAGGGTTCCTGAAACTGTGTGAAGGGAAACTACAGTTGAGTGGTAGATACTCTAGTAAGAAAAGGCTAGCCATGGACACCAAGATGGCACCCTTCTTGTGTGACTTTGTGTGTGTGTGTGTGTGTGCGTGCATGTGTGCACATGTGTGTGCTTATGTGTATGTGTGTGTGTGTGCATGTGTGTCCATGCACACATGCTCTTTTGCACATGCATGCACATTTCAGCCTCTAGGATGTGATCTTCCTCTTAGAGTACCAAGGATATCAGAGCCACACTCTACCTCTTTCCTACATACACAATGACTTACATTCATAAACTGCCAAGCCACTGTTCCTGGACTCATTTGTTCCTCAAACTTGATCTACACATGCTGGTGTCTATTATTAGCTGTATTTATCTACTTCAGTTATTTGAACGATCCATTTCCATTTCTGTCCTGACTTCCTTTATTCTTAGTCATGTTGTTCCTTTAAAATATTACTATCACGTGTGTCAACTCTTCAAAACTAAGCTAAGAAATGTACATATGTACTCTACCAAAGTTGATGCCTTTGAAAGTTTTGCTCAGTGACAAAATATCACCTGTGCTACCCAGGTCCTAGGGCACGTCTCTTTACTGGTGGGCCTCTCCTGTCCATGATGGGGTGACATTGTTCCAATTTCTATTACAGTTTTATCTGTTGGACATTTCTTTTAAAAATAGATTAATGTTATTTTATTTATGTTTATATGTACACATCTGTGTGCACGAAATGTATGCTCAGTACTTGTGGAAGTTAGAAGAGGGCATTGGATCCCTGGGAGCTGGAGTTATAGGCTGATGCTAAGGTGCCGTGAACTGAACTCAGGCCCTCTGCAGGGACAGCAAGTTCTCTCAGCGGCTGCGCCATTTCTCCAGTCTCTCTTGTAGACGTGTGTATTGTCTCTCTGTGCTACCCTAAACTTACAATCATTCACTTCTGCTTAATCTCCAGCCTGCATATGGGGGCTTCAATTAGTAAAATCCTGAGGTTTTAGTTACAACGTATTCTGGAGTTTATTCACTGCCTGGTGTTCCTATAGTGATGTTCCAACCAAAGTCCTGGATGGCTCCCCTTCTAGTGCTATTAAAACAACGACCTAGCAGGTTCCTCAGCCCTTAGCCCTCAGTTCTATCATATGCCACATCGCCAATTCAGCCACTGGAGTCATTTATCAGGAGCACGATCTAGTATCGCTCCCTAATTTAGGCTATGCCCCTTGCATGGAGTGAGCAGCACTGGGAGACACGAGCTCCAGAGCATGTCTTCAGCGCTCACCTCGGCCTCAGCTCTTGCCAGTCCCTGTTCTCTGCACACGCTGTATGTTTTTCATCCATGCATGCCTGCAGTTTCCCCTGCATAAAATAACATCCATGTCCCCCTCCAGCTGGGCACTGCCTACTGTTCTTAAGAGAGTCCATCTATCCCACTGTACTCCCTTCCTGCCTCTGTCACAGACTTTAATGCATTGTATTGGCAGGGTTCCTTTATATGTTTGTACTCTTTACTATGCATCAGCCAGCCAGTAGAAATCATTTTTTAATTTCATATTTGACACTAGTCCGGTACCTGTCTCTTGATGCTTTCTTCAAGGATGAAAATATGAACGTTGAGTTGCAAAAGGGACATTTTGGGTATTTCATGAGACTCTGGAGAATGCCTGGAAAGTGTTATTATTTTCTTTCTCGATTTTCAAGCTATTTTCTAATAACGATTTTCCTCAGTCCCTTGGAATATGCACCATATGATCTCAGCTATGAGATGCTTTCGTGAGCTGAGTGTGTCATTGGCGGTTTGTACACCCATCTAGTCACCACCTGAAGTATACTATACACCTCAGTGGTGCATAATAGACTGTAACACATTTTATGATGTCGAGCAGGTATTTTATTGTGCTCATCCACTCTGGGGTGGGGGGTACATGTCAGGGATGTCTGGCACCTGAACAGACTTTAAAGTAGCTAGAAGCTATAATCAACCTAGGGCAGCAGTTCTGAACCTGTAGGTCACAACACCTTTGGGGGTCAAATGACCCTTTCACTAGGGTCGTCTAAGACCATCTGCATATCAGGTACTTACATAACGATTTATAACGGTAACAAAATTAGAGTTATGAAGCAGCAATAAAAATAATTTTATGGTTGGGGGTCACCACGACATGAAGAACTGTATTAAGGGGACACAGCATTAGGAAGGTTGAGACACACTGAGCTAGGACCTTCTGCATTCTTGTTTGTCATCTAGGCTAATTACCTAAAGACCAGAAACATCTACCCTTGGTATTCCAAATGGGCTGTAGCTGTTTATGGCATAGATCTGGAGCCTCCCAGTACACGGAGGTGAAAACTGATCACATAGAATCACACCTGCAACCTCCACAAGCTGAAGTAATCGCGTGAGAGCTAAAGCACAGAGGTCCTAGATAACCAGAATCAAGGAAAGAACCCAGACTCACACATGGGGCTATTCTTCAAGCTTTCTCAGTGCTAGCCTCAGCTGTGTTCCTCAGATGGTCCCCAAAAGGGAAGGACTATCCTTTTCTTATTGGCCCGTCTTCCTGGGAGAGATGGGATTATTGTACCTGCAGTAGAATGCTTTTCTGTTCCAAGGTCGCCAGCATTTTCTGTTTCAGGGGCCTCGTTAACCTTTAAGATGGTTTGCATGGGAATAAACATGACCTTCTGGACGTGTCTCAGGGGTTCCCTGTAGAGAGACTGTTGAGATATCAGCTCTCTGTGTCTCAGCAGTGGCTTTAATGTTCTCAATCCCTCCCTCTCTTTCCACTACCAATCAAGTTTCTTTGAGTTAGAGAAATAGCTACAGCTCTGGGGCACAAGAGACTTTCTGTAAGGGAGTCACCCAAAATTCTCAATGTACCATGTCCTGGAATATATTCCTTTCCTTGTTAGTGGCAAAGGTCCACTAAAGTTTGAAAGCTGTCCCTGTCCCCCAGCCCTCCCTACCCCCACAGGACTGGCTTAGCATCCATGTTCCCAGGTAGCTTTGCATGCTCCTGTCTGCAGAGCTGGAACTTAATGCTGTTGCATCCCAGAGGTGTCTTCTGTCTGGACAAGGAACATACATCATTTCAGGATACATGACGCTGGACAGTAGATTATAGCTGGGGACTTTCCACCATTTTGGGATGCTTGGGTGTGCTAGAGATCCCTCAGGCTGTCTTCCTTATGCACTATACTGAGGTATCGGAGAACCTTGTTTTGTGGTTCCTTGGCTCCCCAGGCTTGACATCTAGCCTCTGTTAGGTCTCCAAATGGCCGCCATGTCAAGGCAGGATGAGGATGTTTTACTCATTCCCAGCATCCCCTGCCCCCAGTGATTCACTTAAGGTTTTCTCATCTCCTATGCTAAGAGTAATTAAATGAATTCGATGAAAAGTTCATGTTTTCAAAGCCTGGCCATCAGGGGGTAAGCAGAAAGAGGAAAGGAAAGGGTTCATTTATTAAGGTGAAATTCTCCTGTGCCCGGAAGCCAATGTTCTAGAATCCAAAAGGAAAAAACAAAACAAAACAAAACAAAACAAAACGCTTTGTTACAGACAAGATTGAGTTGGGTTTTGCTGCAGTGGTTATTGCTGAAAAGTTCCACCATGCAATGAATATTTTTTTTCCTACTTTGCTGCAAGGTACAGCTTACTAAGTTCGGAAGAATGGTGGAGATGGCAGAAGATCTGACTAGAAGTTTCCATGTGTCCAAGTGAACAAACTTTCACTTTCCTCATGGCAAAGGGATCTTGCTTGTGACTGTGTGTGGGGCTGCAGGACTCCTGGTCCCACACTTCAGCTTCCAAATGAGACAACAAAGCTGATGTCGTTATTGGGAGCTTTCCATGTATCACATACAGACAAGCTGGCTGCGGCTCACACCATACAGGTGACTGAGGATACAACTGCTCCGACTGAGCAGCGTGCTCAGACAGAAGGACAGAGAGATGCTGAGGACATGACATCTGCCTTGGAAAGCACCACACCAGTCTGTATAGATGCTCCCAGGGTTCAAGTACATGATGTCAAAAGCCACACAGAACGCCAGAGAGCTAGCCTACTTACTGAGAGCAGAAGCCAGCATGCTTCCTTGCTGGGAAGGGCTGTTCGGTGAGGAAGTCCCGAACACTGATTGTGAGATATGTTGGATCCCAGTGCCCTCACCAAGTGCAGGATGAGCTTATTATGCAAGGTGATGAGCTTCCTGGAGCACAGCTGCAAGTCAGGGACACCAATATCTGTCTTAGAGGGCTGCTATTTTTAAGTAGATGAGAAAATACACGAGGCACTAGGCATGGCACCTGGTGAGAGCCTGGATTTTCAAGCAGAGGCACCTTGGTAGAAATCCAAGCTGTACCCTGAATGATAGCCAATGTGGCCTTGTTTGGCTCATCTGTTTAATGGGTTAACAACGATTGTCCAATCATTCATTTTTCACACTCGATGGCGATTTGTAAACACAAGAAAACTAAACACAGAAGAAGCAGGCATAGAGATCCTGCTCACTGTCCATTATCATCCCCTCACCTGAACCTGAGCCTGTGCAGGAAGGAGCTCCCTTGCCACCATCACAGATTTTTCATGACCTACCAGGACCCTGCTGGGCTCCTCACACATCTCCTGTGTACACTCACAATCAGGAATGGATTTGCTGTCCATTGTGGCAAGAACAAGAGTGTTCATGTGTAGGTGCCAACTATATACATGTACCAAAGGCCATCCCTGGAAGGCACAGCCATGAGTCATACCTGGTTAAACCACAGATTTACCTCACTTCATCCTGACCACCATGACGAGCTTAGTAAAGAATGCATGAGAAAGCCCTTTCTCCTTGTTAAAAACTGAGGAATCTGTGCTGTAGAATATGGGAGAGCCCCTAAGCTTTTCTTGAAGCGAAGAAGTATTTGATAAAAGAAGAAAGAGAATCAAAAGTAAATGAGAAAGAAGAAATTCAGGGGCTTTACATCAGTTAGAGCACAATGTGCTCAGGTAACGGAGTGCCTTGGATTGGGGGCAGAGGAGAGGACAAGGTCTGGGAAAGCAAGCCGAGGCCCTTGCCAGTCCCACTCACATCTTGGGGGAGGGGCGGGTGGTGTTCCTCCCCTGGAAGGAACTGGGCACCTGTTAAAGGGCTGGCGATATACCTTCCGGGTCTCTTGCTAGGACTGAATAAACCCGAGGAGCAACAGCCTCAGGTGTTCCGGAAGTCTTTGTGCTCGATGTAGGAGCTGAGCACAAGACAGACATATGAAAAATTAATTCTGTGATTTACCTTGAGAAAGGGCGGCGGAACTGGACCGGGCGCGTGCTCGGTGACAAGAAGGTTGGGTGGTAATGAAAACTGGAACACTTAGGTATTCCAGGGTTGTCACAGTGTAGAGCAGAGCTCCAAGAACACAGGGCGCCTGGGAGCTTCCATGGTCATCATTTACATCTGATATTCCAAATACCCAAGACTCGGCAGCTGGGAGGAGAGATGAAAGAATTATTGCTTCTATTTTTCGGATGGGAAAAACAAGCACACAGGCATTATGAAAATCATAGTGTATTAAAAATGGAAGGGATCTTGGCTACATACGCTTAGCAACAGGGTTTACCACAGCGCACCCCACACATGGAGACCTAGACATATCCAACTTATGAATGCAGATGGAAATAGTGAGTGAACAGAAAAAAAAATCAGAGAAATGTAAACAAACCCCAAACCCCGAGACTCTTAAAAATGTCCAGCAAGGGGGTTTTAAAGACTCCTAAAACCAAAACAAAGGGAGACAAATGAACTTCAAGGTCGCCTGACCCAAACCTCTCACTTTATGGATTAGGAAATGAAGGTCTATATTATATTTAAAAGCTTTTCATCAATGAAATGTGTTTTCTACTTTCTATATCTGAGCGTGGAATTATTTCCACTTTAATGTTTCAGATTGATTTTTTTTTTCCAAATGGGCTTTTATCACAGCACTGCTGACCTCCCAGAAAGCAATTCTACACTAGAGTGGTGGGGAACGCCTCTCACAAAATCTTAACCTTCAGGGAGCCGTAACTTTACACAGCCACAGAGATGTCCCTGGGCTAGAGGCACCATGCTCCTCCAACACCCTCCTTTCCTCCACTCAAATAATACCTTTAACCCTTAATTTCTTCATCAAGCTGCCAGGAATGTTCCTTGCCTTTATTTTTCTAAAGTTGCTGGGGTGAGTGCAAAGTGGGAGAAGTCACAAAAGCCCTCTGACTTGATATTGACTGATCCTGAGATCTGCCCCCAAGGAATAAGGCAGCCCAGGGAGTTCAACCCGGTTACATGACACAACCAGAGAGCTAGCCAGAGAGTTCCTCTTATCTGATACTTGGTGCTACTGCCACCAGTCAACTTGCTATAGGCAATGACTACACATAAAGCTCCTGAGGCAACGGGAAGGAAATCCCCATTAGGCTGGGGCCCTGCTCCAAGAAGCCTTCCTTCAGAAAGCACAGCCAGGGAGTTCCAGCCAGCGCTTCTCTTTCCAACAGATGTGCAGTAAACGCTGCCTGGGGTGTAGACACTAAGCTGCAGCTCGCCCTGCTGCAGAGTAGCCCCGTATAGTATCTCATTTCATTCAGTTTTTATTCAGCTTTGTCTGTGTGACAGGTGCAACCCACCTTGATTAGGAGACAGAGAGGTAGTTTATAGAACTTGGAAAATGTCCCTGGAGGGTAAAGAAATGTGCTATATTTAATAGCAACTGTCTCATTCATGTACTTAGGATCCTTTACCCACCCCTTTTCTTCATCTTGTTCTTTAGGGTTCCACTAGTGAGTTACAAGCCCGAAAGCATATGATTCTAGTGCAGAACCCAGGTAAACACAAATACTCAGTTGCTGGACCTTTGGTCTTGCTTTGGTTTAAGTTGAATTAGGCAGTCCTGTCAGGCTCACTAAAAATAACCCAGACTCTGTGGTGGTTTTGTTTTTGTTTTTTAATTTTGCCACTAGGAATTTATTTGAATCTTTTGGAAAAGAACATTCTGGTATCAGTTTCTCCTTTCACCCTTGGCTATGCAGGTTAAAGAAACCCAGTTCCAGAGGGAACATGTGATATGTTCTAGCCAATCAGAACAGAACACAGTGTACTCCAGCGCACTGACTGGCCAAGAGCGATCACAAGTTTCAAACCGAGTGAATTGGGGAACAATAAAAACCCACACCAAGACCTAGCCGTGAGCAGCGAGCTTTCTTCTCTAATGTACCAATGCCCTGAACCTAGACAATGTAGCAATCGAATTGTGGTGTTGCTTTTAAAGTCTTCCGGGTAAAGTCATCCTGGAACAAGGGGAAGCAGGCCCAAGATTATGAAGAATGTGACCAGGCTTCCCCCACCTTGCTGAGCTGAGGCAGGGACCCTAGCTTTGATATTCTTTTATGTTAAGTCTACCCTAGCTTTGATATTCTTTTATGTTAAGTCTATTTTGCATATAATTTATTTGTAACCTGTAGCATTGGCTGACACCGAATTCCTCTTGCCTGCCATTTTTAATTTTTATAGTCCGACTTTGAGTTTGTCACTGCCAGACTGTTTCCCATGACTTGGTTTTACCAAATGTTGAGTATTTTTAAACCAATGTTTATAAAATTTAAGCAACAGTTTAAGGTCAAACTGATTATTTACCAACACAGCTTGGGAAGAAGGAAAAAAAAAAAAAAAAGACCCGACTCTTCTTTTTACATTTGTCTCTAGACCTTTCCTAGATTCTAAATCTTCCCTTGTACCCTACCTAGAAATAACCAAAAACTTTACTTTTGTCTTAATTACATGTTCTTAATTTTCAATATTACCATATACTCAATACCTAATGTACTGTAGCCTGCTTGGTTTTAACTTTGTTTATATGAAGTCACAGTGTTCATATTCTTTCTTGACTTGTATTTTAAATCTGGTTGTCCATCTTTACATTCTTCCATTTGGGTCTGTGCAGCTGCACAGAGTTGCTTTACATATCTGATTTGGGCAGTATTGTTTATCTCCAGGATTGTTTGCTTGATGCTACAAACATTTCTGCTATGAACATTCTGGGATGGGTATATTTATCTCATGTATATACATATTCATGTAGGGAGAAGAGCCTGCCTTCCCTAACTTCTCAGCAATTTCAAATTTACTGAAAAAGTCAAAACTATTTTTTAGACTGGCCCCTAGGATATGCATTCCTGTAAATGGAGTGCATTTTCTCCATAGTTTGTTTGAAACTAGATATCACCAGCCTTTCCTGTTTTGTCAACAATGGCGGCTGCGCATTTTTCTGTCTCTTCAAGCAAGTTGAGCTTACATTTTTCTGATTGATGACATCAAAATCGCAACAATATCTGTATCACAAGAATTTGATCAATGTCACCTCTGAAGGTAAAACTGAAGGTAAGCTTAATCATGTTTTAATTTTTAAGTGAATACATGGCAGATTTATTGAAGTAATTAATCAATGAGAAATCAACAATGGAACTGGATAAAGCAATGTATGCCGTGAGCAAAGGGAGAAAAGTGCTTAATTGAGAAGGTTAATTTCCCTGGGAAACTTGGCAGGCATCCCACAGAAGAGTCAGCACAAGGCTTGAGAGTTTCTCCTCTATCCTACAGAAGTCCTTGAGTGGAAACAAAAACAGTAACAACGACAGTAACAACAACAAAGCTTTGTATTCTTTCTACGTCTGTCTTCTGCCCATACAGAAGTGAGAACTATGTGGACCACTGCTAAGTCAAAGGAAAACGTCTCAAGAGCAATCCGTAGGAAGATTTATTTTTTTTCCCAGAGGATCATCTTGTAACCATTTTAGGTTTGGCCTCTCCTGAAGCAACTCTTGCTTGCCTCTGCTGCAGCCAGCAGAGACCTTGATGAGAGCCAGCAGCTGCTGGTACCAGGCATGATGAAGGAAGGTCCCTGTTGATGAAAGTCGCTCGCTGTGTTCTGAAACAAACAAACAAACAAACAAACAAACAAAACTCCATCAACTTACAAAATTTTAAAGAGTTTCTTCTTGGATTATAAAAAGCTCCAGAAGTTAGTCTCGATCACAACTAGTTTCATTGGGGAAATGGACTTGGCTCATTTACATAGTTGCACAAAAACTATTAATATTAAAATGCCACAGCTGATGTTGCTAGCAAAGAGAGAGCTCTGTGGCTCTAAGCAAATTTTAAGAGCAGAAATTAACAATTTGTGTGTGTTTATACACATGTGCATACATGTTCATATGTGTGGATGCATGTTCATACATGTATATGTATGTATGTCGGTGTAGCAGGTAATATTTAGAAAACAGCACCGGGTCTGGCTTGTTCCCGGGCAGCCGCCAAGTTTCCGCTACTGCTCAGCTCTGACCAGGGCTCCAGCTAGCTAGATGCACAGGCTCTGGCACCCACGAGACACCAGCATAGTGGCTGGCTCTGCCAATCCACCACGCTGTCCACAATGCTCGTCCGAGCCCAGACCATTCCCACTACCATTCCCACTATGCCCGCGGTACCCAATAGAATAAAGACTCTTAATCCTTAACGATTATCCAATAGATTTATATATTTGGAAATTCTCAAATAACAAGATGCCCTTGCAATTAGAATTGTTGCCCAATTATCTAACCTAGGTATTATAACTACCTTAGACTGCTAGAGACACGAGTTCATCCACAGCCATCTTCTCTCCTCCTCTGCTTCCTTCTCCCTCCTCCCCTTTCTCACTCCGCCTACCTTTCATACTGCCCAATGACTGAGCTTTATTGCAAATGTAGCATGAAAATATCCCGCTACACGTGGGGGGAGACATCAACCTCAGGTGTTGTGTCTTGGAAGCCATCCACCTTGATTCTTGAGACAGAGTCTCTCACTACCATGGATCTTTCCAAGTGAGCTTGGCAGTCTTATGAGCCCCCACAGATTCAACTGTCTTTGGGATTACAAGTAGACACTACTACGCCCAGCTTTTGTGCGTGGGTTCTGAGTATCAAGCATAGGTCTTTACACTTTCAGAATCTATAACCTACTGCCTTATTCATCTCCCAAACGCAGAAGACTAACTTCTCTTTAGAGAAACAAAATACTTTCTACTGTTTCACAAATGGGCTGTGTTTTGTTTTGTTTTGTTCTCTCTTCTAAGCTACAGCTTGAAAAGCAAACCTAAGATACTCATGCCCACTAGTTGTGCCACAAGGTCTTTACATGCGGGTGAACTCCTGTGTTCTTTGCCAAGATTTCTGAAACCTGCAGACAGCCCTCCTCCCTGTCTGTAAGGGCCAGCAGCTTTAAGGCAAGGTGCCATGCCCTGCAATGGCTCTGGGCCAAGAACTATGAGTAGGGCTAGCCAGGGACTGAGGATTGGACAGATACATAGACATGGAAAAGCCAAGATCAGGTGGTGCTGTAGCCTCCCTCTGTGGCATGCCTCAGGAGGCACACAGCCAAAGGCACAAATCTTGGCAGCTTTAAATGCTACTCAGTTAAAAAAAAACAAACCCAACCAGTTATTTTTCTGATGTGTTTGATGACTGTATATAAGCAGGTAAGACTGGTCAGGGGAGACACCTACGCACTTTTATCCAGTGGCTTGGTCTCATCTTCTCACACCTCGGTGGTTCTCACCCTTCCTAATGCTTCCACTGTTTCATACAGTTCCTCATGTTGTGGTGAGCCCCAAACACACAATTATTTTTGTTGCTACTTCATAGCTGTAATTTTGCTACTGTTATGAGTCATAGTGTAAATATCTGTGTTTTCTGATGGTCTTGGGAGACCCCTTCAAAAGGTCATTTGAGTCCCAAAGAAGTCACAGCCCACAGATTGAGAACCACTGCCATACCTGTTTATACCAATGGCTTCCTCTATTCTGGGGGAAGAGAATTTTTCTAACTCCCTGGAGTTCCAGTGGTGTCTGCTCAAATATTTGAGATGGGTTTTAGCACTTCAATATAGACAGGATTTAATATGTCACATGGATTAACCAACACATGTACACAACAGCAGCCCCTTTAGACGAGAGCAGATATAATTGGAAATTAACTGGGACCCGCCTCCTGGGTGCTTGGCCCCACAATGACAGCACAGATGTGGCCCAGTTAAGTCAGCAAATCCTAGGCGTGCAAAAGGATTCAGATCACATTGATCTCTCTGGCTAATACTGCAAAAATGATCCTTGGTGAGATTCAATCCCTCAACTTGCTAAAACATTGCTCGTGTTTCTCTTGCTTGTAACAGCTGTCGTGAGCTACCTTCTCATCCTTAAGTATGGCATCGGGCACTAACCCTGGCATAAGTGTAAGGCTCCACTCTGAACATATATGAAATCAGAAAGGGGTATGCAAGGAGCAGCTGAAGTTCTGAGTGAGTGTGTATTGTTTGACATCGACTACCAGTGGAGCCATTAATATAGCGATTATTATTATTCTGAGGGTTTGCTACACCCCCTTGTTGCCTTTAAACATCAACTAGGGTTTTCTACCTCAACTTTAGACTATTTAATACCCAAATAAAAGACACAGAGACTTTATACATTTGTAACAAGCCTTATAGCACTACAGCTGGGCAGATATCAACCCTCAAAGCTATCTTGTCTGCTTCCCCTACCAAAATCCCCATAAATGCTTGCATCTGTTCCGTTTGCGCTACTCCTGCTTCATCAGGCCATCCTTCACGGCCACAAGCTCATGGTCTATACTATCCTTTGGTGTCTTCTTCCTCCCTCCTCCCTCCTCCCTCCTCCCTCCTCCCTCTTGCCTTCTCTTCTTTCATGGTGGCCCCTCCCTCAGACTCCAAGCTCAGAAACTGAAGCTCCACTTACTTCTCTTCTGCCCAACCCAGGATGTAGGCATCTTTATTAGTCAATCTGGGACAACAAGGGAGCAAGGTTTTATACAACAAAAGCTGGTATACATACCAATTCACTCTTCTTGGGGCAACCAGGTCTTGGAATATGGTATTTAGCATTTAAATACACAGCAGCACCAGACCAACCCCAACACAAGAGAAAAAGACCAACTCACCAAGCGTCAGTGTGGCCCAGGCAAGTGACTAATCAGGTGGGCCCACTTCCCACACAGAGCTCTATGCCCATGCATCTATCACCTGCCAGCTGCTTGGCTTTGTCAGATGTAACATAAACACAGTCCATGCAAACATGGGAACAAGCTCCGGTCCCTTGGCTGCGTACCTAGCCTTCGACTTTCTCCATTTATTTACTTATTCATTCATTTTCCAAGGAGCCAAAATCATCCTTCCCTTTCACAGAAACCGCAGGCACACATCCCAGACATAGCCCAAGAACTGATGAAGCTGTTTTATCTCCAGCCCACTTTCGTGGTCTATCTAAATCTTCTCCAAATCGACACAGATAACTCCTATCTCTACTTGTCCCGTGTGTGGGACTCTTAGGATTCCACATCCCTCGTTTGTGTTCGCTTTTACCTTTTGCTTTTTTCTTTATTTTCATGTTTCTCTTGGGAATGTTCCCTCTTTTGACCAGTGAGAGTTTCCCACAGTGAGATTTCTGAGTCCCTGTTCAGGTGTCACTCGCCACACTTGACATAGCTCCATGGATTGGCCTAACTGGGTAATGAGTGAATGAAGAAATTCCACATAGAAAAGCTGGTATTGGATGAACTGGGCTCTCTAATGAAGAACAGTCAACGTGATGGATGCTTAGTGTGTTTGTTAGAGACAGTTGAACAGGGAAGTAGTGTTATTACACATAGATTAACAAAGATATGGGGTTATTGTATATGGCTGAAAAGGGAGGCAGGTATATATAATGTGGGTGGGAGTAGTCTCCCTGAAGGGGCCTAAACACCCAGGGGGAGAAAGCCATGATAGACATTTCCTGCATATGCTCTAAACAGATGCCCTAAAATCATGGGAAGTCTTTACCATTTCCTGTGGATGTAAAGCTTTGAAATTCTTACTATGGCCATGCCCAGGTCAAACAATACACATTCACTCAAGATTTCTCTAATTCCTTATAGGAAGGGACAGTAAACCCTATGTCAAGGGCTACATAGAAAACATTTTAAAATTGGAGGATCACAAGATCTTTGTGACAACTCTACAGACAGCATATTTGGTGATATGTATGCCTGTCTTCTAATAAAGTCATATTTGCACATATAGTGGCATTTCATTTACAGGTGTATACTTCAAATCTTGCAATGTGCTCCAGCTTCTTTTTATCAGATATTCTGGAAGGAGAAAAATATAAACAGATCAATATTCTGAGACAAAGTTATCACTTTTAGCCAAGGGAAATTGAGTTCTGGTTTTGGATCAATATAATTGCCTTAGTCATGGTTTCTATTGCTGTGATGAAACATCATAATCAAAAGCAACTTGGGGTGGCAAAAGGGTTTATTTGACTTACACTTACATATCTCGGTTCATCATCAAACAATCATAACAGGAACTCAAACAAGGCAAGCACCTGGAGGCAGGTGTTGATACAGAGGCCATGGAAGGGTGCTGCTTACTGGCTTGCTCCTCATGACTTGCACAGTCTGCTTCTTATAGAACCCAGGACCACAAGTCAGGGATGGCACCACTCATCATGGGCTGGACCCTCTTCCATTAATCAAAATACCCTATAGTCTCACCTAGGACATGAACTGAGGGAGGGATTTTTCTCAGTTGAGGTTTCCGCCTCACAAATGATTTTAGCTTGTGTCAAGTTGACATAAAACTATCCATCAAAGTACTATTTGATATTAAATGGATCATTCTTCTTTTAAAAGCTCTTGAACAAAGTCATCAAAATAGTGTCGTCTTCAGGAGAATCCTTACATTCTACTGCAGACTCATTTCAACAATACTGGAATCAAGGCAGAGTTCCCTCCTGAAAGAATATGTACTTTGTTCATTGTCAATCACATCCATGAAAAAGTTTCTGGTTTCATTGGAGACTCGGTGGTGTCATGTGATGATTTTCTGGAGGCTGTCTGGTGAGGAGATGGTTTGCTGAAGCAGGCATGTGAGAGGATGTTTTACTGAGGCAAACAGTTGAGGGGACGGGTGATATTTGAGACTATAAGTAGAGCCCAACAGACAATGGACAACGCTCTTGTGTCGGTCTACCTTGCAACACTTCGCCAGTCATCACTGATCTTCTTTTGTCATGACGTCAAAAAGAAAAATGCAACAAAAGACTTCTCGTGGCATTCTGGCTGCTTCCTGTCACTTCTACAGACTCATGCCAATTCGGCAGAGCCTCACTATTTCTTCTGGATCGAACCACTGCTACTGATTCATGTTTGGTGTTTGCCAATTGGACTGGACTCCGGCTATTTATCTGTGTTTGGAATTGCCCCAAAGAACTACTTCTAAACAGGTCCACATCCCATTTGTCCTACTAACCCTGTCTTTGGTGGGTGGGCTAGAAGGGAGATTGAAGTGTCTAAAAATCCTTATTAAAGTAGATTTTGAAAAATCTAAGAGTATACACTTACATTTTACAGCAATAAGAACAATGAAATTATTTGTTTAATTTTAAACAAAATTGTTCCTTTGCCCAACCAAAGGACCTCATTAACTTTCATGCTAAATGGCATTCTGATGCCTTCACTGTTCTGAGTAGGATCTCATGTTAACTCCCACTTTCACCCAAGTGTGAAATATGTCACAGAAAGGTCTAGGATCGTAGTTCTCAACCCCTTTGAAGCAATAAAAATAAATTCATTCTGCAATCAGATATTTACATTATGGTTCATAACAGTAGCAAAATTACAGTTATGAGGTAGTGACAAAGACAATTTTATGGTTGGGGATCACCACAACTCAAGGAACTATATTAAAGGGTTGCAGCATTAGGAAGGTTGAGAAACACTGACCGGGAAGAAAGTGGCTATGGTTAGCTTGTTAATGAACTTGAAGGGATTCTTTGTAGTTATATGTTGGACTTTGCAGGTCAATTTTACTTATATACCTTCTGTCTTCTTAAAGTGGCAAAATGGACACTTGTTAACGTTAAGAAATTTACCCACCCTCTGACATTTAAGCAAATAAAAAGCGAAGAATGTACACATGTACTTTATTTGTTGGCAATCTGTCATACAAAGAAATTAGCAAGTATTTAGGTAGTCATACATACTAAGCAAGTCAATTAATGTATAAAGAACTTTCCATTAACTAACTGATTCATTGATTATGCTTAAACTGACACACTGTGGAACACAATTACCACCGATACAAAACATTTCCCCAGCATTCTATTTCTCACAATCTAAAACGTCTGTGAGTGACATAAGTCTCTTTAGTAAGTAAAGAAAAAAAACCCAGACAAACAATCAAATCAAACAAACAAACAAAAAACAAAACCGTTTTTTTAGGAAGGTTAGGCCAGTCAGCCTCTCAATTCAAAATATTGAAGCCCAGGCCTTTGTTTTCCTTTAAAAAGTAAAGTGTAAAACATTGTTCATTTTATTATACTCTACCTCAAAAGGCAAATGTATTGGCTGTCTGACGATTGGAAATTGCCTTCTAATCTCTTAGATGTAACTTCTGAATGAGCAGATTTAAGACATTTCTGTTCTTTTCATTGTGGGTTTTAAGGCTAGCACACATAAAATATCATCAGCAAGTTGGATTCTTTGTTGTAAGGAAGTTGTGAAACTATTAGTTTTAAATACATTCTCACAAATGCCCATAAACCAATCAGAACAGAGCTTAGTGGCTTTGGCAGACTATACAATGTATCAGCATATGCTGTAGATTAGTATGGCCTACGGATACATAGGGACGTGTCAACTTATTCATCCAGAAGCCTGGTCTTCTCTCAATCAGAAGCACACAGAACTTACCTTTGAGGCTTCATGATGTCATGAGGGCAGAGTCATACAGAAAACAGGAACGGACCCATTGAGACCTTGAAGAAGATACCCACAAAACAAATAGAAAAAAAAATCTCAAAGCCGACAGTTCTGTTCTGTTTCCTAAGGACACTATTTTACACTGTCTCAGGGTACAGAAATCTCTAATTTTCACAGACTCTCTAATGACTCTACCCACCATTAGGCAATAATGGCAACATTAGATACACGTGAACACATCACCTGATCTCAAGACTCAGCTCAGAAGTGGAAACAAAGATTAAATAGGGGATAGTTGGGAAAAGAGAAACATGGGTGGGATAAACAAAAGCAGCTAGTTTGCCTGTGAGAATGCACTCAGAGCTGTGAACAAGACCTACAGAGCCCAGGAGAGCACCTGGCTACGGAAGGCAAGCCATCTAGAAACCTCAGCAGAGCCTCCGAAGGTGTCAAACATAATTTCCCTAAAGCTAAATAAAAGCCATGTCTGTCACACAAACATGAAAGGAGCATCTGTTCCAGATTCCTGTAACTCATTAGTGCAAGAACCAGCTAGATGATAAGACTACTTCTCTAATTTAACAACTTGTTCATTCCCCCCCAGGCTATGAGCAAAGAGACACCATGTTGGTGGTAGTGTTCTTGTATCTGTCAGGGGCAAAGCAGATGACGGTCCTTTGTTCATCCTAGCTTGATGCCTGGCTTGGTAGCCAAAGCTGTCTTATGTTTAGAATGCATACAAATCAAATCAAATCAAATCAAATCAAATCAAATCAAATCAAATCTGGCAGTGTGGCACGGGAGGAGGATCACCATGCTACCCACAGGTCTGCCCCCCAGTGCAGAACACAGGTGGGCCATAGATACCTGCTTGCCTTCACATCACATAGCACAGTAATCAATAATAAAATACTATCAAAATTATTTTTATTGGCCGGGCGGTGGTGGCACACGCCTTTAATCCCAGCACTTGGGAGGCAGAGGCCAGTGGATTTCTGAGTTCAAGGCCAACCTGGTCTACAGAGTGAGTTCCAGGACAGCCAGGGCTACACAGAGAAACTCTGTCTCGAAAAAAACAAAAAAAAAAAAAAAATTTTATCATTGGAATTTTGAAATGAGGTTTAATGAACAGATATTCTGTACTTGTAATTTTTGTATTTCTCAAGGACAGGGAAATTATTCAATGTTTCATACACACACATACACACACACACACACACACACACACACACACACACACCATAAAACGAATGAAGCATTATATACTTCTCATTTTTATATGAAAGCCCCAGGCATACATATATGGTAAACCACTCATGTCCTTCACAACTCTCAAGTCAGCTTTTCTCACAATATGAGGAAAAACTTCGCTCAGACCTTGAACAGTCACAAGAGCAAAAGGAGAGAGAAAAGCTTCTTCTTCAAAACTAGAAACAAAAGCAAGAAACTTTCAAAATAACAGGCATCTGCAAAGTGCAGGTCAGAAATTAGAACAGAACTGTAGATGACTCGGACACAGGAGTTAATGGTGGGATCTTGGAAGACCTTGTTTAGCATGGAATGCAGGAGAGGATCAGAGTGAACACATGTTTAAGCAGAACGACGGGATGAGGGACTGCACAGTAACTAATCACTTTCTGTGACTCTCTCCTTCCTTCTTCTCTCATACATACATCCATTCTTGGGAAAAACCCTTGTGGAATTTCTGATAGGACACTGTTCTAAGAAGCTTTGAGTATTGCTCTTGTATGAAAGCAAAAAGCATATAGGGTAGAACTCTTGTCAAAAAACAATTTTGTAAACCAAGGAGGCAGGTATGATTGACAGTTCTTTCCACTGAAAGATCTGACGTGTATGGTGAATCTGTCGATGCAGTTCTCGTGCTAAGCCCACATGTGGAGAGCCTAAGTTTTGTTTTTCCAGATCATTCAGCTATATTAACAATCTCTGTGTTGTATGTCACCTAGATGTCCCCAAAAATCAATGTGTTGAGGGCTTGCCCCTCCCCAACCCCCCATGCAGTAGTGTTCCTGGTTCTTTGGGAGGTAAGTGGACGTCAAAGCTCTGATGTCATCAGTGAATTTATCCATTAATGGTTTACATGAAGGAACTTTTTTTTATGAGAGTGAGTTTTCCCTCTTGGCTTTCTGGCTCCCAGAAGAAAAGGCACCCCCTTCCAGGGATATGGTACCCCCTTTCTGTCATATACCGTGATACACTGTCTTACCACAGGTATAAAAATGATCGGGCCAATGGTCCATGCACTGAAACCTTGTCAACAATGAGACCAGATGAAATTTTCTTGATCATAAATTGATTATGACAGACATGTTATAGTGGCAACCAAAAACTGAGCATTGACTATAGCTCATGCTTCACAGGTGGATTCATTATGGACAGTTTTCATATAGAGATCCCACACCTCCAAGACGCTCTCTCTGATTGGGATGATCGCTGGAGGCTGGGAAACATTTTCAAAGTCAGTGGAATTTCTGATAATTTATATATTTGGGGGATGTGAGAATAGACGTAAGTGTATAGGTTAATCTACTTGTCTTAGAAGATGTATTGCAGAAGATTACACAGGGCCAATTTCAGAGAGAGTTACAGAGTAAGGCACAGATTAAGAATCACAGGAGGTGGGGCAGCGTTTTGAAATGAGTACGGATAGATAAAAGTTTAAAATATGATTTAAGGAGTTAATACTTCTGACAATGATACAAACAAACAAATAAACATCCTTTGTAAATTGGCCCCAGAGCAACCAAGATGAAAGTTTTAGGCAGCTCATCAATCCTCTCAGCCTGGTGAGATGGGGATGAGTAGGGAGAGTCCAGGGCATCCTTGAGGGTCAGAACTTTAGTCTCTCTCAGGCTCAGAGCAATGGCTATCCTCAGGCTGTCAGTCATGACACATTTTAGATAAATGTCACCTGACAGAGTGCCTAGGATATTTCTAGAGAAAAGAGTTAAATTTTTAATAAAAGTAAATTTAGATTAGGCATATTCAGTGCCTTTTGTGTTGGGGTTCAACACCATATAGCCTTTCAGTGGATTTTCTGAATAGAAAACTGTGAGAAGCTGAAAGCTGTCAAGTACAGGTTGTAGTAAGACTGTTGCCACTAATTAAGAAAAGATGACAAGGGATGGCAAGATGGCTTAGTGGTTTCAAACACTGTCTACTCTTCCTGGGACCTGGGTTCAATTCCTAGCACCCACAAGAGAGTGCACATTCATCTGTAACTTTAGTTCCAGGGTATCCAATGCCCTCTTTTGGCCTCTGTGGGTACCAGGGTACCAGGCAGTCATGCAGGGCACTGACATTGGTGCATTGATGTGTCAATACAATAAACAAAATTTTAAGAAAAAGGCAAAAGAAAAAAGAAAGAAAGAAAGAAAGAAAGAAAGAAAGAAAGAAAGGAAGGAAGGAAGGAAGGAAGAAAAAGAAAGAAAGAAAGAAAGAAAGAAAGAAAGAAAGAAAGAAAGGAAGGAAGGAAGGAAGAAAAAGAAAGAAAGAAAGAAAGAAAGAAAGAGAGGTCTTGAATTATGACACTCCCCCCAAAAGAGAGATATGTCTAGGATTAAGTTTCTGGAATCTGTATGAACTAATTTGGATAAAGGAATTTTGTGGATATTATTGAACTAAAAATCTTGTAATGAGCTCATCATTATCAGGATGGACTTTGACCCAAAAGCAGGTGTATTTATGGGAAAGTGAAGAGTCTAAAAAAACACAGAGGCTAGATTTATGTGGTGTACATCTGGGCCCATTAGAGCTAGAAATGGGAAAACATTTCCCTCCCTAGGGTATTCAAAGAGACTCTGGCTCTCAATTTGAGAATTCTTGTCTACAAACTATGAGAATAAATTTACTGTGTTTAAGCCACTCAACTTGGGGTAAACATTTATAATAGCCCAGGAAAGGATGTACACGCAGCTGCCCTACAAAGAAGGGTTATATTCCCCTCACACTGTTGCAACCTGCCTGTAACAGAAAGAAGAATAACAGTCATTAAGGATGTGGGTAAAATGTTGGGTCTATTTCAAAGGCCAGGGTGAAGCCATCAATGCACACTAGTTTGCAGACCAGGAAACGGAGACAACAAATGCCAAGTCTTGCTTGGTCATGTATAAGGGATAGATGGAATGACACAGTTCTCACCCTGGAACAGAGCCAGCAGGGTGTGGACCTCCACGAGTGTTGATGGCTGCTGTAAGCATAAGGCTTGTTTGTATAATCGTGTTTATATTTTCAAGGGTCTCCTTCGAGGGATATCTCTCTGCCGAGGTTAATGACTGTGATAGTCAGAGACAGCATGAATCTGGGAAGGCATGTCAATGTCTCAGCAAAATGGTAGAACGCTGTGACCTTCAGGACAGCCCTTAAGGCTATGGGAAAGAACGCTGAAATCATGAGTTCAAAATGTATAATTTCTCAACTATGCAAAAGATAAGGATGCAATAGGAATTGTATAAGGAGCTTCACAGATGTAAAGGAACAGAGGCAACTGTACTATGAGCCAGCTTGTCAGAAAGATACCAATGAAGAAGATAAAGAGATTTAGGGAGTGGTGATCAAAAGACAAGATCCCAACCAGCCAAGGTTTTTGTTGTTGTTTATGCTTACAAAAGCAGGTAGATTCCTAAGTCCAAGGTCAGCTTGGGAAAGAGGGAATTTGGGTCCAGGCCTGGGCATGGTAGGAATGTTAATTTCAGGCAGGTCCCACTGCCTCTTTCTAAGAATCAAGGGGCTAGGTTTATGGGATGCTGCTTCACAGGATTATCAAAGGGGAACCTGGGGTAAAGATTGAATTAATATGTAAATAAAAAACTTGGTTTTTGATCTGCAAGAGATCAAAAGCTATGCAGAGAGTTTTTAGAATAGCAAGAGAAAGCTGACTTGATCAGAACACACACACAGAGAGAGAGAGAGAGAGAGAGAGAGAGAGAGAGAGAGAGAGAGAGAGCGCGAGCGCAATCTGGAAAGCTGTCTCATTCAGAACATAAGCTATCAGCTTGTGATCCATGCTTTGACTTCAAGGTATTTGCTCCCCTGCTTCGACACACTCCTTCTCTCAGAATCCCTCTCCAAGCTGAGGCTGGTCCTTGGCAAACAGAGGACAGAACAGCAGTAGAAGAAGAAAGAACATACATTTTTATAGTCATCTAGTAGTTAATTGAAGGACAAAGTCTGCTCTAGATTGTCCTTTGGGAAAGGATGATTTATTAAAATATAAAGAAAGACTCCTGGTTCTAGCTGGCATGGTGGCACATGCCTTTAATCCCAGCATTTGGGAGGCAGAGGCTGGCAGATCTCTGAGTTGGAGGTCAGCCTGGATGACACAGAGAAGTCCTGTCTTAAGAAACAAAACAAAAAACTTTTGTCGAGAGCCCAGGACAGAGATAGCTATTGTTCCCCTGGTCCCAAGTGGCAGGTAAACAGAAGGTCAGTGCTTATTCCTTAGATGGCAGGCCCAAGGGGTTATTTTGTTGTTGTTTTGCTTGTTTATTTGGTTGGTTGGTTGGTTGGTTGGTTGCAAGAGCCAGATGCTGCCTGAGGGATAACTTCCAGAAAAGAAAATAGACTCTGGAGAAATCCACATTTTCAGCTGTTTATTCAGCCTTCTTGTGTAGCATATGCAGGAAGATGCCCCAAAAGCCACATTATAGGGATGGAGGCTCCATTCTCATCTGAGCCAAGAAAAGACAAGGGACCCCAGAGAGACTGTATCACCAACCCACCATTTTGCAAATGAAAAAAAAAAACCCTTAGTAAATAAAAGTTTCTTTTAAAAGTTTAATATTGAACTCTGCTCAATATGCTTATTGGCAGCAGCAATCTCTTTGTTTCCTCCTCTGCTCAACACGGATTTAAGAAATCATTGGCAAACTCCAACGACCTGCATGAAGGGAAAATTAAATTAAAATCTTTCCTAATTTTCAATTGGGTCATGTTCTTCAGTCTAAGAGCAAATGATTTCTCGGACATGTTACTGGTTTTTTCAACCCAAATTGAGCTGGATGTGTTGGCACACACTTCTGTTCTCAGACCCTTGGGAGGTGGAAACAGGAGAATCAGGAGTTCAAGGTCATCCTCAGCTACTCGAGGAGTCCAAAGATAGCGTCAACTACTTGAAACCTGTCTCATAAAATCTGAATCTCAGCCAGTGAGAAGGCTCAGCAGGTATGGGTGCTGGCTGCCAAGCTTGACAGCTTGAGAGTTCGATAGCCAGAACCCACATGGTGCGAAGAAACAACCGATTCCCTTAAGTTCTCTCTCAGTCTCCACACGTGCACTTTGGCAAGCCTGTGCACCTTCCCACAAAATAAATCTAAGTAAAAACAAACAAAGATAAAACCAGGGATCATCAAGGTTTGCAAGCTGTTGTAAATGTGGGAACATTTATTTATTTATTTATTTTCCCAGAGCATCAGTTAGCTGGGATGCCAACGTAATTGAAATAAAACCTCTTGACGGATGTGCACCACTAGAGCACCCTTAAGACGTCAGCTGGGAAGACTGGTCATGGCTCAGTGGTAGCATGCTTGCTTATCATGCTCTTTCCCCAACACTGCAATGGTAAAAGAAAACTCTGTTTCAGATTTTTCTCCCCTCTTGCACATTTAGAAACACTCAAAGTTCACCCATTACAAGACAAGTACTTCCAAAATGTGTACCAAGCAATGCTGAAGTTCTGTAAACTTCTATCCTTTACCAGTGGACCCCTTGGGTACCTGACTTTCCTGTATGGACCTTAGTGTGCCACTGGGGCTAATAGTATCCTCCTGCAGTATGCTCTGAGCCCACATCTGGGCTTATTGACCACAGGCAGCCTATGCAAATAACACCATCAAACTAAATTGTTTCTATCCTTCAAGGCACAATATGCAACCTATAGTTTCCAAACATCACAATGTTACAGCTTATACCCTAAATAGTTCTTTAATACAGATGATATATTCTAATCAGAAAACATTAAAGATGTATTCTTCTTTTATTTATGTGTAGGGATATGTGATATGTGTGTGGGTATAATGAGGCCTGGAGAGGCCTGAAGATGGCATCAGCTGCCCTGGAGTTGGAGTTCCAGTTGTCACCTTACAGATATGGGTGCTGGGAGCTGAAGTAGGGTCCTCTGCAAGAACTGGAAGCAGTTTAAATCCTTGAACCATCTCCCAAGACCCAGACATACATTTTGAGATGGAGTTTATTATTTCCTTTTCTAATTTCAAAACATTAAAATTTAAAAGGTGGTCTCATATCCATGCACATATGGTCAGTACTAGTTGGTCTTAGAAGAGGAGGAAGAGGAGGAGGAAGAGGAGGAAGAGGAAGAAGAGGGAGGAGAAGGGGGATGTAGGGGGAGGGGAGGAGGAGGAAGATGAGGAGGAAGAGGAGAAGGAGGAAGAGAAGGAGGAGGAAGAGGAGGACAAAGAGGAGGAGGAGGAGGAGGAAGAAGAGGAGGAAGAGGAGGAGGAGGAAGAGGAGGAGGAAGAGGAGGAGGAGGAAGAGGAGGAGAAGAAGACGACAAAGAGGAAGAAGATGAAGAGGAAGAAGAAGAAGAGGAAGAAAATGAAGAGGAAGAAGAGGAAGAAGAAGAAGAAGGAAAAAGAAAGAAAGAAAGGAAGAAAGAAAGAAAGAAAGAAAGAAAGAAAGAAAGAAAGAAAGAAAG
>NW_021604630.1:1148965-1229394 GCF_004785775.1 Grammomys surdaster
AAGAAAGAAAGAAAGAAAGAAAGAAAGAAAGAAAGAAAGAAAGAAAGGAAGGAAGGAAGGAAGAAAGAAGAAGTGGTGAAGTTGAGAGACAGATACATGGTAGGGTTATGGGGAATCTGAAGGGCCTATAGATGAGGTTGGAGTGGATATGAGTATATTTCATTCATGCTTATATGAAATTCTCAAAGAATAAAAAAGAACAAAAAAAAATCCCCCAACAAGACAAGAACAACAAAACTAAAGAGATTTGAGTAGGACTATTCATACAGTTAGCAGTGGCCACAGATTCCTGACTCTGCATGGCCTATTCGCAAGCTCTCCTTCACTAATATGGTATTCCTTTGTTTCTAGATGACGTTTTGTTCACATTTTGATATCTCTAAATCTCTCATGATTTGTCAGCAGTGTTTGGCTTTCTTTGCAGTGCCACATATACCAACCTTCTTAGAAAAAAAATGCAATTCTATATTAGATGGAATATTATATTTAGTGAGAGTTCACCGTACATCAAGAGTTGTGCTAGGCTCTAGAAATGAACTGTGAGATATCCATGTCCCTCTCTGTTGGAATCCCCAAATCTTTAACCTGTGTGGTGATACCTCCCCAGTCTACCCTGCTGTGGATCACTTACTGTGTGTCCCACAGGCTGGAAGCAAAGGTCTTATGCGTCTCTGCTTATAATCTTATGAGGACCATCCCAGTAGCTTTGATGTGCAGTTGTTTGCAGCACCTGGCATTTGATGTTTCTGTAAACCAAGATGGCTGCTTATAGACCCTGTCCATAGCACCTGTCAACATCATCACCCCCCCACACCAGCTAAACACAATGAACACTTTCTGCACAGCTATCACGATATTAACAGCATCCATAGGCTGAGATGGGGGAGGGGCCTGGGGTTGAGCTGTAGTCCTGGCGCTCTGCTAACAAACTGGCCATCTGGAACTTCAGTTGGCTTACCTGTGAGTTGACGGATTAGAGGGGGAGATTCCAGGTTTCTCTGGACTTTATTGGCGTTAAGAACAAGTCAGCTACAGCTTGGTTTTGTTTTATTCCATGTGATTCCAGTTAGAGATTTCCATTCTGCAGAAACTGGTATCTTCATTAAAGACTATGGCAGTTGTTGGAGGGAACACTGAGCTGGAGCATCTCACAGCAACAGAACAAGGGGCATCCTCTGTGGCCATTCATTAATCACTGCAGCAGCATGAGAGGTGACTGTAACTAAAGAGTCTCTCTGCCCTCTGGCTGCTGGTGGAACACAGACAGCGTGGGGAGATAGGAAAGGATGTGTTGGTCAATAGTGTTCTATTACCATGTTAGGCAAATCTTCACTGCTGACAAAGAAACTGGAAATTTAAAGAGAGATTATTTTGACTTTAGTTATGGATATTTCAGTCTGCATGGTGAAAGGAAGCCGACAGAGGACACTGAGCTCTCAGGCAGTCTCCTTCCCCTTGCTCCATCTGGATTCCCAGGCTATGGACAGTACCACTCACATTCAGGCTGGGCCTTCTTCCCTTATTTAACCCTCTCCAGAAACACCCACAGATACAGCAGAAGTGTGCTTGACCAATCTTCCAGGTGTCTCTCAATCTGCTGAAATGAAGAATCAAAAAGAACCCTCACACTTTCAGATTTTCACCTGTGGCCTCTACACTTGCATTCCTGTCCAGGGCTGGCCTGGTGGCCAAGTAGGACCCTGGGGTGAGGAGCAGCAAAACCACTCTGCAGTCTGGATCCATCCACATACAGTCTCCTGATACCTTCCTAGGAGTCGCAGAAAATGGCTTCCTAAGCCCATCAGGATTCGATTTCACGATCACAGCCTGCCATTCTCTTTGTGTTGGCTGTAAAGGTTGAAGTGAGGCATCCCCGTGTAGGTGCCTTCATTCAAAATCATGTTCCTAGACAGTGAGCAGATTGTTCTACTTCCTTCTGCACATCTCCAGGAAAGGACCAGGCCACAGACAATGGGCAGACCTATGTACATGGGGAAGATTCTAGATAATTTATACTTAGGGGATTCCAAGTCACTCACTCTTCTGTTAAAGCTGGGAAGCAAGCAGAAGGTCAAAAAAGTGGAAGCGACCTTGGAAACTGGCTTTTCCCAGGTTTCCCGCCGGTTCTAGTGAAATGACCCATACAAGATTCATTATTCCTTGGCCTTCACACCCCCGTTACAGAAGAGGAATTAGAATTAGGATTAGAAAAAATAAACTATGATTCAGTGAATTCTAAATCCACCAAAAGTGGTGAAAGCCACACAGAACTGGAGTTTTCATTTGGGAGACAAGCTGAAGGACCACAAAAGAGGCATTTGTCCATGAGGCAAATCTTACAGGAGTGTTGGCATGGAAATAGGTACTGTGTATGTTAGCATAAGATGGTGCTCACAGGAATGAGCGACACCACTCTTTTTTTATGAGCATAGTAGAAGATACAATGCAGTAATAAAATCAAAGATTGACAATAACACAGGGCCACCTGGTCCCTCATATCCTGAGAGGAGTCCTAAAACATTGTAGCCACGCAGGGCAACAATGTGAGCGCGCACATGAGAACACTTGATACACAATTACAATGCAAAGTAGTGGAACACAGGCACAGCTTCGAGAACTCTATCTGAAGAACCTGCATGACACCTCCCCTCAGCTTAACTATACACTGGAATGACACAGTGTTTTCAAAGGCTGGCTGGTTAAACAGACTGTGGATATCTGTCTTAAGATAGCGCTCAGCAGTGAGAAGGAGCAAACCATTGATATCTGCCATGTTTTAGGCTGCCCTGAATCATGCTGAGTGAAAAAGCCAGCCTTGGGAGGTGGTCGGCAAACCAGGTACGATGGCACAGGACTGTCATCGGACATTTTCAGAGTAGAAGTCTAAACAGGGACTAGCAGCTCAGCACATGGTGAGGCCTTTTCTGTGCTTGGTAAGGTAAATGGCAGCTTCTTGCTGAAGTCTCATTGAGAAGAGTTTGGCAACCCCCCCTGAAGCCCCCTTTAGTGGGGCTTTCTCCTGTGTAATAGTTCTGCCGTCTTGTCTTTACCTTGTTGTTTTGGTGATTTGGTTTGACCTATGGATTTGGGAGTAGGCGAATATTCAGAACAGGGTAGTTTGTCAGCATGACATTCCTGAAGTGCTAATGTGCACGAGAGACATTGGAGGGTAGAGAGAAGAGTGAGGAGCCTTTTAAAGATTTATTCACGTACATGCGTGTGTATATATGAGTGGCAAGAGAGTCCAGAGGAGGTTGTCAGATACCCTGGAGCTGCATTGACTGGCTGCTGAGGACCACCTCGGGTGGGTGCTGGGAACCCATCTCTGCAAGAACAGTCAACTCCCTTAACCACTGAACTTTGTGGAACTGGATCCATCTGCCTCCTGACCGTGAAACCTGTATACATGATAGAATTGCAGACTTACACTCATAAGCATACATGTAAGCAGAGCTGGGCAAATAGATTATTGCAGTGTAGATTACAACAGCATCAAAATTTTGGTTGGAGCCTTGAACTATAGTTTCCAATGGCATTCCCATTGGGGAAGGCATCCATAAGTCTCACAGACTCTATGTATTATCTCCCACACAGGAATGTGAAACAAATAATTGCCTCAAAATGAGATTATTTAAAATGAGGCTTCTGGTATTTATGTGGAAAGCAGCCTAGCTGGACAAAGCCAGCATGGCCAGTTGAGGGTAATTGCTTGCCCAAGGTTGGCTGTAATGCAGCCGATTCCATTAGAGCTAATTCAGGCTGGAAGGAGTGTGGCCCAGAGACAGAGGGGTGTCACTGCCTTGTGCCTGACAGTTGCTGCCTCTCCTCCTTCAGCAGCTGTGTTGTCTGAGAAATTGCAGGCACAGCACCTCCAAGACCCCTCACTGTGCTTTTGCTTCCGGGCACTTGTCTCTCCAGGGAAACCTGAGGTATAAGGGAGTCTGAGAAATGTTCCCTCTGCATTTCCAGATGCTAAAGGGTAAAGCCAAAGGTAAAGCTGGCTTTGGGAATTCGAGCGGCTTTTAGGAAGGCTTTCTTCCACATGTATATCAGCATTTCTACTCCAAGTAAGTCTCTCTGTATCATGAGGTAATCCATCATTTTCTTCTTCTCTTTTTTTTCCTATGTGTGTCTCTTAAAAAGATATACTAACATCAGTAAAAGCAAAAACCTATTCCACTTTAAAAGCCAACCAAACAAGTCATCAGTGAGCTGGTAAAGAACATGGCAGCAGGCTGCAGCAATTGGGATCTGATTATCTTTAAAGCACCTTGAAGTCTGAAGGCCTGAGTTGCCGTGATAAATGAGCATCCGGCCAGACACTGGCAGGCCCAGAGCTGGAAATTAAAATGTTGTCTCTAAGGACAGCAGCGGGGCTGTGAGATCCTCAGTGGGCAAAGATGTTCTGAACAAGCCTGATGACCCAAGTTCAATCCCCAGAGCTCAGGGTGGAAGGAGACAAACAGAAAGATGTTCTCTGACATTCCCATAGTTGTCTTGGCATGTGTGCACCTGCACACACATGCACAGACACAGGCATACACACAAACACACATAGGTAGACATAACATATATACACAGGCACACACACAAACACACACAAGCAGACATAACACATATACACAGGCATACACAAACACATAGGCACATATAACATGTATACAGAGGCACACACAAACACACATGCAGACACACACATGCATACATGCATACATACATAGGCGCATACAAATACAGGTTCATACACACAAGCATACATAATATATACACTCAGGCATACATAACACACAGGCACACACACAGGAGACACACATAACATACACAGACATACATAACACATATGCACAGGCACACATACACCCATAACACAAAGAGGCACACATAATACACACAGGTACATATAACATGCATAGGCACACATGCAAACATCATACACAATAACAATAAATAAAATAACTTTTCAAAGAGCAGTAGCAGTAACAGAGACAGACTGTACAAAGCAATATGGAGTGATAGGGACTCTAGCAAATATGTTCAGCCAGAAACAGAAAGTGAAGCTGTACTCGGGCTATCTGATACCCCATGGAAATTCAGGCCCATGGTCAATTAACTTTCTAATGTCTATTTAATGTGTCTTTCTGAAAGATGTCATGATTTTAGAGGCTGTTTTCAACACTGATCATGGCCTTTGCTGATGGGGTCAGTCCTCGGGTGATCCGCCCCTACAGTGTCTCTACTGGCAGCTCAGGTTATAATTTCTCGACTGCTATTCTGAAGGCCACAGAGGCCACGCCTTCGAGCCACAAAGTACGAAAGCTCCCCTTTGTCACACCCAAAGTTTGCTTTTGAAGTTCAAGGTCTGGGAGTTCCTTTTCTCAATATTAGAGGCTTAGTTGGGGAAGATTGAGATAAGTGTGTAGGTGTGGCTCCTGGGATAAAAATTTGTGGATTCCGGAGCACCCTGGAACCAAGGTAGAGATGAGTTCAAATTGTGTCCAACGGGATCACCTTTGTCTCTGCCCCCTCCATAGACATGGGATCACCTAACTGGGTACAAAGGCCTCCTGTGTTTACAATCTTCTTCAGTCTTAACACCAAAAGGCAGGCGAGTGGTTGAAAATTGTGTGTGTGTCTGTGTGTGTGTGTGTGTGTGTGTCTGTGTCTATATGAGAATATGCCCATGTCTGTTTAACCTAGAATACCATTTACTGTTTCACAAGTACAAACTCCTAAACATCTTTGTAAAGCCAGCCTGAAACATCTCACTTCTTTTTTCTTTTCTTTCCTTTTCTTTTCTCTTCTTTTCTTTGTTTTTTTTTGTTATTGTTTTGTTTTTGTTGTATTTTTGTTAGTTTGTTCTCTTATAACAATCTCTCACAGGAAAGACCGGGTCTAAGCTACACGAGGAATGAGTAATAGAGTCAGGCATTTTATCTACATCTACCATTTGCCTCCTGGCTTTGGAAGGACCAGAGGAAATTGTTTTGTTTCTGTGTTTGAAAGAAAAGCAAGATCTTGCTATGTGTTACTGACTGGCCTGCTACATACTATAGGTGGCCCTGAACTAGTAGCAATTTCCCTGACTCTGCTTTTTATTTTGGCAACAAAGTCTCGCCCTGTAGACTCACGTATACCAGAACCTGCTCTCCTCTTGTCTGTCTCCCGGGTGCAGGTGCCACAGGTACGACGTGTCCTTCTCAAAAGGAGGTTTTGAAGTTAAATCATAGGAGTGACTGAGATTAAGCGTCCATGGCACAGCATATGTAAACAGGGAATACAGGAGCTTAGGAGAAGGATAAAGAACCTGGGAAGGCAGGAGACAAGCTGGGAAGGGTAGCATGTACTGACTTAGCTATGGCGGTGATCGACTGAGCGCATGCTCAGAAGGGTGGCCCCTTTTTCCAATTGTTGCAAAGGCTCCTGCTTTTTCCGCTGAACTCTTGAGAGCACCAGCTTAGCCTGGGAGGGGCATATCAACTCTTTACTGCATGATAAGAGAGAAAATTGCCTCTTCATCTCCATTATTGCTTCGATTAAGAAAATGTTATTAACCTTTCAAAAACTTACCATTTTGTTTTCTTGGAGTTTGGTCAAGGCCCACATTTATCTTGAAAATGCTAGTTTCTGCACAATTTTTAATTGAAGGGCTTTAGGGCAAATTCAATTAAGTTGTGGTATATGAACTGAAACTGGCAATATATTAAAAATATTCCACTGCACAGTTCACTAATTACCCAATTTGTAATTTGAGTCCCATTGTCATTTCAACACTAACTCAGGAGACAGGCTCAGAAGTGACTGAGGGCTCCCGAAAGTCACCTATGCCCAAATGCGACCAGGCTTAAAGGCAGCCTGTCTGTGATGATGCCTCGCCAATGCTTACGGAAGCAGGAAGCTGGATGGGGTGGCTTTCAAGTCTTTCTCATTGTCTGAGCAAAGCGTTGCTCATAGAAGGTAATCCATTCAATAAGTATAACAGGAATCAGGGTCCTGCCTAGTGTTCCCCAGTGTTGTTGGGCAGTTTGAACTTACTCGGAATCCTGTAGTCTTAGCCAGTGGAACCTAGTAGAGACATGGATGGATCAATCTGCAGCTCTGTGATCTAACCGTTCTTTCTAGCTGCCTACAAATTTTACTCTTTGCATCCATTGGATCACGAGTCAGCACCGGACGAGCCCCATCCATTGCAGTCTGGTAGCTGCCTTCCAGGTGGAGTCCAGGGAGAGGCAAGGAATGCGCACATAGGTACCGTAATTCTGAAACTGTGTTTTCCTCTCTGGATTGACAATTCCAGAATGCACTTCAAGACTCACTCAGCTAACTATTAGCAATTGTTTTTTATTAACCGCAGCTGTCCATCTCTTGTTAGCACAGGCAAAGCTAAGCGAGTGAACAGCTGCTTCGTCTCCCCACGCAATTGTTAGGGCAAATGTCCATAAATCATTATGCAAATTTGCCAACTGAGACCATGTGGGTAGAAGGGTTTTCAATTGCATGCACCGAATTTTATGCTTCAAGAATATTTTTTAGGCAGGTATATCCCATAATATGGAAAATAATGCACGTTATTTCTTTTAATAAGTACTGTTATAACGTCTTTTTAAATTAATGTCAGTTTTGATAAAATAAATATAATACTGACAAGCCAATGATTCAATACAACTTTAATATTTATCTATAGGGGTTCAAAATTCTGCATGAACATTGACAAAGTATGCCATTTTCAGCATACATATATAATATGTACATACATATATGTCACAATGTATTGTTTATTGTTTACTGGATGATTATATTGTTACCTACTTTTTAAAGAATTTTCAAAATTTTAATTAATCATAGATTTTCATTTACTCCCTTTCTTCTCCTCCCTCCAGTTGTGTTTATATATTTGTGCATATATAGGTATATACATACCTCTATGTAGTCTGAGTTGTGTTATGTACACAGATATGATTTCAGGGCTTACTACTTGATATTGGATAATCAATTATGGAGCTTGTCCCTGGGAGAGACTAATTCTCCCTCTCGGCAGTCAGTAGTGGCCTGTAGCTCTTAGTGTAGGGGTGAAGTACAGTGCTATTCTCCCTTCCCGTGTTAGTGTTTCCGTTGGGACTGTCATTGTTCAGGTCTTATTCAGGCAGCCATGTTGAGGTGTCATGGATGCAGCTTCCCTATTATTTCACAGAGACATAATCTCCCACCCAATGTCCTGGTCCTCTGGTTCTAACCGTCTTTCTGACCCCGCTTCCACTGATGCTCTGTGAGCCTTAGGTTCAGGAATTGGGCTTCCCAGAAGTAGTTGATCCCTCGATTTTGGCTGTTGTGGTTTTCTGTAACTATCTCCATCTACTGCAAAGGGAGGCCTTTTTGATGAAGGATGACAATGCCGTGTATCTGTGGGTATAAGGATTAGCTTTAGAATGCAGTTAGGGATTGGACTGGTCTACTCAAGTGGCACTAGTAGTTTCTCCTCCAAGATATATGACCTCCCTTGTCCAGGTAGTGGGTTCAGCTTCTAGCACCAGGCATGGTTTCCCTCCTGTTCAAGTGGTTCTAAGTACAAGGTGACAACTGTTGGTTGCTGCCAAGATCCGAATGCCAGTATTGCACCTTTCCAAATACCTCCCTTTGTTTGTTGCTCTTATGGTTTAAAGGTGTCACAGCTCAGTGGAACTATTGATCCCTTTCTTCCCCGTACCCTTGCATAGCATATTCTTGTTCTGTTAGAGCTAATTTTCAGTGGGGAGCCTTTGCAGTTTTATGGTTGAGCTAATATGGTGTTTTTCTTACTTCTTTTTATTTCTTATTTAAATTACAGTTTTATCACTGTGATGTGCTATAATTCAGCACTTTCTCTCCCAGTTTTGTGGCTATTATAATCGTCGAGCACATAGTTAGACTTTTCTAAATCTATCTTTTTTCATACTGGGAAGAATTCATATTTAAGTTGAAGATGTGAACATTCTCATCACACTTGCTAGACATTAATCTATTGGTCATCAAAAGTGACATACTAGTTCTCGTACCACTTGTAGAACACACATGTGCCAGATTTCCAGGAATCTTGTCATCTCATCTGTTATAAACTTCTTTATTGCTAGCTTTCCAGGTTACAAAATGCACTGAATTTTCTATATGGCCTTTACCTGATTAATTTGTTGATGCATTCATTACACTGGTCACTCAAAAATATTTATCAAATAAATGACTTTTTAGGAACTGGAAAAAAAAAACAGAGATGAAGTTTTTCTGTGGCCCAAAAGGACTTCAGCATATAAACTGATACATACAATGCAGGATTTTACAGGATCTGGAGAAGGGCAATGCAGTAGTATGGATGGATTATGAATGGGGGGGAGAGAGAGAGAGAGAGAGAGAGAGAGAGAGAGAGAGAGAGAGAGAACATGAGAACATGATTTCAGACATGAATTGACACATGGTGAACATGGGCATTCCAGAGATGGAAATCATAATCAAAGACATGTAGATATGAGAGGAAAAATTAAGTTGAAGACTTCTAGATCCAAGCTGTGAGGCTGCTGAGCCAAGAGAGTTAAATTACAGGAAAGGAGACGGGCATATTAGTTAGTAGTAAGTTGGATACAAGCATCACAAATGTCAAGATAAGAAGAGAGAGTAGGATAGATAAAGACAAATTGCTATAAAGACCTGAGGTATCTTAGTGAGTGCCTGGGTACAATAATATACTTAGCTCTTAGAAGCAAGTATAATCAGAAAAACTTAAACTGGCAGGCAACTCTCCTCTCTCTTTCTCTTGTTTGCTGCTGCTGCTCCTCCCACTCCTCCCCCTCCCCCTCCCCCTCCTCCTCCTCCCCCTCCTCCTCTTCCCCCTCCTCCTCCTCCTCCTCCTCTGACCTTTATATTCCTTGTTTCCCCAGTTAGAAAATGTAGCCATCTAATGCTACTTTGCTTCTTGGACACCAAAATGAGATTGTGAACTCTCTTGTTTTCAGTTCCAAAGTTCCCAGTTAAATTCCCAAATTCTCCAAGTTGGACTCAGACAAACTTTGGAAACAATATCTGAGTCTTGGAAGACAAGGCATCCAAGAGTTCTAGAGCAGTATGGCTATGTCTGTGGGAATTGTGACAATACCAGGAAAGGAGGAAAATCTGAGAAAAGATGATATGGGTACCAGACTGCTAGGAAGACAAAACGTGTATATGAATGCATTGTTATTGAAGGAAAACGTCTAGGATACAGTCATTAGCAGAATTGAATAATATCACAAGAACTGTGATATTATTATGTGTATTATGTGTATTAGGCAATACACATATTATCCCATGGCTAACCCATATATCTTCATCTTATAGTTGGCCTTCTGTCTGTCTGTCTGTCTGTCTGTTGCTTTTTTATTTTTTTAGATGATTTGGTTTGTGTGTTCCAACTCTTGGAGATGGTAAGGGAGATGGAGCTAAGTATCTAAGTATCCCCCATTTCTTTTGTAAGGAAAAGCAGACACCAGCTCTTCCTGCCTGTGCAGAAATGACTGAATTGTCCCACCGTGACAAAATTGTGGTATCTGTGCATACAGTCTAATAGAAACTGAAATAGGAACACAACACTGCTGTATCTTCTGCTCCACTGGGCTCCTGCCTCCATCTCTACAGACCTGGGCCAAGTCTGGTCCCTTCTGCAGTCTCTACCTTACCTTGTTTCCTAATAAGTTTACCTCATAAGTATGAACTTATGCCAAGAAAAAGGGAAGAAAGGAAAATTTCAAGAGTTGCTGAAAACAGATCTCTATTTTTTTCCATATTGGAAAGACAAGGTTAACAGTTGCAGAAGACGGATCGCTGCAGATTGAGGTTAGAGACAGCAACACCAGTGAGGAGGATCGTTCCATTAATCTAAGTGAGAAAGGCTGCAGAAGGGAGACAATGGTAGACACCTAGACATGCGATCTCAATAGGTCAGCACAGAGCCTTCCCTTAGGGAGCCTTTAGCAACAAATCATAGAAAAGAAACACCACAAATTAGCTCCAACAATAAATAATGTTTTCCTTGGGGGATATTAAAGTCAGAAAAAAAAAGTCTGCAGAGTAGCAGACAGTAACTTCTGTGAGCATTTGCTTGATTTTCTTTGCTAGCTTTTACGTTGGTTTTATACTCAAGATGACGACAATTTCCGACCTCAAATTACACATAAAACAGAGAGGGGATCATTTCTTGAATCCTGCAGAGCAAAGCTTCCGTAGAAATGCCTACTAAAGCCTCGGCAGGAGGATTCCAATAGAAGCCTTGAATTAGGTCACGTGTTCATCCTGAATGGGCTGTGGCAAACGAATGGGCCAATGAGGAGGGAGCTCAGTTTTGAAGCTGAGGAAGGGGCTCACATCTCTAGAAATAAGGATGTTGTCCTTGGGGGTGAGGAGGCTAGAGGTTAAAAAATATATCAGCCAAATCCAGGTCTTGTTGAAATGTTGGGAGGTAGGCGCAGCAGGTGTGTATGAGACAGAAGAGAGGAAGAAGCAATGTTCGCAGCGTTGCGTGATCAGATAGACTCACCAGGAGCAGGAGGCTGGTGATGCGGGGTGGGGGGGCGTTCATAGTTTGAGGAAAGACGTCAACTTGGATAGAAATGAGATACATCTATATAAAGTTATGGATTTGAAGCTAAAATGGGTTTGAATTATAGATAGTTTTCGTTGTTAGAAAAGTCAGCGATGATCCTGATTAGCACCGAGTCCCGCATACTACAGTACTGACTCGCCAGGCAACACGTGCCCACTGGTATAACAGTGGTACAACTGTAACGGTGTAACACCAACCACTTGGTGATTGGATTTAAACCCGTACCACAGAAATGGATTTTGTATCTCATGTTATAATCCTGTTCAAAAAAAAAAAAAATCCACGATTTAGGTGGCCCTAGATTAAAAATCTGCTGTTGTTACTTGCTAAATGGTCTTGTTGGCAAATTGCCTTCTAAATATTTTTTACATTTCTAACTAAGTTTAACATCCACAGATCTAGCTGCTTTCAACCCAACCTTGGTCACCGGAGCTTCTTTTTGCAAAGGGCAACGGTCAAAGCAAACACTCATAACTGACCCATATCCTGAGAATGGTAGACTAGGGATAGTTAACTCTAAATGGGTCTCAGGAGACATTGCAGAGTGTGTGGCACGAGACAAGAGCTGGAGAACAGGGAGAGCGATGTGGCTGGAGGTGCGGGAGAGGCTATAAAAGGAACCGGAAGGAAATATGGGGATGTGTATAACCATATTTCATTGTTTTCCTGCACAAGTTTCTCAAAGAAAGAAAACATACTAGAACCTTAACTTTGGAAGCTGTCGCTGTATGGCGGTATACAGCATCTAGGGACCCAGTGGAATCATTATTAGATGAGGTCACCCCCAAAACAATGGAGAGTAGCAGGGACAAAGGTTTCATCACCGCAAAACGCTGAAGTGTGAGGCTCAGAACTCACTAACCGCATTCACAGATCAAAATGGCGTCCCTTTAATGTGGATGGCGGTTGTAGTGAAAAATTCTACATAACTAAATTATTTCCAGGCTCCACTTGACAGCTCATTATTTTAAACGCAACCTTTCCCAACAACGAAATTCACTTACACTGCAGATGGAAAAAAAAAAAAAAAGACTTTGGAGTTCAAAGCAACGGGATTTAACTAAAATAATAAATATTTTGTGGCTTTAAAAAAAATGTTTGGAATCTTTTTATGACATTAATCACCAGGCATGGTTACTAGGCCAGATGGCTTCTGTAGGGATGTAGACATATTGAACTTATAATTGGTTGCTTTGCAGTTAGATTTAATAAATTAACTGATGAGTTATTTTATCATTAGATAATCTTCTGGGGAGGGTGCTTAGCACAAGTGCAAAGAATAATAAGGTCAAATCTGTCAAAAAGTGTAGAGATATAATGCTATTAAACTGGAAGTGGATGTACAGATAAGTACAGAGGAAGACAGACCTGAGTTGGCTGCCTTCTGGGAATATGGGGCCTAAAAGCCTGGCTCTCTGGTTCTCCCAGTCTGTGGTAGGCTGGCCTAGAAGTCCTCTCCGTGGAGTGTGCACCAGGCCCAGGAAGCTAGTTAGAGAGATTGGGCCTGCATTCTTCCCCAGCTCAGCTGGACCTGGCATGGCAATCGCCATACCTCACATCTTTGTCCACACTTTCCCCATTTGGGCGTGAAGCATGATGCTCCTGGACAGCAAATGGTTAAAGGCAGGTTACCCAGGGTTTACGGAACTATGTTCAGTGGCTTTGGGAGGGTTGCTAAACCTGTGATGCAACCTGGAAAGAGGTTGCAGCAATGGACAGATCAGTATGGTAACAGACAGGCTCTACATCTGGGTAACACGTTCTGATATCATGAAAGGTAGATAGCAAGGCAAAAGCTTCCAGCTCAGTTCTAGCACGATTTCTGTGTCCTCTACCCAACTTCTGTAGTGTCTTCAAGTGCTGGCAGCTTTTATTGCAGTTCTAATTTTTTTATATAGATCAGTGACTTTAGGACCAGCGCTCAGCTTGGTTCTTTGGGCCCAGGTGCCTAGTAGACAGAGCCACAACTTGGAAGCATTCCACAGCCAGAAGCGGAGTCTCTAAGCTGCATTTTCATTGCTATTAAGTATTTCGAAATACCTCTAGAAAAGCTTGTTTTTCAAATAAGGTAAAGACTTTTCAATTAGGCTTCGCAATATCTTGTAAAACCATGCCCTACAGCGGCTCTCTTTGTATTAAATGGAGCTGTATTAGAATTAATTACCAGGAGAGATGGATGAGAGCCCTTTGGTAGGAAGCCCCTGGTCAGAAACCACAGCCCACACTGAGGTCTATCACAACTGCAGGGGAGTTAGAGAGGGAAGACCGACCTACTAGAGGGAAAGAATGTTTCCTAAACCTTTGTCTCACAGAAAAAAGTAGGATTTGGGGCTCTTTCTCTGCCTTGCTTCCTCTATTTTAAACTCCTTTAAGTTAGGGGTATGCACGAAAATCATTTGTTTTTGTTTTTGTTTTCTTAATTTGGTATGATGGTTCGTATATGCTCAGTTCAGGGAGTGGCATTATTAAAAGGCGTGGCCCTGTTAGAATAGGTGTGGCCTTGTTGGAGGTGTGTCACTGTGGGTGTGGACTTTAAGACCCTCATCCTAGCTGCCTGGAAGCCAGTCTTCTGCTAGCAGCCTTCAGATGAAGATGCAGAAATCACAGCTCCTCCAGTGCCATGCCTGCCTGGATGTTGCCATGCTCTTGCCTTGACAATAATGGACTCAACCTCTGAACCTGTAAGCCAGTGCCAGTTAAATGTTGTCCTTATAAGAGTTGCCTTGGTCATGGTGTCTGTTCACAGCAGTATAACCCTCACTAAGAGAGTATAGTTTAGACTCCTAGTCTTTTCTTCATATTGAAGCGAGTGCTCTTCACTTTTAACCTCTGTAGCCAAAGATCCCAAACGCTCATGAAAATGAAGTTCCATTTGGAACATGTTAGCATCAAGACAAGTGCAAGAAAGACAGGACTTGTGGGAGGGAGGGCACGGTAGGTATGCTCTCTGCAGCACTGTGATGAATGACTCTTCAAACGCTTATGCGACCTTTCGTTTGGCAGCATATTTAAATGACAACACATTTCAATAAATATTTTTTATTCATAATTATTAAAAAATGTCTGAGCAATACTTCACTTCTGATGCTCCAAACAGACTGGATATGATTTTTTTTTTTAAAAAAAGTTCAGAAAAAATGAGAAGCACATGTATATATCTCAGAGGCAGACTAGTACAGGCTAATGTCAGAGGAGTGTCGTGTACTTACAGAAGATTTATATCTACAACATGTAACTGTTTCATTCTTGTTGTTTTATTCAGGTTTACCTTTGAGACCACTCTGTAAGGCAGGGCCAATTAATATTTGAACCATTATCTAATAAGTCCCCATGGAAACCTGAATTAATTGACATCAAATTAAGTTTACATCAGTGATAGTTTAATGTCCTATGTATAGCAGCATAATGATATATGCTTGCCCATCCCATCGTAGAATCTGTTCATTGTCTATAAGTGGGTGAAAGAGAATACCTGGGGGTTGAGGCCAGCCTCTATACATCAGTCTTCGTGAGAAAATTCACAGCCACCAATTTATGATGGTTCTGTCATTCAGCACACCTATGTGCTGGGTCTCAGGGAAAGGGAGTAGCAGTTCTATATGAACCTTTTTTTTAAAGAAAAGACTCCAGTCAGCAATGGGTACTCTTAGGAAAGGAAGGACTCTAGGGCAGAGTTCTCAATAGAAATACTTACAATGGTCAGGATGGCAGTGTCACTTGGCCAGGCCCTGTCTTGATGTGACAACAGACTCTCACATCAGGAAGGACATGAGACCAGACTGCAGGATCAGGGAACACCAAGGTGCTCAGGAGTCAACATGTGGCCAAATGTCTACAGTTTAGAACAACATTTAAAAACCTGTTCTAATGCCTTTGTTAGGAATGACTTGCTTAAAGTTGGCTGATGCTGGGCAGAATTCTCTCCAGATGCACAATTTTCTCTGGCTTTTAAATGGCTGCTTCTAGTTGCCATTGCTTAGAAGGCAATGCATGTGGATAACCTCTGTAACTTGGGTGGCTAATGGATGGATCCAGAACTTGTACCTTCAAAGGATCCAGTACTGAGGGGAATGGTGTGATTTCACATCTAAATAGCATCATTTCTTCTTCGGAGGCCTTACGGTACATATGGGATTGAACCTTCAAGTTCACAATGAAACCAGCTCCCGGCTTCCAATTTAACAGCACTCACATGGTCCAGGCACCATGCTATGCGTAGTGTGTAAGTTTGTACCGATGTGTATTCCTAACTTTTTGCTCACAGTGACCCCAAGACTTGACATTGTTGTTTCATTTTGAAAAGGGGCCAAGTGAGTCTAAAGAGAGGTTAAGTGCTTTTCTGAGGTCATGAATCTAATGAGCAGGGCTCTGCCCTCCAAATGCTATGTTCCACTCTTGAAGGAAGCTAGGGCAGGGGAGAAACCCAAGGTTAGACCTGCCTTAAGCAAGCTTTATAAACTTTCTTAATTGACCTAACTTCATACATACATACAAACAATAAATAAACAAACAAACCATCATTTATGTTGCAAGCACTGCCCGAGTGACAACATGAAATCCCGATTCTTGTATAACTGTTCTTTATAAATAAATTAACTAAATCCCTGTTCTTTGTATCTTTAAAGGAGCACAATGTTCTATCATCTATGTCATATACAGGGAGTAAGAATGACCCTAATAAATGCATCCACCAATATACTGCAGAATATTGCTGCAAGTTAAAAATCCAAAAAAAATAAATAAATACAAAAAACCAATAACACAGACATTATGTTGGCAACAAATGGTAACTCCTATTAAAGGGGGGGGGTGTACAGTGAACAGACACTGGAGATGGGAGGACAGCAGTTTATCGATTTTAAGTGGAGTCATTAAGATAGATAGACTTGTGCTAATGGAAAAGGCAGCATTTGATTTCTAGGAGAGAAAGACTCTAGAAGAAAATGAAGTAGTTAGTCAAACTCATATCAGAGAGTGGAATTCCAAGGAGGGGGAAGACAGAGCTTGTCTGGAGCTTTTGAGGTGACCAGCAAAGTTGAAGGGAGCATCTACTTCACTAAGAACTTTGTAGGCCACTGTAAAGGATTTGCTCCTCAGTAGGAAATTTGTAGCTATTGCCAACCCAGTCTCGAGCAGAGGAGTTGCCGTCTGAATGTTCTTTTCAAAAGAAACAAACAAATGTGGTCTGACTAGATAGCAGAAGTTGGTCTTCAACTTCCAATCCTGTGTCTACCAGGTCCTGGGATTACAGGTGTACTCCTGACATCCTGCCTGTTCTTTCTTTTATAAAGGGTGATTTGAGGGCTTTCTGAGACATAAACTACAGAAAGGCAGAAGGAAAAATATGACCCAATGTGACCAGAAACAAACATATCAGTAAGCCTAGGGTTGGCTGGGACTCATAAAAGTGTTGAAGAATTGCTTATATTCTGAAATTCTTTTAAGGGCTGAACCAAAAACATATCTTCCTGATAGTCTGGGTCTATGTAAAGGGTCATCAAAATGTTCTTTGTTCTCTATCAAAGGGACAAATAAGATGAACCCGTTAGAAAAAAATTGTGAAGAAGCCACTTGACAGAAACTCAAGTTTCTTCAGGGCCAGCACTTCTTGAAATCAAAATATATGCTTAGCTTTGTGTTCTTCCTAGAAACTGTGCTTTTGTGTATTAGCCAATCATGGAGAACGTGAGGCTGAGCTCTGGCCACTTGGAGTGGTGCCCAGGACCCCTCTGCATCAAAAGTAAACAAAAACCCAGGGGATCCTCCACTGTGTGCCTTTTAATTTGATTTACTTTGGCTAATCTACCCTCCTGTAGAAATACTTTGGATCGTTTGGTCATATTCTTGAGACCCCAGACCTAGTTTGTTTTTATGATTTGGAACCCAATATGGAGCACTCTATGTGATTGTTTTGAAGATTGATCCTCTACCTGGGTCATGCACACTACTGCTTTCTTGTGGTGATCTTAGATGTGAAGACATCCCTTGACTCTAGAACTAACAGAAACCCAGTATCAAAAGCATATCAGCCATGGGATGGGAAGGGTTCAAAGCAAATGCTAAAGCAATTGGGTAACTCTGCACAATACAAGGTAAGAGAATTGGACTATGAAATACTGCCTTGCTCATTGGAGGCTTTCTGGGTATAAGAACGTGACCATCTCCAAACCATAGGGAACTGCAGCCTCTGACAGAAGATCCATATGGGGTGACCAATCAACTGGATAGATTCCTTGAGTCCAAATCCAATGGTCATGTTCACATCAATACTAGTAGTTAGTATTGTCTTCTTTGGTGAAGAAAGGGAGATGGTAAGGGAGGATGTGGTACTGTTTTGGACAGATAGTGCCCATCTGCACTGTGTGTAATGATAGCAGATGAAACACTCCCCAGATACAAACAGAATTGGAAGTAAACCTGGGACCCACTGAGGCCACATGTGGGAATCTTAGCAACTTGATCCTAAGAGGGATTAGGGAATCAGTACTCCAGGACCAGGACATCAATAAAATCTTCAGTGTACAGGAAGTAAAGAAGCAGGACCTGGAGAGTTGCTAGGAAGCCGAAAGACTGGATGAAAAGGCACCTGGCATGAGATGCAGTGGAGCCTTCCGGACAAAGGATGCTAAAATTACACTTTGTACTAACAGTTGGCCAGGCATAGGGGAGAGTTATAGAAAGATGAAGGTGGATCGGGAGGAAAGAGAAATCACATTACTGGCTAACGGGGCTGTGTATTCTTCTCTGCTCTAGCTAGAAAAAGTAGAATAGATATCTTCTGTTATCTAAAACTTCAATTTCAGGGTTAACTTATAAAGTTTAGGTGTTCTACATGTAGTTTCTTTACTGCATTTTCACGTTTACACAGTGTGCTCCCCTATTTCAAATCATTGATAATGTGTGAAGACTCTTGCTAAAATTGTATAATTTTTCTAATTCTTGAGCTCTCTGACACCATAGCTCTGTGTATGTGAATGTGTGTGTTGTGTGCATGCACATGTGCACATACCTGTTAAAGTGGTTTCCTCATGACTTGACACAGGACAAAAAGCTTAGTTGGTAAAAGTATATGTACAGGCAATCTGAATTTGCTACAATGTACTGTTGATGAGATTTGGATTCAACTCTTTCTGGGGAATAAAATAAGAAAGAAACTATAAGTAGCTTTGAGAGAGAATTTTTTTTAGAAGAATATAAGTATGAATTTATACTTGTGGTAAAAAGGAGTCACAAAGAAAAGAGAATATTTTAGATATAGATAGATTTTGAATAAGATTTTTCTCCTAAGAATGAAAGATAAAATGTGAATATAAAATCATGAAAGCTTAAAGCCACATCAGAGAAAGTCTGAGTAAGTTAAGTACGGAAGACAAGACTTACCCATGATGCTTGCTAGATGGTGAAAGGTTATTAAAATTCCTAAGCATGTACTGATCTATTCATGGCTATGGTTTTTTAACTGCCTTTAAGAAACAAAGAATGTATGTCTAACTATGGCAGTTACTTAAGCTTTTGTTAATTTTGGTAGCCTGTAACACTTCAGAAATCCGAGCAATAACAAAATCAAATTTACTTGAAACTGAGTACTTCTGTCCCAGCTGTACATGTTACACTAAAGTTGAAACTTGTGAGACTGCTAAAACTATCCTTCCAGGTGTTCAACATGACTTGGGATCCGGTACAATGAGAATGAACAGTCAAAGAGGACAGCCAGTGTTTGACCCTCGTCCTCCAAGGTCATCTAGGGCAAGAGGATGATAGGACTCATTGGCATATAACCTGTCTTCTTGATCAAGAGACCACAAAATCTCTACATATTGGATTCTAACCAGTGCACACATTATAATAAAGGGAAAGGGAGTCAACCTCCGTCTATGTATGATGCAATACAAAAGCTATCATTGGTTTGGTGTCTGTCTTAGGGTTTTGCTGCTGTGAACAGACACCATGATTAAGCCAACTCTTATAAGGACAACACTTAATTGAGGCTGGGTCACAGGTTCAGAGGTTCAGTCCATAATCATCAAAGCAGGAGCATGGCAGCATCTAGGCAAGGATGTTGCAGGAAGAGCTGAGAGTTCTACATCTTCATCTGAAGGCTGCTAGCAGAATACTGGCTTCTAGGCAATTAGAAGGGTCTTAGAGCCCATACCCACATTGACACACTTACTCCAACAGGCCCACACCTTCTAATAGCACCATTCCCTGGGCCGAGCATATACAAACCATCACAGTGTCTTTATCTTTGCTAACCAGGTAGGCGAAGGGTGTGTAGCTTGCCAAAAGAAATTTGAAAAGGGCTAAGGAGAAAACAAACCCCAGATATCCTGTGGACTTCACAGACATACCTGAGGTAAAAACCTGAAAATATTTACTGATGATGACAGGACTTGGGATGAGTCAAGGCCTTTGCCTCCCAGCTGCTCTTGCTGATCATTCGATAAGATTATCTTAGCATTTTATTTCCTCAAGTTTCATTTCTCCCTGGAAACAGTGCTACTCTGTGTTGGTCAATCATGTAAGAATGTGGGGCTGAGTTCTGAACAGAGTTTGACATAGGCCACTCAACTTTGCATTAGGAATAAATAAATGCCCAGTGAGACCTCCACCAGGTGTGCTTGTTTGATTCGGCACAATTCTCACTCTTCTAGAGAAGTAAAAGTCCATGTCTTGCTAAAACACTTTATGTTGTGTGGTTATTTTCTTAAGATACCAGCACCAATTCTTAGAGATGTAGGGTGCCAGACAAAGACAAGAGAAAAAAGTCTAGGATCTCAGAGATGAGCATGCAAAAGGAGAGTGTTGTCATTCCTGAAATGGGAAAGAGAATGGAATTAGCAAGTGTGGTGGTTTGAATATGCTTAACCCAAAGAGTGACACTATTAGGAGGTGTGGCCTTGTTGGAGTGGGTGTGGCCTTGTTGGAGTGGGTGTGGCCTTGTTGGAAAAAGTGTGTCACTGTGGGAGTGGACTTTGAGACACTCCTCCTAGCCACCTGCGAGCCATTCTGCTTCTGGCTTCCTTTGGATGAAGGAAGACCCTTATTCTAACTGCCTAGAAGCCAGTATTCTGCTAGAAGCCTTCAGATGAAGATGTAGAACTCTCAGATCCTCTGGCGCCATGCCTGTCTGGATGCTGCCATGCTTCTTGCCATGATGAGAATGGACTGAATTGCTGAGCCTATAAGCCAGCCTCAGCTAAATGTTGTCCTTTATAAAAGCTGCCTTGGTCATGGTGTCTGTTCATGGAAATCCTAACTAAAACAGTAGAAGTAATGTAGAGGTAGATGCTCATGTTGGAGCATGTGAACTTTGAAATAACTACTAAACATCTGCTTGGAACTCATTTGAATCTAGGTCTGGAGTTTGGATGTCTGAGTAAGAGACAGAAGCTCAGAGTCATCAGCATATCCTGCAAGGCCCTGTAGGAAACACTGACACATTCAAAAGGCTTTAACTGGAAAGAATTTAATAAAGGGGCTATTTACGGAGATGTTGGCAGGATGCGAGGACTTTACAGGAGATGGTGAGCATCAAGGGACCAGCAAATATGGAACGTCATTACCACTTTCAGGCTTGAAGGAGAAATGGAGAGGGAGCAGGATGCCTGGAGCCAGTGAGAGTCAGAGCCAAGGAAAATTCCATTTCTGCAGTTCCTATCTTAGAAGCAGCAAGACTGAAATGAGCCAGAAATGGGGGCTGTTGTAGTGTGGTCTGCAGTGGTCACCTCCTGGGTTATAGGGCAGTGCAGGGCTGAGTGAGAAAGGATTTGAGGCCACGCACCAAATGGATTACACACAAAGCCTGAGGTCTCACACAGTCATTAAAGGGGTGAGAAAACAGCAGGAAATGACAGCACTAAGACTAAAAGTCCTCCCTCACTCTGAGTGTGTGAGCAGAACTGGGAATGACTGTCACAAAGCAAGACCTACAAGATAGATAGATGCTCAGTAGGAAGCTTGGGGGCCCTGGAAGCTGAGGGAAGAGCATCCAGTGTTGAGCATAGCCACTCTAGCCAGTCAGATGCATACAGTGAGTAGCATGGTTACTGGTACCCCCACAATAACTGTTTGAATGGAGTAGTGGGGGACAAGCACCCAGTGCAACTGCTCCATGGGGTAACAAGAAAGCTGGGAGAAGGATCTTTCTAGATTTGCGTCCAAGGGAGTAAAACAGTTGGGTATGATATATGGGTGGGGTGGGCCTGGGAAAACTATTCTTTGAAAGAGAATCTATAGGGATCTGGGGGAGCTCTTCTTTGTGACATGAACCCAGGAGCATACTCCTTTGATGGGTGGGAAAAGATAGCAAAAAAGAAGTGGTTCAGGAGGAAGAGCGGTAATTCTTCAAGTGACACCTTGTTGTGTGCACATGTTTCTTCTGTGGGATGGAGCTGTAAACTACCATGCGTGAGTGGCCATTTAGAGAGAATGAGAGGTGATGAACACATGTATCACCGTCCTACAATCACAGGCAGTCTTTGCATCCGTGTCCTGTGCCAGGAATCTGCATGGAGCCAGGAACTGTACATCCTAGCATCTCCCCTGCACCAGGCACAGGAGTTCACGGACCTTGACTTGAACTTCACAAAAACCAGAGCTGTATCACCATGAGAGAGGTGGCATGGTGGTATTTCAGGAGGATGAGGGAATTGCTGGGGGCCCCAGGAGACTGAAACTGGGCACAAGCTCCAGGTGTCTGTGACAAAGCCCCGCTCTCTGTCTCCCTGCCCATCTTTAACCCCCTGTGTCCCTCACTCTGCCCAGCTTCTGTAGCTCTTCCTTCTGCTCTTAAAACTCTCTCTTCACCCTGGCCACTTTTCTATAACTAAGACTCAGTTCCGGCAACACTACTCTTTTACTGTAACTAATTCCCCATGCAAGAAGTGCTGTTCCTTCGTAATGAGACTGCCTTGCAAAGATTGAGCTCCATCTCCTTCCCATCATCCATCTGTGATGATGGATTGCAGTGTATGACAACTGATGGGGAAAAAAGACTCGGCCCTTCCAAAAGCCACGGAGTCTAACTGCGAACAGCAGTGCCTAAGCTGCTGAAAGATCACCCTGTCTCTTCATGCTATTTGTTTAGACAACTACTTATTCTTCAATTCAAGTTCTCAAAAATTTATGACCTCAACATCTTGGCAGGTCATAACTGGACTGCCTGGTTCCCCGGCTCCCAGCTGATAAATGCTGTTGTCAGCTCCATTCTTAATGTTCCCAGCTCTCCTCTCTGGTTCTCGTTTCACACTCTTGTTGTTGGTCCTTCGTCCCTTTTGCCTGCCTGCATCTCTTGTCTTTCTTCTCTGTGTCTGTCTGTCCGTCTCTCTCTCTCTCTCTCTCTCTCTCTCTCTCTCTCTCTCACACACACACACACACACACACACACACACACACACACACACACAGAGAGAGAGAGAGAGAGAGAGAGAGAGAGAGAGAGAGAGAGAGAGAGAGAGAGAGAGACTCACTCTTCTGCAAAGGGAATTCTTTCACTCACTCTGCCATCTTCCCACCCAAGGTAGTTGGAGCATAGTTCTGATCTGGAGGATGGAGTGACCTGACACTGTTGCTAATAGGTTGGATCAATATCATGAAACGTGCCACATCCTTCTTCATTTTCTCATCATGCAGCAATCGATAGCCTCGCCATGCTGTAAACCTTCCTCAAAAAGGTTCAACACTTTTCATTTCCTGGGCTGCATGTCCTCACGCTGAGATACGAGGGACAGGAAGAAACTCACCCAGTTTAAGTGGCGTTGGCTCTTTGTTCTGTGATGCATGTGATATGTCATGTTCACAGCGGCGGCGCCTGGATAAACCCTGTGAGTGTGGAGTGTATGGGTGTGTGTGTGTGAGTGTTCTTGTGGGTATGTGTGGGGAGGTGTGAGTGTATTTGAGGGTGTGTGCATGTGAGTATTTGTCACACATCCCAAAAGGGGACAGAACGACAACATCCACTTCACCCCCAGGGGCCTGTACTAACTTGAGGTAGAGCGATGTAGAGAGAGGTCTATTCATTCCTATGAATTAATGCTATATGGAAAATCCTTAGCTATAATATCTTAGGCAGCAGATCACTGATAAGGTGAATAGTATCACTGGGGTTAAAGAAAACAAAAAAACGAAAAAAGAAAAAGCCACTACTCTGCCCAGATTATGACACATACTCTGAACACAAAATCCTTATAGGGTAACATGCCAGATTCAGGCAGATTAAATAAATCTACGAGTTGGGATTCAAAGGCATGGTAAGCTCTTTTTATGCTTGTCAGAAGTTATACCTATCCAGGGGTTGCCACAGTGCTTGGGACTCCAGCAGTATTGTCTCTCCTTAGTATTAAAGACAAAGGAAAAAGGCAGACACTGGATACATGTATTGGGAAGGAGGAAAAAGATTAAGTCGTTCAAATAATAGTCCCTGACTTCTCAAGTTTCGGTTTATGACTTTTTGGTCTTTTGATATAAAAGGAATGCGTCTTCAATAGAAGCTATATTTCAGATTTTAAATTCTTATCCTCTCCTCCCCCAACACACACACACTGTGATAGACAGCAACACCGGGCATAGCAGGGAACTGCATGTGGGCATGGCAAGTAGCTGCATCTTGTAGTCACTCCACCATCATGAGGATAGACAAGCCCTGACTACATACAGTATCCTTGTTGCTAACTTGCAACACTCAGTGGGCCAGATGCAGTAAACACGCTTCTGACTTCAGAAGCCTCAACTTCCCATATGTTTACCAGGAAGTAACCCAATCATATATCAAGGAGCAGGTGTATATCAAATTAAAGTTTAACCTTGAGAATTCTAGAATACAGACCAGAGAGGCTGCAATAGGCAAAAATAGGCAGCACTTCACAATTGCTTTCTTTCTCATAGCCGGCACCTGTTACCATGTTACAATGTACGGCAGAGATCACTTAGAAGATGTTCCAGGAATGTTGAGATGTGGACTTGATCCTGGATTGTTTAGGCGGTCACAGGGAAAGCACACATCTCCTAAACATGGAGGGAGGAGGAAGCTGGTGCAAGTGATTTCCTGAGAGAGGAACTCTACCAGACCTCTCTGTGTGAGGATGGAGAAGCAGAACATGAGCCAAGGGTGTGTGCTTTCTAGAAGCAAGAAGAGGCAAAGTAAACAGGCAAACTCAACATTTCTGGCATAATGACTCTTGGAGCATTGTGGCTAACGCTGAACTTCTAACCCACAGAACTGGGTTAATAAATCCAGGAGGCTTTTTCTTACCTTTGCTTCATATGTATGTTTTGTTTGAAGACAGGAATTTACTATATACACTGCCCTTAAAGAAAGATGGAGAGCTTTCTGCTTCATTCTGCCGAGTACTAAATTATACCTATGTGCCATCATGCCTGGAATTAATGTTTGTCAAGATACCACTGTTATGAAGTGAAAACTTCAAATGACAAGAACAGGATATGAAGTCCAGCAGCATAGCTGAGAGGAGAGGTAAGAAAAGCTAGCCGAACCCAGGAAAGGCAAGATTCGGCCACAGGGAACCTCAGGGAATAACTGAGAGATGGCGCTGAGCCCTCAGAGACAAGGGCCGCCTTGACTTGTGACTTCCAGGTCCACACGGATGGGAAGTGCATCCCTGTGAAGCTCGGCTCTGGAGGATGCCAGGTCTAAGAAAAATTAGTGCCAAAGTGTTTTTCAGGGTTACCTCAACTGAGGACTGGAATGACATGCCTTGCTGCCTATGGTTTCTCTATCTAATGTTCGATGCTAGTTCACATTAGTCTGTGTTCAGTCCAGATTCATAGCAGAGACATCAGGCAGAGGCCAGGACGGGTTGTTTTCCAACTCAGTAGGAATCTCGGCTGCTGAGGTCAGGACATCCTATGGTCAACGATGTGAGGCTTGTCAAATGTCATAAGAATTGGGAGAGAGATGATGGGTACCCGAAGGATAACTTTTCAGCACTTTACAACTTGACTGCTGTAGAAAAACATTAAGTTTCAAAAGTGTATTGCATCACTTCGGGTTCTTGACACCTAAATGCGCCACCTTATAATTTCCAGTAGGAAACGTTGCCCCAATAGTTTTCGATTTTCCTTGGACTTCAAACACTGTCTAAAATGAACATTTGATTACAGATGGTAGATAATGATGAACCAAACTAACAGTGTCGATCTGACTAGAAAGTGTCTCACCCCCATACCCACTGAACAGGAACGGGGTCACAGGATGGCTTTTTTCATATGCTTCATTTCCTTGTGCTTTGCAGATGTGATGTCCAAAGACTGACAAATTCCTGGCACTCCTGGTCTATAAATCTCCAGGGACCATTTTGTTTTCCCAACAGTGCATGCTCACTTCTCTCTGTCACGTGTGGTGGTTCTCACAGTATTTGAACGCTTTCATTCCAAATCCGTTTGTTACGGTGATCTGGTTTCTCTCGATCTTGATACTCCCTGTATTTGTTTTGAACTCCATGGATCACAACCCCTTGGTAGCCACCTTGTCTCACAAATAGACAACGTGCTTTCCCAACGTGAGCTATGCTTCCGGAAAAGACGCTGTGAATATGGCTGACATGACACAGAAGGTACTCTTTGGGTTGTTTACTCTGAGTAGTGTGAATGCAATTGACAACATTCCGTTGTTGCCAATCAGGCTTTACAGCCAAAAGAAAAATTTTTGAGGAAGAAAAAGTCAATCTGCAGGGCACACTCCATTGTTCTTCTATTGGAAGAAGAAAGTTCCACTGCCTTGTAAGCCTTCAGCAACCAAAACCCTGGCCATTCAGCAGCTGTCAGTGTCAAGACAAAACCTTCCTCTAGCAAAAATGTACAACTTGCTGAAGGCACAGAGAATGGTTAGCATTCTTAGAAATGAAGTATTTTTAATTGAGATGTGTACATTGGATTTTTTTGTTTTGGACAGAATGCAATTCCTCATTTAAGATCCTAGAATATAGCATAGAAATAACTTTTACATGCATGGAAAAGCAACCAACTCTGTGTGACTCAATCGTGAAATACAGTTCATTGCAGCAATATCTCTGAGGTGATTCCGTATGTGAGAGGCAGGGTGTGGTGTATCATACAGTGACATGGAACTCACAAACCAAGAAAGGAAAAACATCTCTCTCATCTTCTGTCTTAAAGATGCCAGAAGCATAAAGCATCTCACTTATTAGCATAGGGATATGATTTTTCATATCATGTCCCTCACTTCTATATCTGCCACTTTGGGGATATCACAGTGTAATATTAAGAAGTACAATGAATAAAGCAAATGTCTTAGGATTTTACTGCTGTGAACAGACACCAGGACAAAGGCAAGTCTTATAAAGGACAACATTTAATTGGGGCTGGCTTACAGGTTCAGAGATTCCGTCCATTATCATCAAGGTGAGAGCAGGACAGCATCTAGACAGGCATGGTACAGGAGGAGCTGAGAGTTCTACATCTTCATCTGAAGGCTGCTAGTGAAAGACTGATTTCCAGGCAGTTAGGATGAGGGTCTTAAACCAATGCTCACAAGTGACACACCCACTCCAACAAGGCCACACCTCCTCACGGTGCTACTCCCTGGGCCAAGCATATACAAACCACCCCAGCAAACTACATATAATACAAAGGGCAAGAACCACAAACAGAAACTGATTGTTCCTAGTTGGTCCTGGTCATGAAGCTCATTCAACATCCACCTCCATGGAAGAAGATTCTCACTTGATGGTTGATGTCTATGATATATTTGCTTTAGCTTGCAGCTTTCCAATTGTCAAGTCCATAAGATTTCCAGTACTCTCATGTCCATTCTGCCACCATGATACCAGCCACCAGGCATACTTAGGTATCTAGTGATCCAAAATGTTATGCCGTGACCGAAAACCCTCCTTAACACTCTTTTGGGGAGGCTAACCCTTAGACCATAAAATTCTGGCCCATTGCCTAGGTCAAGTCTGTGGGCCTCTATACTTCTGGCTTGGATCTTACTAACTTCAGCTGCTCTTACTGTCCATACGTGTAGCTCAGGGCTTCCTGCTTGGTAAGGAGGGCTTGAATTCTCAAATGAGAATTTTGAGGCACATAGAAGTCTGGGGAATTCAGGATGTTTGGGTAAAGTCCTTAAATTTATAGTTTATTACACTGATCCAGATAGTTTAACATAAAATATGGAGAGGAATGGAGGAAGAAGAGGAAGACATAGAAAAAAAAGAAGAGAACGGGAGTTTATCTTAACTTCTGGGTTTGTCAACTGAATTGAATTTGAAACACCAAGAACTCACATCTCTGGGTATGTCTTAGAGGATTTTCCCAGAAAGGTTTAAGTAGAGAAGATAGACTGAATCCCATGGATGAGCTTACTGAATTGATTGTCCTGGGGTCTTGGGGTCCTGCAGTCCTAGGTTCTGGGGTTCTAGAGTCCTGGGTTCTGAGATCCTGGGGTTCTGGGGACCTGAGGTCCTGGGGTCCTAGAGTCCTGAGATCCTTGGGTCTTGGGGTTCTGGGGTCCTGGGGACCTAGATTCCTGAGGACCTGCATCCTGGAGTCCTGGGGTCCTGAGTCCTAAGGTTCTGGGGACCTGGGGTCCTGAGGACCTGGATTCTGGGTCTTGAGGTCCTGGGGTCTTGGGGTCCTGGGTCCTGAGGTCCTGGGATCTCAGGGACCTGGGGTCCTGGAGTCCTGAGATCCTTAAGACCTGGGGTCCTGGGGTCCTGAGATCCTTAGGACCTGGGGTCCTGGGGTCCTGGGTTGAATAGAATGGATGACATGAGATGAGCTCCAACATTCTCCCGGCTCATGTTCATAACCATGACCATGACCCTGGTCGTGACCATGTTCTCATTCTCCCTGCCATTCATTCCCACTGCATGGCTGTGTCCCCTCAAACTGTACAGCAAATTAAATCCTTCCTCTTTAAGTTGCTTCTTCCCAGGAATACATGTGAAAAGTACCTGTACAACTTTTGAAGCTGAAGTGCTAACGTTAAGTAAGGCTGTAGCCAACAAGCAAGCTCAGTGCATGGATCTCAGTCTCACATCCCTCCTCAGGACAAGAGCAAGCAGTGCACTGGCTGAGAATATTTACCCAGCAAATCTAGCTCTTTGTTTTATGTCTGGTCATCTCCAAGAACACTCGGGTCACTGCCAGCGACTATGATCTCTGCCATTGAGGACAACCGTGCAGAATGCAAGCTGGTTGAAGAACATCCTTCATCGGCTCATAGCATCCTGTGCTTCACTTCGGTACTAACTGGAACCTCTGGCTTCAGAAAGTCCCAGATATCACTATCACATATGCCTTTCCAGTCTGTAGGGTTCTGATGGGCAAATGAACCACTGCAGGGAAAGCCATAGAAAATAGACATTGATCCGAACTTGAAGGTGAAGTGTGTGAAATTGTTTATAAATTGTCTGGATAATTGGAGGCACTGAAGTGGGACACTCTGGTCTCCATCCTCCTCTCTTGTTCTGGGCACAGCTTTAATTAACTTTCTGAAAGGAAGCAACATGGCCTCCTGAGCCAGCAGCATTGCATTCCCATGTAGCCTGGAACATATGTGAAACATCAGCTCTCCTCACCGTGATCTGCATATCTACAAAGAAAGACAGCATTTCTTCCAAGCATTGTAGAAAGAATTAAACCAGCTGACTCCATGACACCTGGGCTGGGGCCTGGCATTACTGGGTTCTCATTTGATGGTACTTTACTTCCTAGGACTTTGTTCAAGCTAGAATCTTAAGTTTCTGTATTTCATGCTGTATAATAAACTAACCATGTTATCTTCTCACTTGGGCTTGCTCTTTCTCCTTAACTCTTCATCCTTATCAAAGCTCCCTGGGACTGTGACTTTAAATCTAGCCCTTTCTTAGTCCAAGTTTCCCTCCATCCACTTCCCCACCTACCCTGACCAGCAGCCCTGCCTGTAGGATGACATCCACAAGCTCCCCAGCACTTTGCTTTCAGTTGTTAGGACAACAGCAAATTTTGGCATCAAATGAGGCTGGGAGGTATGAAGACTCTAGGTGTTTATTCCCTTCTCTTCCCTCTGAGTTCAACTTGTATAGACTGAGTACCTCATCTGAAGGAAGATAGGACCTGGGTTACAGAGTCTGAGACCTATTCCTTACCCTTATGCCTTTACACCTAGCCCTACCTGCCTGTATATTTTCTCATGGTTGCCCTTAAACTCTTCCCGAAGATGTTGGTAAAAATTTTCTGACGAGGTAAAACGTCTTTTCTCTGGCAGTTTTGATTCAAGTCTAGCATTTAGTTTGATCCTCAAATCTCAAGAGGCTCATTCCCCAACAGTTAGCATTTATGGTGCTGGAAGATGCAATGTGTGTTGTCATGGGAGAAAAGTTACCAACAGTCTTACCCAGCTGCAAACTCTGCCAGATACAATACAATGGGCCTGGCAAGATGTGTCCATTTGGGTACAATAGTGTCATCGATGTCTTGGGAGTAACTAATGACTGTCTGTTTGGATTTAAGGCTTGCCTAATGGGCAGGAACTCATACCTCATGACTAGCCTATAGCTGGAAAGTCATAGACTTTAGGGGAAAACTACTACTACAGTTTTGCTAAATCACTATAGTGTTCAACCTCCTTTTAAATACTTGTCTAACAAGGGGCGCATGTTCCAGCCCCAGTAAGCAGAAGAACTTGGCAGCTTTGGCCATGTGGCTCTGGCTTTAGAATGAAAAATAGAAGGGACTACTGGGATAATTGATGCTGGTTATCTGGGACTAAGACATTCGCAGTGATTAAGAAGAGACCCACATCACTGAGGTGAAATCTTCTGGGAAGTGTTTTCTGAAAGCACAAAGAAGCCTTGTTCTGGAGAGCCAAGGTTGTACCACATGCTGCCTGCAGCTGTACTTGATAATGTGTAAGAATCACTCCTGTTGTACTGATTTTGAAGGCATGAAGGCGTCATGGAGAGCAGCTAAGGCTTGGCACTGTGAGAGGCAAGGGAAGGCCATTGGTGAAGGTGTACCCTCAGTTGCATGATGGCCCAGGGCTGAGGGGCTCATGCAAATGCACCATGAGCAGAGCCTATGGGAGGCTATTGGAGAAGCCTAGCTTCAGGGGAAGACCCCAGTGTATGAGAGATGCCAGTACCATGGGATGATCACCAAGAACAGCAGTAGAAGAGTGGAGTTATCCAGAGCCTAGAGTGCTACAGAGGGCAGAGCTAGAGAAGTGTCACAAGCCCTTTGGAGGATACCAGAAGATCACATGTGGATCCCAGATACTAGAAAAGGAAGCTATAGCTGATGAAGTTGCCTTGGAGACCATAAGATGTTTGAGATGCCAGAGTCATGTGATATCTGCTAAGGAAAGCTGCTAACAGGGAGTGGGGCTAGCCCAGGAGAAAGAAGTTTGTTGCAGTCAACAAAGATGAAAAAGGAGTGGAAATCTAAAGACAGATTTGACATCAGACATGGAGGTGCAGAACTTGGAGTTTATCCAACCGGTTTCCCATCTTGATTGGATGAATCTCAGAAGATACTTTGAACTTTAGACTTAACAATGGAGATTTCAGAAGTTGGACTAAATATTATTTATTTATTGTGCTATGGCTACATATGGCCCCTATAAACTCATGTGTTTAAACAAGTCTATGGAGGCCAGAGAGTAGAATGTGATGGTTTGACATGCTTAGCACAGGAAGTGACACTATTAGGACTTGTGGTCTTGTTGGGGTAGGTGTGGTCTTGTTGAAGGAAGTGTGTCATTGTGAGCATGGGCCTTAAGACTCTCATCCTAGCTCCCTGGAAGCCAGTCTTCTGTTTGCCTTCAGAACAGATGTAGAACTTTCAGCTCCTCCAGCACCATGACTGCCTGGATGCTGCCATGCTCCCACCTTGATGATAATGGACTGAACCTCTGAACCTGTAAGTCAGCCCCAATTAAATGTTGTTCTTATAAGAGTTGCCTTGGTCACGGTGTCTGTTCACAGCAGTAAAACCCTAATGAAGACAAATGGTTAACAGAACACTACAGAATATGGCAACTGGCCTTCTTATCAACTCCTTCTTCAGCACTCCGGTTCCCAGTTGTAACCATTGGTCCAGGTGTTACATTTGCAGTCCGTCTGTGGAGCGAGCAAAGGCAAATTCAGGGAGACTCTTGTGTTTCTGGCTCCTCTGTGTTCCCTGCCATCTGCCCTGAGATGAGAGAGGCTGAGACAGGAAACTTACAACTGCTCAGCCAGCTCCCTCCCTGGCGAGTGTGCCACCACATCAGCCTAGAGTCTGGAGAGAACTTTGCTTTGTGGAGAGTGATTTCAAAAATTGTGCTAGCCCTGGGGATGCTGCCCGGTTGGTAGAGTGCCTACCTTGCTAATTTCTTCAGTTCCTGAGGGGTGAAAAGACCGTCTGACTTCAATATTTGGAAACAATCTCTGGTGGATTTAGAAAGAAGTACTGTCATTCTCCTAAGGGATTTCCAGGGGTGTGTTGACTCCTGTGACCTCTCACAAGCTGACTCGCAGAAAGCTAGCTGTGGATGGATGATAGTGCCCTCCGAATACCACGGTGTTCTCTCCTTAGATGCTCTTAAATCCACACATTTGCTGGGACACAGCAGAAGTCGGGCCCGGTACTCCTTGCTTCCATCCCTGACAGTTCCTGCACACACTGAGTGCATTAGTATGGCATAGCTCACTCACAGGGCTGAGGAGTACATTCCTCTCCTGTGTGCTCCTCCAGGGTAAGGATTGGTGCACCTCCTTGGCCACTCTGATGGTTTGTACATGCTTGAACTAGGGAGTGGCACTATTAGGAGGTGTGGCCTTGTTGGAGTAGATGTGTCACTGTAGGCGTGGACTTTAAGACCCTCATTCTAGCTGCCTGGAAGTCAGTCTTCCACTAGCAGCCTTCAGATGAAGATGTAGAACTCTCAGCTCCTCCTGTATCATGCCTGCCTGGATGCTGACTTAATGATAATGGACTGAACTTCTGAACCTGTAACCCAGCCCCAATTAAATGTTGTCCTTTTTAAGAGTTGCCTTGGTCATGGTGTCTGTTCACAGCAATAAAACCCTAACTAAGACAGCCATTATTCACTGGCTCTTCCTTGATACCTGCCATTCTTCTACTAGGGCTGCAAGCACAGACCACACCACCTCCCTAGAATGAGGTTCACACCATAGCTGCAGTCCTAAGATCATTTACTCACCAGATCAGCTCCCCCCTCCTGAGCAAGACATGGCTACAGCTATGAGACACCAGGTGCTTTGCTCTATCCTGGGGGCGGGGGGTTCTGGGGGGTTGTCATAATGTCACAGCAACTTAGCCTTCTGGGGAGCCTGATTTGGCTTGTACTCACCTTCACAATATTTTTTTTTTCTTTTTAGCTAGCTCAGTCGGTAGCACTGAACAACTCCATCCAGCTGCAGAGAAGGGATATGCTTAGAACAGCAGAACACAGAATCTCTGTTCTACAATCAGAGTCAGGAACACTGGAAGGATTTAATCGGAGAGAGGTTAATGAAGGGAGCCTTCACTCATGCAGCATGGTTGATGGACTTTTAAAGGACCTGAGAACGGCCGAGGTGAAACTTCCTAAGCATTACTATACCTAGGCAGAAGAGACAGGAGGAGGAAGCCTGAGTGGACCACAGCAAAAGCTGTGACCAAGGAAGTAGTGGTCAATTTAGCCTTCCTATAGGCAGGTGTGCACACTGACATACAAAGCCTTCATTTTTTCCTAAATGGGGACACAATTCCAGGACACATGGGCTGGGACTATCTTCCTCAGTGCTAATAGAGAAAGGGACAGAAGCAGAGTCATGGACTGATAACCACTGAGAATCTAGCACATGAGGGTTGCGGGACAGGCTGCCCTTCCATTCCCTGACAACCAGGAGTCATAGAGCCCAGACCAACCCTGAATCTAAGCAGATGGTCTGAGAATAAGAATTGAGATGAGGGCATGTCTTAGTCAGGGTTTCTATTCCTGCACAAACATCATGACCAAGAAGCAAGGTGGGGAGGGAAGGGTTTATTCAGTTTATACTTCATATTGCTGTTCGTCACCAAAGGAAGTCAGGACTGGAACTCAAGCAGGTCAGGAAGCAGGAGCTGATGCAGAGGCCATGGAGGAGTGTCATTTACTGGCTTGCTTCCCCTGGCTTGCTCAGCTTGCTTTCTTATAGAATCCAGAACTACCAGCCCAGTAATGGCATCACTCACAATGGCCTGGGCTCTCCCATCTTGATCACCAATTGAGAAAATTTCTTATAGCTGTATCTCATAGAGGCATTTTCTCAAGGGAGTTTCCTTTCTTTGTGATCACTCCAGCTTGTCAAGTTGACACACAAAACCAGCCAGTACAGGACATGAGGGAACTGAAAACTGCCCAGCAAACACTGAATTGTGGTGCTCAGAGTCTCCTGCTCTTTGGGCCTGAGGAATAGTGGTGGCCTGGAGAACCAGCCAGAGACCAGAGCAGACAAGGTAACAATGCTCTGGCCTCTGCATGTTTGCCTGAAGCAAAAGTATAAATGAGTTCCCCTTCATCTGTGCATCTGAGGATGGAGGAGCATCTTTACTTTTCTAAGATGGGGACACAGTTTGGCTTTTGGGAACATAACCCACAATGTCTTTTAAAATAGATAGAAAACTCATTTAATCTGTAGGCACATTCTAAAGCAAGGTGGTGATAAGGGCTGACAGGTGCCCTTGAATCTAGATTCTAGGAGAAGGTCTGAACGATAAGCTGGTACAGAATTCCCCAGGTTTGCCAATGACACTCACCACGTCCTCAATTCTTGGATGGACAAACACTAGGCAGACAGACACATGTGAAATTTCTCATGAGCCATCCTTCTTTTGAGAGCTTTATTGAGTAAGGCTGGGTGATTCTTTGCCAATGGATCTCACCAGCAGTTAGTCAGTCTGAATCCACTGCCCCCAGGAGTCCCAAACACTGTCATTGTCCTGGGGCAAAAGTGAGTCAGATATACTGACTCACACAAACCAAATTAAAATCACAACACATTGGAGGAACGCCATTAGAACACAAGGACAAGTTTATTATTTATTTATTTATTTATTTATTTATTTATTTATCCACCGAAAAGATCTACCATGTTTCTGGCCGAGGACAGTTTCTTCTTGGAGAGGTCAAAATAATAACTCAAAGCTAGGTAGTAAATGTTGAATCAGATCAAAGGAGAGTAGGGAGTCTGGGAGGACTTATCCTGGCTGGCCCTGGTGTGACATGATGAATCTTTCCTCACCCTTGATATGCACACCTTCCTGGTAATTAAATTAGGGCTGTCTTACAGATTCAGTGTCTCCTGGCTTGGGTTTGGACAATGCTAAAAAAAAAAAAAAAAAAAGGCTGCACTTTTGTGATTCAGCTTCTCTGTCTATGCTTCTACAGCTCTGCACGGTTACCAGGACAGGATGCTTCTAAATAGTATGCATCCCGACCCTGTCTTTCTGAGACCCAAGTCACCTTGTACAGAATCAGAGGACAGTCCACACCCTTTGCACACTCACCCAGCTCATCACTAAACCCTAGAGTGAATTTTACTAGCTGTGAGGAATCAGAGGGCAGTCCAAACCCTTGGCACATTCACTCAGCTCATCCCTGAACCCTAGAGTGGATGTTACTAGCTGAATACTAGGAACCAAAGCGCATTTTTTTTCTTATCTCCAACTACTTCAGGGAAATTTCACGTTTCTCCTTTGACTCCATAGGTAACCATAGGTGTGCAAAGAGGTGTGTGAAGTGTGAGATGTGTGTGTGTGTGCATCTGGTGTGTGGTGTGGTGTATGTGTGTGTGTGTGGTATGTGTGTGGTATGTATGTGGTGTGTGTGTATGTGTGTGTGTGGTGTGTGTATGTATATGTATTGTGTGTGTGTATGGTGTGTGTCTGTGTGTGTGTGTGTGTGTGGTGTGTATATTGTGTAGTGTGTGTGTAGTGTGTGGTGAGTGTGTGTGGTGTATGATGTGTATGTGTGTGTGTATGTGTGTGTGTGGTGTTTGTGTGGCCTATTATTTAATTGAGGTCCAGGCATTAATTTTAACAGAAGTAAATGGTTCCCTTTTGTTTCAAACTTCAGTTTGAAAGAGGTTTTGTCTATAGAAACTTCTGAAATGAGTCTGTAAAATCATCACCCTAATGGGTTTTACACAGTAGACTGTAACAGGTACACAAAAGTTTAAATGAATGTTTGCCATAGCTTCCTAGATGGCTGCAAAGGGCAATGGTATTTGGAGGTCATCCATGCACCTGACCCTGTGTCAGCACACCTGATGGTCAGCTGCTCCTGCTGCATCAACTCAGGCACTATCTTTAGAGAGATGACGCTGGACCAGGTGGACTGTGACCCAAGAAGGTTGACTTCATCTCACAGGCAGTTCAGTTATCCTGAGATTTGTATACTGAAGACTCACTGGAGAACTGCTCTCCCAAACAATGTCTGAAAGAGAAGAGGAAAGATGGTCAAGTCATGGGAAATGTTATCTCAAAACTGGACTGTAATCCAGAGATCCAATAGTGTTCTCCAATCTTCCCTAGAGCTACATGGTTCTTAAGGGCTTGGGGATTCATTAACCCCAAAACACTCACTGAGACAGACATCCCTCTGAGCAGGCCTGTGGCAACAAAGTTGGCATTCTTTATATGAGGGCAACTTCTAGAGAAAAACTATGGAGAGCACAGTTAGCCATTCACTGCCATAAGTTAGAGGCATGCAAGTCCCTGCCCTTGACCCCACACTAGACTACAGGCATGTCAAAGCATTTGATATTTTGTCAGGATGTCACCTACAAAGGTTACCTTTGAGAACCTTGTAATCAACTTAAGACATTATCCAAAATGTCAGGCTTAAATAAGCTCAGATTGAATAGGTGCATTCAGAGCTAGCCAGGTGTACAGGGTGCACACATCTTTACAGCATCCCATTATGCAGGCTGGGGACAAGGCTATTGTTGGAATGGAAGTATTCCTGGTCTGTTGTATTGATGCTAAGAGGTAATTTATAAGGCTTTATAAGGATGATTAATTCTAGAAACAGAACAATCATTTCATCACAAAGATAGAAGGCTTCTTCCTGTTTCTTATGCAAACCCATCTCTACCCATAAATGTAAACATTAGCCCCCAAAATGTAATTGTCCAACACAGTCTCAGGCCATCCATGTTCTGTGTTCATGGAAGCAAGCTGAAGTAACCTGGATGGCCAGAAAACAAGGTTCCCTACAGTGACCTTGACCGTGCTTGCAACTGTGTCAAGCGTAAGCTAATCACCTGCAGTGATCCAAGCAGAAGACCTAGACAGACTAATAGAATTGTCTGTGACACTATTCTCTTCGCTCTGTCCCATGCCCTTGTGTAAAGTCTTCTTTACCTCCACCCAAACCCATTGTCAGGAAGTGACAGGATATTTTGGCACCAAAATGTCAGTGACTCATGATATTTCTGCCCTCCACCTTCCTTGGAACATTTAGTCAGGTCCCCTGGGATCAGATCCAATGTAAATGGGACACTAGTCTTGTTCTTGGGTGCACAAGCTTGGGACCAAAATGGAGAGAGGACAGAATTTCTGCACAATTAGAAAAGATGGGTAGTTGCCTACTCTGTGTTACTTTTCCTCTTTCTCTGCTAGCAGAAACCCAATTTTATCTTTTGTGGCCATGTGCTTTTCTAAAAGACAATCTCAGACTTCTTTGCATTGAGATGTGGCCAAGCTGATTTAAGTTAGTTAGGGAGGAAGCTCAAAGAAAGGACTAGAAATCAAGCTGATCCCACCAGCTGGTTTCACTTCAGGTTTAACCCCTGACCCCACTGGCTCCTGTTGGGATATGAACATGGTGACTGGAGAGCCAGCAAAAATTTTGGACAATGAGACTGCCTTAGGATGATGGAACAGAAGAAAAGGAACATTGTTCCCTTTGCCCAGCCTAGATCTTCCATTTTCTTCCTGTGATGGAGAAATAGACCTCCATCACGTCTTGGTTTTCTACTATACAGCTAGAATGAAGCCAAGCACAATCAACACAGAATTGAGCTCCTGGAAGAGAGTGTCAGAGATAATGGAGCCCCAGAGACTGAGCAGGCTGAATGGAGACAGGTGCCAGAGATTCCTTAATGGTTTGAAGAAGTTGCTGTCCTTGAAAATGCAGTAGGGAGGCACCATGTTAGTTAATAACTCAGATATCTGTCAATATGCTGAGTACAGTTGAAGAATCAAGGCAGGGAAATGGTTAGCATGTGCTGGCCTCTTTCTGAGACCACCTTTGCTGAATATCTAAGGAAGAGAGGTGCTTTTTAGCAGAACTAGTCATGCTATAAGCACCATGGAGTCAGGCATCCAGGTGGAATAGATTCTTCATTCAGCCCCTCTTGGAGGAGGTCAAGTGTGTTTGCACTGTATACAGAAGACGCTGTGAATCGTGTTAAAAAAAATGTTGTTTTTCTAGGAGATAAGGGTGCTGTCTCAAAGGAAGGTGGGGACTTGTTCATAAATTGGGGATTAAAAATGGTCTGCTTCATCCCAGCACGTTACTTCAGATGAGTCAGGGAAGTGACCATTAATCTGAGAAAGCTGACCTCCATTGAGCCAAGGCCAGTAGGTATAAGATGAGACTCTTATTGCTTAAAAACTCCTTCCAGCCTTCATCCGTGAGCTCTGTTGGTGTGGCTGAATAGAAGTGAAAAGACTAAGTCCATCCACCATGACAGTGAACTTGAACATGGGCATCAACAATATGGCACTTTCTACTCTCAAAATAGTCCCCAAGGCCCCAAAACAGTATCAATAGCAAGTGGTGCATGGATCTCTACACACCTACTTTAGTTGAGGTGGTGGAGGGTGACGGGCAGGGACAATACAAGTCCAAGACCTGGTTTGATGAACAGCATAGAAGGGAGTTGTTCCCCACATGAAACCACATGGCTAGGGGCAGCAGGTACTCTGCTGAAAGCTGCACTAATAGGGGAGGGATTTTTTTGTTTCTTTGTTTTGTTTTTTGGAGGGGATTTTTGTTTGTTTCCTTTTTGCTAGTTTTGCCCAAAAGGATGTGCTGATTTATGTGGACCATCTTTCCCAAGTTCTAAATTTCCATTTAGTTACTTGGATATTTTTTACAATAATTTGGCCTCTCCCTCCCAGCACTCTGGAGACTTGCTATTGAACTACCCCTGGACCAGAAGAGGAAACCCTGAGACTGTAGAAGAATGCACACCATCCAGATACCCTGAACTTTGAGCTGAGCACAGTAATAAGGCAAGCTCTCCCAAAGGCTTTCCCAGGAGGTGGGGTATACATTCTAGATATAGTTTCTGTGGATACGGAGTAGCAAAGGGGCAAGCTAGCTTAGCTTTCATCCATTCCCTTCTAACAGAACAGATGTCTTTCTTTAACAGAAGTAGGAAGGGGCTATTTTTAAAGACTCCCTAAAGCAAAGACTCCCTATTACTTCTGAACTATAAGGGCCCATGGAATCTTCCAGAAAAGACCCTTAAAGCATGCAGGGGTTGTGTGTGGGGAGACTCCTCCTTTGCATCACCTGTTATTTTCTTGTCTTGCTAAAAATATGGACACAATGACTGGAGCTCTGCCAGTAAACTTGGACTAAAAGCCTATGCCCAGCATGCATCTTGCTGCAAGATGGTGGAAGAGAAAGGGAAAAAGAGGCTAGCTCTCCCCACCCCCACCATATCTGCACATTGCTCTTTGTTACCTGGTATTAGTCATTTTGTGTTTTCTCCGCAGAGAGACATAGAAGTCACCATTTCTAATTAGCACCACTGTGTCTTCTCTTTAATGGCCAGTGGTTCCATGTCAGGAGTAGTTGGTGGTTTCTGCCACTCAACCTACATAGATTCAGAAGCGCTCACCAAGTTTCCAGCTCTAAGCGGTTCATACATTCTGAGTGAATAAACTGAAGTCTTGTGTTCATAAGGTACTAGGAAACAAGCTACATGGACATCACTTGGCATATAGTGGCTTCATTGTGGGCTTCTGCATCCTTAAGGAAGACCTGGAAACATATGGCACAGATATCTTAGGCAGGCTTGGGCAGAAGCTTGTCCATGATCTTGCAAAGAGTCCCAGTGGTGTGCATTCTTGTCTGAAGCCTCTCTTCCCACAAGCCACTATTGTCTTATCAAGAGTATATGGTCAAGCATAGAGACTATGTATGATCTCTCCAGCTTTGAGCATATAGAAACTATAGTCTGTTGTCTCCTTTTATCCCTATAAAGGTACTAAGAGGGTTATAGAACTGGTTTCTTATTGCTGCAATGACAAATTTCTAACAATTTAATGGTTCAAATAACATCACAAGTTTGTTCTGTTAAAGTTCTGAAGGTCAGAAGTCCAAGAAAGACTGTAACTGGGGCTGCATAAAATAATCTACACCCTGACCTTCTCCACAGTTTCTAGAGGTTGCCTACATTTTTTGGCTTGTAGCCTCAGTTAAGGTCTTCAAAGACAGAAATGTGACACCTTACAAACTCTAACATTGCATCCTCTCACTTTGAATATCCTTGTGTTTCCTGGGAGCCCATCTGATATTCTAAATCAATTCTAACTTCAGTACAACTTCTAAGTTCTTTTGTTACATAAAGTCATTGGTTCTGACTAGGTTGGGAACACCCTCATGGAGCTCGTACCCAGCACACAAACAACCAAAGTCAGCTCAATATTCTTGTGCTGTGCTTATTGTCCCATGTTTCCAAGTCACCTAAGAAACTGTCTCTTGAGCCTCCAATGTTCTATTTAAAGCTTTTTTGTCAAGGGGATTCTATTAAAATAAGTCTACCCTTAGCTTATTGTGTTCAGTGTTGGGCTCATGCTGCAGAGACCCTCAGCTGGGTGGGTAGATCTATCCACTTGCCAGAGTGTTTGGGGATAGTCCCTTTGGGATCTGGCCTTGTTATATTATGGTGATAGATTATAATGAAGTAGGTCCTGATAATTCACACTCCTTCCCACTCAAGTCCTTGTGTGCCTCTATGACTTTGCAATGTCTCCCAAAGGGACAGAGTTTGTTTCCCTGGTCACTAATATGGGACTTGTGAACATGTCTTCCTAACCTCACTCCAAGTCACCATATAAAAGTCAGTCTTCTTGTATGTCTGTTGTAGTATCCTGGCTAGTTTAATGTCAATTTGATAAAAGTTAAAGTTATTTCAAATGAGGAAGCCTCAACTTAGAAAACTTGTTGTTTCCATGAGCAACAATACCAACCAACGAGAGCTCTCAGGGTCTAAACCACCAGCCTGGGAGCACTTAGGGAGGGATCCATGGTTTCAGCTGTATATGTAAGGGTGGAGGGCCCTGCTGGGCATAGGTGGGAGAAGAGATCCTTGGTCTCATGAAAGCTGGACGCCCCAGGGGGTGTGAATTTGAGGGTGGGGAGGTGGGAGTGGGGAGGTAGGTAGGGGTATATCTGCAGAGAAGCAAGAGGAGGGGTGAGGGGATAGGGGGTTCCTGGGTGGGTGGGGGATGGGGTAAGGGGATAACATATGAAATGTAAATAAAACATCCAATAAAAAAATAAAATAAAATAAAATAAAATAAATAAAATGTAAAAAGAAAGCATGCTCTGAGCTAAAAAAAATGTGAGTTTACTATAAGATTTGTTATTCAATAAAATTGCAGAGAACAACAACAACAAAGAAAATGTTTTCATAAGATCCAGCTGTAAGGCATTTTTTTAATTAGTGACTGATGGAATAGAGCCTTGCCCTCTGTCAGTGGGGCCATCCCTGGGCTGTTGGTCCTGGATTCTGTAAGAAGGCAGGCTGAGCAAGCCATGATGAACAAGCTAGTTAGTAGCATTCCTCCCTAGTTTTTTGTATTAGCTCCTGCCTCCAGGTTTCTTCCCTGCCTATGTTCCTGTCCTGGCTTCCTTCAATGATCAACTACGATGTGGACGTGTAAATCAAATGCTTCCTACATTGCTTTTGGTCGTGTGTTTCATTGCAGCAATAGAAACTCCTGGACAAGATGATTCCAAGATGATGAGTGGGGTATTGCTGAGATAGACCCGACCATGTCGTTTGGGGGAGGATTGTAGAAGGACTTTGGAACTTTGGGCTAGGAAAGTCATTGAGTGTTCAAAGCTTGGTAAGTTGTTCTGAAGGAGCCTAGGAAGATGAAGATGTTGAGAGTAGTGTAGAAGATGGAGGTCTGGCTTGTAAAGTTTCAGAGGAAGTTTAAAGACTCTATCAGGGCCATTTGTTATTTTGAGTTAAGAGTCTCTGATTCTGGAGCTGAAGAATGAGTTGGTTTTAACAAGGCACCAGAACTTCTAAATTGAAACCTTTGCCTTTCTGGGATACTCAACACTTGTGGTTGTAAATGAGACATTAGCAGTGATTAAAAAAAAGAGCAGCATCATTGACATGAAATTTTCTGGGAAGTATTTACTAAGTGTCAACACACAGAAGCTATGGGACCGAGATGGCCAAGATTGGACTTCATGTTAGCAGCCAAACTTGGTAATATAAGAGTCACCCAGGTGCTACTGGTTTTAAAAGCATGAAGGAGTCATGGAAAGCAGCTGCGGCTTGTCACTGTGAAAGGCCAGAAGAGGCCATTGGTAGAGGTGCAGCCTCAATGACAGTTGAAGGCCTAGGGGTGAAGGGCTCATACAGAGACGTTGAGGCTTGACATCATGAAGAGAGCCCCAGAGAGGTTATCATTGAAAATACAGAGCAGTTGCAGCAGAAGACCCCCAGCATTTTGGAAACACCAGTAACATGAGACAACCTGCAGCTGTGGAGAAAAGCCAGCCATAACCTAGAAGACAAGCTATGTGTACTTCGGAGGCCAGAGCTGGAGAAGGGACTTAAGCTTTCTAGAAGAGCCCAGAAAATTGTGAGTGAACTTCAGACATTGTTCATTGAGTTATTTATAGTTAGAATTTGGTTTTGCTTTGTTCAGATTGTGACTGTGCCCTGGTTCTTCTCTCTTGAAGTAATATATTTAACTTGTTTTTTATTTTACAGGAGTCCATAGGTGAGAGACTAAATGGTTTTTAAAAAGAGATTTTGGAGTTTTAGAGAATTTTTATTTTTAAAGAGATTGGATTTGTTGGTTTGTTTGTTGTTTGGAGTTTGGAGTTTTGGCAGGGTTCTTGGGTTTTTTAAGACAGGGATACTCAACACTGGTTGGTTGGAAATGAGACATTAGCAGTGATTCTCTGCTTCCCAGAGCCTTGGCAGTCCTGAACTTGTTTTGTAGACCAGACTGGCCTCAAACTCACAGAGCTCCACTTGTCTCTGCCTCCTGAAGTGCTGGGAATAAAGGCTTGTGCCACTATGGCCAACTGAGAGTAGACATGTTTTAAAGATTAAAAGTGTTTGAATTTGTAAGGTTATGGGGCATTTTAAGTTTGCAAACTGTCTTATATTGTTATGTCTTTATTAACGTGTGATGTTGGGGATGAGCAAGAAAAGGAAAGATGTGGCTTAACAGTGACGCGTCTGTAGGTCAAGTTGACAAGAGGTCAGTTGTACCGGATAGTTTTACATCAACTTGACACACGCTAAAGTCATCATCTGATAGGAGAGAATCTCAATTGAGAAAATGTCTGGGTAAGATCCAGCTCTAGAAAAGCCTATAGAACATTTTCTTCATCAGTGATTGGAGTGAGGGAGGGTCTAGTCCATTGTGTGTAGTTCTATCCCTGGGCTGGTAGTCTTGGGTTTTATAAGAAAGCAGGCCGATCAAGCCATGAGGAACAAGGCAGTAAGCAGTACTCTTCCATTGCCTCTGAATCAGCTCCTGCCTCTGGGTTTCTGCCCTGTTTGTGAGTTCCTGTCCTGACTTCCTTCAATGATGGACTACAATGTGGAAGTGTAAGCCAAATAAACCTTTTCTTCCTCAACTTGCCTTTGGTTGTGATGTTTCATCACAGCAATGGAAACAGTAGCTCAGACAGGCAAGACTAGAGGTACACTGGCCAGAGGAGGAAGAGAAGATCATGGCACATTCCCAGTGTCAGACCAACTGCAGATAAGCCTCTGTCTATTACCCAACCTGAGGAATAAACACATGTTATTTTACACAACAGATACCTGGGAATGCTCATGTAACAGTTGTGATATGCTCAGGGCTGGTCTAAGTGTATTAATCTGTACAGCCTTATCTTATACATGGATGTAACTCTCCTTGCTCCACAGATTTAAAAAAGAAAAAACTATAGTGAAAAAGCTGTGTACCATGTAACTCAGAGGAACTGTAGCCACAACAGGAATCAGGCCATGTATCTGCTTACTTTGTAGCTACTAGCTCAGACTTAGACCACTGCTAAAAAAGATATGAGTCTCCCTTCTCCCTCTCTTCTCTCCTCTTCTCATGATCCATTTCAATGTGCCCTAAAAATTGGGATTTTACATTTTCTTTATAAGTGTGTCAGAGCAGAAGCCCAGGGCCCCTCAGATCATCAATAAACTGTGAAATTGTACAAATAGATACAATGATTTGTTGAGGCGGGACCCATATTCTAACAGCCCAAATGCATTTTCTTGAACCTTCACTTGGGGCATGGCCATGTGTCTTGTTTGGTAAGCAATATAGCATAAAACAATGACACTTGTCCAGAAGCTGACCAACATTTAGTTCAGCTGACAGCATGAAAGAACTATTTTAGAAGCTGAGCCACAGATGAAATTTCTTGTGAATGATATTTCTTTCTTTACTTCAAAATTCCAAAGAATGTAGGTATGGTTCTTCCTAGAAGCTTTTGAAAGCTCAGTTTCTATGAGAGACACACCTTGGGGGTCAACAGCCCAGTTGTTCACACATGAGGCCTAAGGAACCCAAAATACAAACTTGTGCATGGGTCTTGGGGAATAGGGGACACATAAGATACAAAGGTGATGGGACAAGAGAATCAAAGATGCTTAGTGCTTCTAGATGGAAGAATGGTCCTTACACAGTCTACTCACGCCAAAATGGAATAGAAGATTTAAGGATGACTGAGGATAAAGGTGACAGATAATAGGCTTTATGACATGTGGCATCTTGCTGTATTTTTGTCTCAAAGGAAGCTGCCATAAAAATCTCCCACAGCAGCTGTAACATTGTTATGAGAAATCTTAGGGAGATGGTTCCTGCTGCCCATTTTGGAAGATACTGATAATGGAAACTGATGGTAGTCATTGGGATCCCCTAAGCATTTCCAATATCAAGCTCTTTCTGGAACTGCCCCTTTTTATTGTAACCTGGTGCAGAAGGTATTAAGCTTATGTCTTTTTAAAAATAGAGTTGAGGACTTAGAAAGAATCATTCTCGGAAGCCACAATAGTAGCCAATAATAAAATAACTGGTATCTAGGTATAGCCAATTTAATTTCTTTATGTAACAAACTAACAAAGAAATGCTCGGAGCATAGGAAGTAGACATGGATTGGGGAAGGGGGTGGGGTGGAGTGGGGTGGCAGTTTTATCTGACACTGCTGACCTGGATAAGGACTTGTACATGCAGGAGTCTAATGTGGGATCCTCTGTGCATGTGAAACTGACAGCGTGTTAAGTCTTTGACAGCCATGTCACCCAACTGGGCCCAAGAAAGACACAATAGACTCCTCATGTAGCCTCACTCACGTGACTAGCCACTTGGTAAGTCTTCTTTCCTTTTCCTTTCTACACCCCTGCTTCTGTGTTCCTCGGATATGTCTTCATGTGGGGGTCAACACAAGCCAGAGGAACTTTGTTCAAACCAGCAGCAAGAGCAGAGAGCATCTCTAAGTGGGGAATCCCAGGAGAGTGGTGGCAACAGTACACTAAACCTAAAGCTGCTCAGAACAACAGGCCAGGTGAGCCAGGGTAGGGATCAAAAGAAAGTCTTTGGAATCAGAAAATCAAGGCCAAGCAAACGAGGATTGGGACAACACAAACAGGCAGCATATATAGTTGTCCTAAATACAACTTACCTTGTAGGATTGTCTGCCAGCCTAGGTGTCATGATGCTTAAACCTGTAGGTTCTCTGTAAAGGGGCAGGTATAGATAGCCTTTCTGTTCTTCGATGTTTTATGTTTTGGGCCAGCTAGAGTTTATAGCTACAGTATTCCAGCCCCCTCTTTAGAAAGCCTTCCCTCAAAGCCACAAGCTACTCATTTAGAGGCTGTGCTGATGTGTCTGTCTGTGCCCTAGGCTTCAGCACAGCTCATGTGGCTCTGGATCTGTGCCTCATCTCCCCCTTGCTTAGATTCAGTTTTGTTTTCTCCTCTCTTCCCTGGGCTGCATTTGCATGATCTGTAGAGACTGTTGCATGTGTAAGAGGGCATCTTCCCAGGACAACAGATACTTGCTTTGGCATTAGTTTGAAAAAAAGGGAGTGTTACTCAAAGTTACCTTTATTTATTTGTTTGTTTGTTCATTTATCTTTTGTTTAGGTTTGGGTTCTGATTATTGTTTCTTAAATAAATCCAGCTGGAGCCTTTCTACTGTCTGTGTTTCAAGATAGTCCAGAAAATACAAGTCTTCTAGTTTCTTGGTAGTTTGCTGAGTCCCAGCTAGTGGGAGTCATTGATTAGAGAATGCGCCACAGAAAGATGAGGTAGGGGTCAAGGAACCTCTCTTCCCTCCACTTGGGAAATCTATGGAAGTGTGTTGGCATAGGCTCCCTCCAAGCAACCCCTCTTCTGATCCAGTGCCTACAGGAAGTCTTGGCATGAACCTAGCTTCCCCTGGTAACACCATCTTCCTTCAGAACCTCACTAGTCATAAAGCTGGGGATTGTTTCCTATGCTAGCTGTCTCTGGATTGTTACACAATCCCCTCTCTGAGAGTTTCGAGACTCCAGTTACCTTTATAACTATGTTTCTGTTGGCTGGAACTTGGAGTGTGCAGGTGTGTGTACATGTATATGTGCATACAAATTGACATGAGACACACATGGTAGATACAACTGTGGTAGGAAAGGAGAAAGAGACTGAAAGATTTCAGAGAACTGGGTCGGACCTCAGCGTTGTAGGCATCAAGAGACAGTTGGTCCAAGTATACCTGGTGGGACAGTTATGAGTGGACACCTCCAGGCTCCAAATGTGTCAGCCACTAGCCTCACTGCTGAGGAGACCAGAACTAGTCTAGCCCATTACCAGAAAGGAGGTTGTTCTGGGTCACCTTCCTTTCGTACTAGTCATCTAAGAAATGCCTTATTTTCAGGCATTTTTGTTAAGATTCAAATGCTGTCATAAAATATCTTCATCACAATAAAAATGCAAAGTACAGGGCTGCGGTTCTGCACCGTGTCACAGAGGGACGCAGAGACATCATTCAAATCTGTTAGGGCCAGTTACTGCACATGCGCTCGCAGGCTGATGGGGAGTTAAAAATAGCACATTCCATTAACAGGGAGAAAAAGAAAAGAGTCTTCTTCAACTAAGTAAGTGCCTTCTCTCTGTCCTTATTTTCTAGACACGAGCCCCCTCACCAGACTCTGAGCAAACTTGCATTTTTCCAGCAAGTGTTTGGACCAAGCAGCACACAGCTGCAATGTGAGGGGACCCAGCAAACTGCAAAGGCACAAACAAAGCTAGGAGCAGCAGAGAATGAGATGAGGCAGCCTTTCCTCTCTGACAGCCTGCTATCTCGTTATGAACCCCACACACCCACATATCTTTAAGATGGTATATTGCTTGGGCTTTCTGGTACCACAAAGGACTTTTAATATAAGTAAATATGGCAGTATTGGGAAGCAGTGGTAACGGAGACCCTTTGTAGAAAGTTCAAGTGGCTAATGATCTGGATTTTGTTTTTTATAAATGAGAACATCTCATTTATATTACAAATGGGGAACTCAGAACCCCCCTAGAAGCAAGAGATGTGTTCTGATTTATTCACTCTAGGGGTCTTTAACTCTGGCTTGGGACAGTACTAGACCAACAAAGGCAGGTCCACGAACTTGAACTGAAGGGACAAGCCCTCTCTAGGCATCATGAATTCCAGTTCATCCTGGACAGGTCCAAGAGATGGAAAGGTCATATACTCATATAGTCTGTCTGAAGCTATTTTCTCATCAGGCAATTGGGAATAAAATCATAAACTATAAACTACATCACAGGGTCCTAAAATGAGTCCATGCACACACACACACATACCACACCCACACACATACACACACACACACACATACACACACACGTATCACACACACACACACACACACACACAAATATTTTCCCACCTCACAAAAAGGCAAAGAGATATACTCAGACTCTGAGGGTTACACAGTAAAACTTGAACATTTCAGGTCAAACCCAGTCTGGATTGCTGCCCTCTTTGCCATGAAAAAGTCATCTAAATGAATCCCTAAATGATGAACATGGTTGTGTTTCAACAGAACTGTATCAAAGGCTGGATCCAGCTTGTATCCCTTAACTGTCAGGTCTGGGTCAGGCCCTGCCCACTGTGTTTAACCCTCCCTTCCTTCTCTACCACCTCTTTTCTGGGCACAGGACTTGTGAGTCAGCCCAGGCCTTATTTTTGGAGCACCAGCTTTTTAAAGCCAAACATAGCTCACTGGAGGGGATTAAAATACATAGTCATCTGCACAGGGGGGAAGAAAGCTCACAGTACATTTGTAACCAGTCACAGCTATCTCCTTGGTGAGTGTGTGTGTGTGTGTGTGTGTGTGTGTGTGTGTGTGTGTGTGCATGCGCACATGGGTATTTTGGCTCATTGTCTATATAGAAAATGACACAGAAGAGAGAATGTAGCAATGGGTTTCACTGAACTGTAATACAAGGCTAGATAGCAGTATAAACAACGCTTCTGCCTCCACCTCTAACTTCTTACTGCCCACTGACATTAATTTTCCCTTGTCACTCCAAGATTATGAGGAAGTTTTGGTAGATCAAGGTAGAAATAGTTGCTGACCTTCTCTCAGAAACCTGTCTGGTCGCAGACTTGAAATCTACCATGGTTTAGATCTCTCAAAGTCCCACATGTCCAAGGCTTTGTCCCCAAGCTGGTAGACGGGGAGGTGACAGAGGTATTTGACATTAATGACAGATGGAACATCTTTGGATCACTGAAGATGTGGTCCATCCTGAGGTGAATAGTACACCCTGACTCTCTCCTCATGGTTTCTTTTCTTCCTGGCCATGAGATGAGAGGTTTTTGCTCCAGTGTCTGCACTTGCCTTGATCAATAACCTCTGCACAGCCCCCAAAGCATGGGCTAACCTCTGACCTCTTTAGAGGACTGAACCTCTAAACCGAGCCCTTTTTCTTTATAAGGTGATGATCTTGATCAATTCTTGTAGTAACTAAAACCTGACTTACACACTGAGAGCCAAACATTGAGTCATCCTGGACATCAAACATGAGAGGGCAAAGGTCACAGAGGAGCTTGAACATCTGTGAGCAATATTTGGTTCAAAGGTTTTTGCCCTTTCAAAAATAGTCAAACAAGCTCATTTGCTTCTGTGTTTTACAAACTCAACCAGAGTCCTCATGACCTCAGCCTGAGGAAAGCGGCACTCAAGAGTGCCTCAGCTTAGTTTCAGAGTGTACCATGGCTGTCCTGTCCATGCTGGGCCTGTTGCTTCACCAACTCCTTGCCAGCATGTCATGGAGTCGGTCTTCTTCAAGAAGAACAACTGCTGGAAAATGTGTCTGTTATTTAACTGAGGAGCAAATTAAATATTCTGGGATGGCTTGGGACACAAAAAACATCTCTGGTGAGTTTTAAAGTCAGGCAGTACTGAATGGATCATCTCTCAGACCACTGTTAGGTTAATCTGTGAAGAAGCTAGAATTAGTTTTCCTCAGGAGAAAATCATATGATTTTGTATGTAGATCTGAGTATGTTCTCCTTCAAAGTGTGCTCCACTGGGGTCACCCTGAGACAGAGGAGTCAAAATCTATGACAAGCTATGATGGACTTGTGAAGAATGAGGCACATGGCCTCGACAGCAGCTTCATCTTGACAACATAAAGAAGCTGTGCTCTGGGATCAGAGCAACTGAGTTAGAATGCTGAAGACCATGTTTTGGAACACAGAATGAAGAGTAAAAGCTTAGACTACACTCTTACATGAGCCACATGATCTTACTGTAAGAAAAAACAAGCAGCTATAGGGTGGGCTTGATCCCTGGAGAAAAGTTCAGGGCTGCTCAAGAAAGTACTTTCCTGTCTCAAGGAGCCAGACATTGAGAGTCATCCTGGACATCAAACGCAAGAGCGCAATGGTCGTGGAGGAGCCAGTACGTCCATGTGCAATATTTGGTTCAAAGGCTTTGCCCTTTAAAAACCAGTCAACTACTACCATAGAAAGAGTAAGAAATGAATCCTGATGGAAAGTCTACACAGAGAGCGCACACGAATGAACTAAGGTCATTGTCACTGAGAGCAGGTTGTCACATGGTAATACAGTCTCTTTGTTCTCTGCTCTGCCCTCCTGTGAGTGACTATGGAACCAGTCCCCAGAAAAAAGTTTACTCTTAGAGTGGCTGGTCTCCAGAGATATGCACCAAGTAAGCTTTTATTCGTCCTTAGTTTACAAGTCTGCAGCACTCTGTTACTGGCAACCAGAAATGGACTAAGACATACATGACTAACACAACACCTATAATTATGTTAGGATATGGTCTTATACCTGTTTCTGGCATCCATCTGCAACCAGCCTGAGTTGAAGTGTATCCCAAGAGTCATAGAGAAGCAAGAATAGTCTGAAACCCAGTTATGTAAATATTTAGTCAACAGCATTCATTGGAATATTTTAAGCACAGAAGTGTCTTATGTTAAATTTTATAATTATTATGTCATTATCAATCATTTAGCCCATAATATGAGACAGATGCTAACTCATTTCTCTCATCCAGCAGTGATTTTTACCAGCCCTTCTCCAGTCCCTTCATCCCAGGCATGCTGTTCTGTGAGAATGACTGTTACACAATCCGTATCTAAAAAAGTGAGAACATTAGGTAGCTTAGGCAGGTTTCTAATGCTGCGATTAAACACCATGTCCAAAAGAAACTTGGGAGTAAAGGGTTTATTTTAACTTACAACTCTTGGCTCATACTTTACCACCTAGAGATGTCAGGGCAGGAACGTAAGGCAAGAACCTGGAGGAAGGAAGTGAAGCAGAGGCCAGAAGGGATGCTACTTAGTGGCTTCCTCCTCGAGGATTGTTCAGCCTGCTTTATTATACATCCCAGGACCACCTATCCAAGGCTGCCATCAACCCAGAGAGCAGAACAATCGACAGACTTGCTTACAAGTCAATTTTCATGGAGTCGTCTTCTCAATTAAGATTTCCTCTTCTCAGGTGACTCCTGGTTTGTGTCAAGTTAACAGAAACCAACCAGCCCACGCGGTGACTCTGTCTCATGTTACTCATGATCATTCCTCCCCCCACCCGGGCATATTTACATCCTTACTAACGGCAAGGTTTCATCGTATTTGAGGATGGAATCATACTCTGATGGAATCATAGGTTGTGTCTATATTCTGCTTGTTTTAAAACAGTGCTGCAGTAAAAATTCTGACATATGTCAGAGGGTGGGATTGCTGGTATTTTGAGGTGTCACCACACTGTATAGATACTCAAAACCAGTAGATAAGATTTTTTTTCCCTTTTTTACATTCAGTTTCATTTTGAAATCTGCGGTTATTGGTCTATTCATAGAGAGGTGTGTATGTGCGTGTATACACGTGTGTGTGTGTGTGTGGTGTTGTGTGTGCAGTGTGTGTGCCTGTGCACACACATAAGATGTCTCTTAAGCGCCTCATTGTTGCACAGAACCCTCTCTGGAAAGCTTGGTCCTCCAGAGTCATTACTTTTGTTTTGCTTTAAACCCCCCTATGAATATATTCACAGATTCCCCTGGCTCACCTTCCCTGTCAAATTTAAATTGTTTGCCAGAAACAAATGCTTCCAGCAGCACCTTCTCCTCTCAGCCAGACATGCTCCGTGTAGATCCGCAGTGCCACCCCCGGGCTGATCTCTACTGTGAGGAGTATACAGACTCACTGGAGCTATATTTATTTTCTATTTTAGGCAGCAGCAGAAAGAAGTGGGAGAGAGGAGGGTCCTAGTCATTTTCTTTTTCCCTGATTGCATTCCTGATGGGGGCATAGACCCCTCTGCAGTAACGTGAGGGTGCTCAGTGTGGATTCATACGCATCCTTCTGATTTGAGAGGCATAATTCGTCTCAGTGGCTCTGAAGGAAGGCCTGAGCTGAGGTTCCTCTCATCTCTCTGCATCTTTGTTTCTGACATGTTAGGGGAAGTAAGGGAGGGTCTTCGAAAACATATCTCAACAGTATGTCCAAACTCTAAAATAAGCACTAAATAAAGAAAAGACTTGGAAGGAAATTCTTCCGATTATGAGTTCTTTAGGAAATAAAGGTCATGATAGAAGTTATTTATGCTACCCCATTTTGATGTGGCAAGTCACTTGGGTATCTGCTCCTATTGCTAGTACAAGCAGGGTCCCTGCTCCTTCCAGAATCTGGGCTAAACTGCTTTTCCACACAAGAGCCTTTAGAATACAGGCTACACTCTATACCAAAAGCTTTCTCTCCTGTCAGTGGGGAGAAATAAAGCAATTTGTAAAGGCATCCCAGCTGTAACAAGGCAAGGGGATAGAGGGAATCTCCCTAGAGCAAGATGAGGTGGTGCCTTAGGCAGACTGCTAAGAGGGAGGATGGCTGTGCTACTTGGGTTCCTGGAGTGGGGCAGAGAGAGCCAATAATCAAGGCTGTCCTTCCATGTACTCCACAGCCCCTGGGGGTAACAGCAGTGGGAACTTGAGAAATGCAAAGCATGTGCTGCAGTTGTAGCACTAGCACATAATAGTACTGGAACTTGAGAATACCATGCATGCTTCACTTAGCTGACTTTCTCCACTCAATGCATGCACCATAGATAGTGGTGTCAAGCTAGACCTTTGTTTTAGCATAATCAAGGGAGAAAGGTACACTAAAAACACTGTGGAAACTACATCGTATTATGCAAATAAAAAGTTCGTATACATTTTAATGCCATTTACAGTAGGCTTAAGCAAGCTAAGTACTATTAAAACACCAATTTCCAGTCTTTCAAAGGACAAATTCTGAATAAGAATATTAAGACTTCACTAATATATAGGTAGCTTCATTTTCTGCATAACCAGCCATTATTGTGGCCCATTCCTGTTCATTAGTTACATGCTGTAGCGCAGCTATTTGGATACTTAGCATCCAAACTGACAAATGAACCATTGTTCTAATTTAATTAGGTTTGGAACAATATTTTTAGCACATAATGACTTTTTAATTTGTGAATTTACATTTGGGGTTTTTGAACCACTGTGGGTACACACTAGAAATCCTTCCCAGTTCTGCAGCGTTCCATAGTTTACTGAACACATTTTACATAGTTTAACTCATTTTATTCTCGAAGAAACTCATGAAGCATAGGTTACTGCAGTAATGTTTCAGGTAATAAAGCCAAGTTTGAGAGTGTTTGACTTTCCTAACATTTCCTAGCAATTGGCCAGAGCTAAACCTGGACCCCATCCCAACCAGGCTATGCCCCATCAAATCCACGCAATGATTTCTTATCCCAAGACCTTAATGCCACAACTCTGACCTCACACTCCTGAGCTCATTCTGGGACTTCCGTCCAGCACTCCTGCTTTTGGACATTCTGAGTCCCTGCATTTACTGAATGGCAATAAAGGCTGCTTGACATAATAGCAGCGATCTCTCTTCTTCATAATGTAGGAAGACTTAAAAATGGCAGTCACCCGAACTCTAGGTCAGCCTACGTCAATGTTTGCTCCTCAAAGGGATCCCTTACTATCTGGTTTCCATGGACAAGAATGTACTTTTTTAAAACAAACAAAAAAAATATAATTACTTTTGTTTTCTGAAACAGGTTCCTACTCTGTGGGCTTGAACTTTTTAAATAACTTTAATTTAAATATTATAATTTCATTACATAATTTTCCCCTTTCTTTCTTCCAACCCTGTCTATGTACCTCCCTTCCACCCTGTTCTATCTCAAAATTCATGACTGCTTTGTCTTTGTTTATATGATATATGTTTACATGAAGTATATATAATACATGTATTCATGAATACAACACGCTCAGTCTATGTAATCTGCATGTAGATGATCTCAGAGATGACAAATTCGATATTAGATAACCAAATGGGGGTCTCTTCCCTCGGGAATACCATTTCTCATGCTAACAGCATCTATTGAGGTGATAATCACGCAATTTCTATCTTTAAAGTCCATTTATGTGGTTTATTACATTTACTGACTTATGTATGTTGAATCATCCCTGCCTCCCCAGAATACAGACAACTTGAGTGTGGTTGGATGATCTCTTGGATGTATGTGTGTATGCCGTTTGCAAGTGTGTTAAGGAACATATTAGAATCTGTGTTACTCAAGCAAACGCTCCTCTAGGCTTACTTTTCGTTTTGTTTTGAGTTCACTTATGTTTTAGCATGATACTGGCTTCATAAAATGAATTTGGGATGTTCCTTCTACATGTATAAATCTTTTTAGGTCTTGTGAATCTATCTGGCCCTGAATACACACACACACACACACACACACACACACACACACACACACAGATGGGGAGAGTTGTATTACTCTCTTAATCTCATTTGTTATGGGTCAGTTGTTTTAGGTCGTTGATCTTTTCTTGATTTAATCTTGGTGGTTTGATTGAATCAAGAAATTTCTACATGCTTTCCAATTAATAGAGTAAAGGTTTGTTTGTGTTTTTAAAAACATATTCCTTTATAACATTCAGAATTTTTTGGTGTCTCTTGTAATGCTTCCCTGTTCATCTCTGATTCTGTTAACGTGGGTCTTCTCTTTCTTTTGCTTGTTTGAAACAAGAGTCTGTTGACCCTGATTATCTTCTCAAACAACTGATTCTTAGATTTGTCGACTCTTTGAATTGTTTTCCTTGATTCTATTTTATTAATCTCACCTCTTGTTTTTGTTTATCCTTGCTATCCACTGGGTTTGGATTTGGTTTGTACTTGGTTTCCTAAATGTAGGTATTTAGTGTTATGTATTTCCCTTCTATGACTGCTTTTTAATGAGTCCCTGAAGTTTCTTGTCATGTTGTTCTTTCATCTTGATTTAGTGATGAGATATTTATTATTTCTCTCTTGATTTTTTTGATCTATCATCATGCAGTAATCAGTTTTTTCAATCTTCATGTGTATGTACTTCCTAGAGATTTGTTTTCTGTCAGTTTTAAGTTTTATTGTATGAGGTCAGATAGAATACAGAGTTATGCCAATCTTCCTGAATTTGATTAGATTTGTTTTGTGTCTCAGGGTGTGTTATATTTTAGAAAAGCTTCCATTTGTTCCTGAGTAGGATGTATACATCTGGTATTTGGGTGGAACATTCTATAAATATTTGTTAAGTTTACTTTAATATATGATATCACTCAGTTCTGACATTTCCATGAGGTTAGTTTTTGTCCAGATGACCTGTCTATTGAATAAGCAAGGTACTGAATCTACTGACTATTAATGGGTTGATATTGGTCTGTGTCTTTAATTCCAGTAGTACACTTTGTATGAAATTCAGTGCACCGGAGTTTGACACATATACATTTAGGATTGGGACATTGTCTTGATTAATTGTTCCTTTGATTAGAATGAAATGTCTCTTGTAATCTCTTCTGATTAGTTTTAGTTTGAAGCCTATTTTATCAGATACTAGGATAGTAAATCATGCTTGCTTCCTGGTTCCATTTGACTAGAGCTGTGTTGTCCATCCTTTCTCTATAACATGGTGCCTATCTTTAAAGTTGACATGACTTTTTTGTAGGAAATAGAAGATTTTGATTTTTAGTACCATCATCTGGGCTGTATATTTTCACTGAAGAATGGAAACCATTAATATTTAAAGTTATTATCAGGAGGTGTGTGGTGTGATTGTGTTGCTGAGTTTTGGTGATGTGTTTGTTTTCAGTGACACTTGATATTTTAGTAACTATGGCTTTGTAGGGCTTTTTAAAATGCCTCTTAGAAAGAGTGGCTGTGCTCACTCTTCCCCAACCTAAAATATTGCTTCCTATATTTTCTTCAGGAATGGTCTGCTGCATCAAATTTTTTTTAGGCTATTTAGATCATGGAAGGTTATTCTTCCTCCTTCAAATATGGCAGACAATTTTGCTGGGTACATTAGTTAAGGTTGGTCTTCCTGGTCTTTTAGAACTTGGAATTTATCACTCCAGGCTCATATGGCTTTCAGAATGTCTCTTGGGAAACTAGCTATTGTTGTGATGGATGTTCTTTTGTATGTGAGCTATGTTTCTTCTCTTGCAGCTTCCAATATACTTTCTTCTTCTGTACACTTAGTGTTTTATCTGTGATGTGCTGTAATTTTTCTAAGTGGTTTTGTCTACTTGGCATTCTGTGTGCTTGTATCTACAAGGCTGTCTTTCCTTAGTTTGGAAAAGACTTCTTCTATGATCTTGGTAAAGATCTCATCTGGGCCATTGACCAGGGATTCTATATTTTTAATACAGAATTCTACATCAAAAAGTGGTCTTTTCATGCTGTTCTGTGTCTCCTATGTGTTCCTTTCTTGTATGCTTATTTTTTTTTTACAATCCTTGCTTATTTTGTCTAGACTCTCTCTACTGTATCTTCTATTCTTGACATCATGTCTTAAGCTTGAGTCATTCTATGTGGAAGGCCTTCCCTTGAGTTTTCTAGCTGGGTTACTGGATTTTTCAATTCCATTTTCACTTTGGTTTGGGCCTTCTTCAGTGTTTCTCTCTCTTTATTGAATTCTGTTTCCAAATCCTGTATTGTCTTTAGCATTTCTGTCACTCTTACATTTGTATTTTCTTAGGCATGATTCTTGAAGTTCATTGAACTGTTTGTGCCTTCCTTAAACTCCTTGAATTTTTTAATAAAATTTTTATTATTAAATTCTATGTTTTGGGGTTTGTCTAGGTTATGCTTCCTGGTGAACATTTTTACAGGACTGATGAACTGGAGGCAGGTGGGGGAGAAAGCAGGAGGATACTGCCTTGATCTTACATATTGTTTTTATTTTTGCAATAATATCTGGGCATGAGGAGGGTTTTTTTGGTTAGTATATGTCTGACATACAGACAGGTAGGGATGTGTGGGTCTAGTTGAGCCTAAAGGTTGGATATGGCTTAGGTAGAATGCAGTCAGGTAGACACAGACATCTTGGATGGTATATAGTGTGTAAGTTCTGGTCTATGTCTGGAGTAAGGGGGTACACGTGGAAGTGCTAGAGGTAATATGGAAGGTAGAATCAGGCATACCTACCTGGCTAGACCCCAACAAAAGATATGCAGGATCTGATTGGGCAGAGAGAGTAGGCATGTCTTGGGAGGGACATATAGTTTGTGGGAAGGCAAGGGGGGTCCTGGCAGAAACCTAGATAATATAAACTGGAATGCTGAAACTTGTCTGGGTCACTGGATATGGGATCCAGACTCAATTTGCTGGTTTAGGGAGGGTGCATGGAGGAGAATATCATCAGGTAGACTTAACTATGTCAAAGGATGTGTAAAGTCTAGCTAGGCAGATGGATGGGTGTATCCTGAGAGCAGCCTCTAGATATGTGGGCAGGCAGGAAGGGTCCTGACAGAATCCAGTCTTGAATTATTAATCCTAGTGTCTCAGCCTCTCGAATGCTAAAAGTACAAATGTCCCACCACACACAGGAGGACATTCTCATCTCTAGGAGTCAAGAACATTCTAAACTTGGTTACAGGCAATTTATCTTCCTCTCGATGACAACATCTCCTAGCCATAGAAGTGAGACCAGAGGCAACCAAAACAGGTATGACTTTCTTTTAGTATTTAATATTGGCAAGGGCATGCCATTACTTTGGTATACTTCATTATATCACAAAATAACCCTGGTACAATAGGGGAGAGGACTCTCCTGGTACAATAGGGGAGAGGACTACACAGGTTGTGATTACTACTACTACTACCACCACCAAAAAACAGGAGGCATGGGAGCATCTTTGAATTTGGCTACCACAGGTAAGATGTCATGGATGCTTACTCAGACCATAAGACTAGATATACTACTTGAGAAGAAATGATGACTGTCGGTCAATCCCAAGAAAGACACACAGTTACGATGGACAAAGATGTTCTACATAGAAGGTCCTGCAGGGAACAATGGGCATGTATCTAAACAATGTTGAAACCCAGATAATCTTACAGTTGTAGAGAAAAGCAGTCACAAATGCCATGAAGACTGCCCTTGCTCAGGTTTTCTACTGATAGATCAGAATCCCAGCTAAAATGATGAGCAAGAATTAGCAATAATCCTGCAGTTTTGCTGCAAGGTAACAATAAAGAGAAGTCTCACATGTAGTTCTCCATAGTCAGGCATTAAATCAACAAACATCCGTTGACAAATCAGCATAAAGTAACCCATACATCTTCTGCAGTGAGGTGACAGGTTCAGGCCTTCTGCCTTTCTTAAAGACCATCATCACGGAGCCCTGTACAGAATTAAGACTGGTAGCCAGTGTTCTACAATATGGCTTTTACCGGTATAACTGTTATTCCAGAGAAGAAACATTGGACTCTGATGGCCAGGATGTAGACAGCAACTAATCATTCTGAGATCAAACCTCAAGTGCCATCCCTAGGGAAAGTGTTACAGATGATCAGATGTTCAACCAGAAGTAAGATTAGTTTTCCACCTTTGTGGTAGTACACTCATGTCTCATGTTTTAATTCCAGTCATTTCATCTAATGAGAACTCATATTTAATATTCATCATGTTAATTTCTAAAGCCTCTGATGTTGCGGGAGATAAAGACAGCTGAATCACTTGTATTATTCATGTATTAATATGACACTGTACTTTTAAAGCAGTTAGCCCAGTGCCTGGGATAAAGTAAACAACACGTGCTTGTTCTGCCAAAACTGAAAGAGTAACTTCCTACCTCTGAAGCCAGACAGCCTGGGCATGACTTCCAGAGCAACAGAACAGAAAGCCCTAGAATATATGTTTGCTCACAAACAGGGTAAAATAACAAGGCTTAGACTGATGTAATTTCAAATGAATTGCAGTCCATGGAGGTCCAAATGGTCTCCACAGGGTACCAATGACCAGATGAGATAAGATGCATTTCAGTAAAGCCAGTGGAAAGAAGGGGAAAGTTCAGCCCTCCTCTCTCGTTCATGGCCATGTAGGTGGGCAGGAAGTATGACGTCATGTGAGACTGAAGGAAAGTGACTAACTCTATCTCTGTTCCATTGGGTCAGGGGAAAATCCAGTCATTTCTCATCAAGGATACTTTCTTCTCTCAGATCCTGATGTGTTATCAGGACTATTTAAGTGATGCTTACCTCTGCCCTCCGAATGCCACAGTGTAGTACTCCATCCCAAGGCTGTGTGCTTTACCAGTTTGAGATTCCCATACTTCCATGCTCAAACTTATGCTGTCATCTTTCTATAGAGCTTAAACCAGAGAGGTGACTGTTTATCTTTTCCCAAGCCCTTGGTGCATGTTCCCTAACAAACATCCATTGTCCCATCTCTATCATGGCTGGAGTGTCTCCTCTTCCCAGTGATAGCAGCTGTGTCGAAACCACCCATCTGCTGTCTTCCTGGGGCTCTGCCATATTCTGTTCCATGCCCACTTGCAAGTTGTGTGGTGTTTCTATTTAGAAACATTCTGCCTACCCTGGTTATTCTTGGCTACTTATCAGTATGGAATCCATTGGCTTTCAGTGGAACCACAGAACTTCCCGGCTCTGAGCTTGCCATAGTCTGTTGACTGGACCAGTGTGGGCCAATGTTGCACAAATAACGGCTCAAAAGTGGAGTTTCTAACTCCTGATGCATTTCCCATTTGGGGAGGACTATTAGGCTGGTGGAGAGGGATCGAGACAGAGGGAAGAGCGGCCAGGAAGCACACATGAGATCGCAAACACAACCAGATCACTTTTAAATTGACATAAGATTCACACAACCTAAAAGCTACAGTTTCAAAGTCTCCTTCAACATGAGCACAGAGTGTGTTTCCAATGTGTGGCTAACTCTTTCTAGGTGTACAGCCTTCCATTAACCCTAAACAAAGCCCCACACTCAAGCAGCCTATCCTCGATTCTCCCTCATTTCAGGGCCCAGAAACTATCCCTCCACACCATGTTTCTATGAATTTACCTAAGGTGGGTATTTGACCTAACTGTAACTCTACAGTTTGAGATTTCTGGGTCTGACTTCTTTGACTGAACATGACATCTTTAAAAAAAAAAAAAAACAAAAACAAAACCAAAAACCAAAAACAAAACAAAAACAAACAAAACATATAGCTAAGGGGCTAGAGAGATGACTCAGTGGTTAAGACCCCTGACTGCTTTTCTACAGGGTTCAATTCCCAGCACCCACATGACAGCTCACAATTGTCTGTAACTCCAGTTTCAGGGAATCTGATATCTTCACACCAACACACATGTAGGAAGAATATCAGTGCACATAACATAAAATAAATTATATATATAATTCCTGTTAGAGTATACAGGAAAAGGTCATTCCTTTTTAATTGATATTATCGTTGCATTTTCACTGGTACTATACATGTGTGAATGTGCAATGATTAAATCAAAGAAATTGGCATTTACAGCTCCTTCCTGAGAACTTTCAAGCCATTCCCCCTGAAGTTACATTGAAATAAATAATAAGCTGTTTGAGGTTACAGTTACCCTCCTGTGCCAGGAACATTACAGCTAAGGCCCTGACCAATTGTATTTTGCTACCTGCTACCCAAATTCTAGTATACTTTCAGTGTAATGACTTTATTTCTTTGGAATGTATAATCACTAGCTGGATGCTGGATCCTACAGTGATTCTATTTTCACTCTCTAAGGAACTTCTACATGGCCCTTGATAATGGCTGTGTTAATTACACTTCCCCAACAGTGTGAAAAGTTCTCCTTTCTCTCATGTTTTCATTAAAATTGTTGCTTTTTCATCTTTTTTATAGCTATCATTCTGACCGGGGTGAAATAATATTTCACTGTACTCTCAATTTGCATTTCCTTAATAATTAGCGATGTTAATTTTGTTCATGTTCTTGTTTGCCATCGGCATGCCTTCTTCTAAGAAGTGGTGAGCCAGTGAGCTAGCTCAGCAGGTAAATGTGCTTGTGGTCAAGCCTGATGACCCAAGTTCTAGCCAGAGGACCCCCATGGTGGAAGGGGAAAGCCAGGTCCTGCAAGTTGTCCACTAATGCCCATGCATGCATTGTGGTGCATTTGTGCACACATGCATGTGTTTGCATGCACAATAGATAATCATAACAAAGCAAATGTCTATGCATGACTTTTGTATGATTTTAATGAGACTTTTAGTCTGATGAGATGTCTGCATTATTTCAGGTCCTAACACTTCATCAAGTATATATTTTGCAAATGCTTTCTCCCATTCTGTGGTCTGTTTTGGCAATTTGTCTAGGGTCTGGTTCCTTCTTCTGTACATGAATATCTGGTTTATGGCATTGTTTATTGAAGATACTAGCTTTTCTGTGACATAAATTTGTCGTTGCATTCTAGAAAATCAGTTGTTTGTAAGGACATTGATTAATTTATGCTAACCACATGCTGGTCTATTACTGTGTCTTCATAACATAGTTTGAAAGTAAGCTGCTGTGATAGCTGCAGGTTTGTATTCTTCTCTCTGGATTTTTGGGGGTTTTCCAAGTCCTTTGTGGTTCAAAATAAATAACTCTTTCCCCCAACCTATGCATGCATGCTTGTGTGCATGTGTAAGTGTTTGTGTGTGTGCATGTGTTTATGTGCCTGTGTGTGTGCGCGCATGTGTGTATGTGTGTACATGCATGTGTATGTATGTCTTTAGATATATGTGTATATGTGCTGCTCATTTCATATATATAACAAAGTTACTGAGAAAGAAATTAGAAATTAAAAATATATAAAATATAAAATATCTAGGAATAAACCTAGTTAAGGACATGAAAGACCTCTACAAGGAAAATTTTCAGATACCAAAAAAAGGAAAGAAATCATACAAATATAATACAGGACATATATTTATAGTATATACAAGGCACTTGCAACTCAATAAGAGAGAAGAAGATGGCCTAAATCTCAAGAATTGAGGGATTACCGAGCCATCCTTTTTAGTGATGGGTAGAGAAGATTTGCTAACACAGTCAGAATCAGGATGCTGCTGAGTCTTCAGATGACAGCTAGGAAAGCTCTTAGGACAAAATGAAAGCTGGGGACCAAGAAAGACAAATCTTCCAATGGGAAATAGCTACAAGTAGCAGAGACCTAGGTCAGCAATGTGACCAGGTCAGCAATGTGACCAGCTTAGCTGGAATTTAGGTGGAAGAGAGCATGTGTCAATAATGAGAACAGAGATGATCTCTCTGAAAAAAAAAATCTTAGATATTATATTAGACTAATGCAGGGACACTCATACTCCCGGATCCTGAGAGTTTATGAATCTGGTCTCCAGCCAGATGATTTTGTCTCTGGGAGAAACATGCGTAATGGGTATGCCTGATAGGTTTCTGCCAGAACTGCTTCTCGGGTTCTCTGGATTGTGTTAACAGAGCACTGACTCTTCCCAGGGTGTATAGAGCAGTAAAGAAATGTGGTTCAGCACTCTGGATGCCTCCTATGGTCTGAAAGAAGTGGCCTGGCAGAGGACTCTGGGCTCAGTTGAAGTTCTACCTCTCATGAATGATAGTTCAAGAATAGTAGAACTCCGAGTTTCTTTCCTTTCTATTGCTATAAAATTAGAACTGGGGGTGCTGGTAAGGGATGTGATTAGCTTTTCTTGTGCCTTGAGTTTGGAAGTCAAGAAATGGGAAGTGCAGAGAGAACGTCCTTGCCCTATCCCTAAACAACTCTCCACAGGGTTTCCAGCTTCCTAACTCAGAGGTCTCTAGACAGAGGTTGCATAAGACAATCACCCTGCCCTCCTTTGCTCTGCGCCTGCTGTAGGGGAGACTATGCTGATTGTGGACAATGTCCTGGGGGCTGTTCCCTGCATTAAAAAGTAACGCTGTGGGAGGAAGCCAAACCCAGAGTACATTTACACATCTTTCCAACAGACTGAGACTAATGGCCTGTTCTTCTTCGAAGAGTCTAAACAGAAAAGAAAACCCTGAAGGGAAGCGAAAAGGTTAGATTAGGCATTGTGGAACATCTTCCTCTTAAGAGAGAACAAGAAATCTATTCACATTCTTGAAGCAAATTATTTGAGCATTCAGGTTCCCAAAGGGTCTGGTCATCTCTACTGTAAGACAAATGTAATGTGCCCAGAAACTAGGAGAGGGTGGGCTCTTCCTGAAGACGGAAGGAATGCTAATAACCCTTGGCGATACTGAGTTACACACTTGTGGGAAGATGGGAGCACTTGTCCTTATTTTGAAGACACCACATCCTCTCCACCGCCCCCTGCTGCTGCTTGACCCTCTTTTTGCCTAACTCATCTGTCTGCTGCTCTTGAGCCATGAAATTATTTGTCATTTCTCTCTAGTGAGCTGTTAACAGAGAGCACTAAAATTCAATTTAAGAGTAGGAGTTAACACTTAATACTGTTGTTGATGATGGATTATAGGAATGTCCACGTAGTAACTTTTTTTAGTGTTATAAACTGACAAAAAGAAACGGTCTCGGTAACACGTTAATGCAGAGGCCAAACATGTTCTTGAGGAAATAGCTATTTCAGAGACTTCATCATCCCTTCATAGACAAAAATGGTTGAATATCCTTTCCCATCAATTTGATGACTCCTCATGACCCATGCACTGGGTCTAGGTGGTTATAGAGTATTCCAGCCTCTAGGATAAGAACACTGGCAGCCAATCCCCTGTGGCAGAGGCTACCTGTTTTGTCTTTTTGCAGTGACATAGCTAGAGCATACTCCTTAAGTCACTGCCCTGCCTTGTGCAGTCCTGTGGTGGGATAGAAGACATTGTGTGATTAGGGGTGATGTGATGTCCCACTTGTAAATGCCTCTTATGAGATGCTCTGTTTGTGCTTTCCTCCACATACTCCTCCTTAGAAATCACATGTAAATGGTAGCTGGACTAGAAGAAGGAAACAACCGGGACCCTGAACAGCTAGAGAAATGGTGGCCACAGATCAGATAAAGTGAATGAGAAATAAGCTACTATGGGGTTCCACTCACAACGGGAATTTATTTTCTCACATCATTGGTTGACACGTTAGTTCCTTTGGCATAGTTGACAGGTAGATTATGTCAACAACATTAACTAGACCCCCTAAGGCTTTATCTGTATACCCACAGATTAGTGCCCCTCATAACCTCATCAGAGAAGCTTTATTCCGAGAAGGATGAGTGATGTCGTAAGAACACCAGGGGAGGTGATGACATATCTCATAGTGCTTGTGACAACAGACATAAGACATGTTCAAGACCAAAGCAGACAAAATTCAGGGTGGTGCTCACCAAAGTCCCACCCACACCTTGATAAGAAGCTATTGGAAACTGACAACTGCCAGGAAAGGGAGACACAATTTCCTTCAAGGATTCTGCCCCTGAGAGATAGCCCTGAACCCTTACATGTCAGGAAAGCAATTAGTGGACTCAATAGAAGAAAAGAAGAGCCCATGGAGTTGGGAAGGATTGATGATGGAATAATGGCATAGGACTTAGAGCAAGAGAATGAGGTGAACTTGATCAAAATACATTGTGTGCACGTGCAACATTCTTAAGCAATAAAAGAACTAAGTCAAGATGATAGACTTTGATATGTAACTGGTCTTTTAAAAAGGAAAAAAAATAAAACTTTGAGGAGTGGTGGAAGGGAAAATTGGTCAGGATGTATTATTGTATGACAGAAGAGTTTTTTAAAAAGTAAAAGAAAACATCACATTGAACTTCCCTATCTAACTGAAGCTTCGGAGCCTTTGACTAGTACCCAGGCTCTGGTAAATACTTAACTGCTTTCTGCACTTATGTGTTTAGTGATTTTTAGACTCATCAGTGAGAGCGTGCAGTAGTTATGTTTGTGTGCATGGCTTTTCTGTCTTAGCTATTATCCCATTTAGAAATGGCAAAATGTACTACTTTTTAAAGGCCGAGTAGTACTCATTGTGTATATCTACGGCAATTTCTTTATTTATTCTTGCATTGATGGGGGCCATACAAGGAGACAGCCTTTTACTACAAAGCGATGAGAAGCCATTTGTTATGGAGCCAACTATAAAATGGACGATATTTCAGGTAGTTCTGACTGGTAACTTGCTTTACCAACTGTGGTGATGGAAACTTGGGGAACTTGCTTAGTTGCTCTGATTCTCAGTTCTTCCACTCATGAAACCAGGATGGCCATCCCTGTCACAGACAGCAGCAAGGGGCTCAGCTGTCAAGTGTTGGCCATAGAGACTATCAGCTCTGCTAGGTCACAGAGCTACAGCTGCTTTCTCAGGCTTTGAGCCACATCTCCCCTGTACCTTTCCATTTCCACTTTTAAAAGGGAGAACAGAGGCAGGAGAAAGTGGAGTGACTTGGCCAGCATTCAAACAGTGGGAAATGCAGAGGTGAGATCTAACTTTGCAAGGCATGTTCCAGAATTCCACACTCAGACATGACATCATTCCATACTGCATCTTAACAAACCATGGTGCTGTGGTGGCACACATAGGGGTGTGTGTGTGTGTGTGTGTGTGTGTGTGTGTGTGTGTGTGTGATATCAGATAGACAGACAAGATACAGATACAAAGACAAATGTAGAGGCACAGAGGTGACATATGGAGACACAGAGACCACAGAGACACAGAGGTGACAGATAGAGACATACAGACAGAGACAGACAGTTACAGAGAGGGGCAGAGAGGGACAGAGAGTCAGAGAGACAGGGCAGGGGACAGAAAGACAGGCCCATGCTTGTGCTTATGTGCTTGCAAGGGCTTTTTACTTGTTTTTAGGAAAAGCAACCTGGAGATTCATCTCTAAAATTAATTCTTAAGGAATGGTGCAGGACCTCAGCAACTTAGTAGATGGAGGTTAATTACCTGTGACTTTAGTTGGGCAGCGAAAGTGCCAAATATAAGAGAGAGGAAGCCAGATTCCAACAAAAGGAAATAGCTGCCAGGTGCCTTCCCCTCTAGCTCCACCGGGAGAGAAATTCAGCTGCATTGCAGAACATATCCAGGTTCTCTTATTGTTCTGTAAGAAAGTAGTTTCTGAACTAATTTATTTGTGGCCCTCGTAGTCCAGATGATGATTTTAGATAAAATTTCAACTTGAAAAAAATATTATGATGCCCAAGTCTTATTTGAGATGGCGACACCCCCAAGATCCTGTGAGGCCACAGTTAATCATCTCACACCATAGCTGGTGGGAACCCTGAGGTACCAGAAGGTTAACTGGCTTCCCCAGACCCATAATCTTCCAGGTGTCCTGGCTTCTGGCCAGAGCACTAGCTCTGTCCCTCCAAGATTCCGACATTAATCGCCACATTATTATGCGGGTTGTTTCTTTAGAGCTGAAACACATTTTTATTTGACTTTGAATCTCATAACATCTCTGGCATAAGGATAGCTAATTTATGAGCAACCGCTGATGAGAAGACAACTCTAAGAGAGGTGATTAAACGCAGGACTGTGGAAAACAGTAGAAACATAGCATCCACCCTTCTGGTCTCCAAAGTGGTCTAATTTCTTGATGGGAGAAGATCTAGGAATCTGCAAATATGGAAGCAGAGGGAAAGGTCATTAGAAAGTAGAAAACGCAGATCTACACTGGAGCTAGTGTTGCAGAGAGAAGCAGGCTTAGTCAATGACAAGCATAAAGGGAACAGGAGCAGGGGAAACTCTCAGGTGAAGAAATACTGGACCAAAGCAAGACCAGAACCCAACAGATCTTGGTTCTTTCCCTGGAGGAGTGATCTGTACCCCTGAAGGGTCTGTGCCCTTTTTCATTCCGCCTGGATTGTATTGCTGCAGTTTCTCATTGATGTTTCTCTCAGGACATGATGACATCTAGAGATACTTTGAAGGTGCCCTCTACTCCAGACATAATCTCCCGTACCTCTTCTGTGCAGAAGCATTCCAGTTTCCCCTAGAGTACCACTTTCAACACCTTTATTCCTATTAGCCGGTTGACTTGAGGGTATCAGAAGCCCCAAGTGGCCAAGGGGAAGTCTGACCTCCCGATTTATTGGTGTGTTTGCTGTATCTCTTGGCAGCAGTGCTCTCAGTCTGGGATACAAACTAGGCCAGAAGAGACAAAATGTTCCAGTGTGTCACCAGGGGGGAGAGTGAGTAGAACTACTCCTACTTCCACCCCTAGATTCCTGGACCTATGAGTCACAGTTATTAGGAAAATGTACCACATATTGGATGCTGATTCAAAACCTGTCCCATCTTCTAGACTCCCTGCTCTATCCCTCTAGGCTATGGAGGCACAGAGACATTTGCATCATCAAATGACCTTTTTGACAAGGTTGTCAGTAGAACAAGATGACCTCATAGTAACTACGTAGCCTAGGCTGACCTTGAACTCACAGATTCCTTGAATTAAGATTGTATGTTCTGGAGTATGGTAAGGACCATCTGCAGTGGCTCATCCAAACATGTCTAGTCTTCTTACATTAACAAGTGATCTGAAGATGGAGGTCCAGAGCTAGCACAGGATACTTCCATACTTTAAGGCTGTCAAGTTCCTTACTTTGCTGTTCCCCTCTACATGGTTATGACGTTCATTCTCCTGCTCACAATGTGGACAATGACGGCCTAGAAGGAAAAATGGTCTCCACTGTTCTAGAAGGAAGACAACAAAAGTCTAACAAGGGGACACCAGGTGTGGTAGCACACATGTCATTTAACACCCAAGAAATGAAACAGGAAGGCCAAGAGGTCATGGCCATCCTCAGACACATAATGACTTTAAGGACAACCTGGACCATAGTGAACCCTTTCTCAAGCTCAGCAAACAAAAGGAAGTGGAGGAGTTAAACAGACTCTGCCTCAGTCCTCCCAAATCAGTGGGATTACAGGTATGTACCACCATGCCCAAGAAAGAGATTTACTTGATTTTATTGTCTATGCATGAGGGTTTTGCCTTTATGCATCCCTGCACACCATGTACATACATGCATATCTGTGTACCCTGTGCATATACTTCTGGGGAAGCCAGAAGACGCCATTAGATCATCTGGTCCTGAAGCTATAGCCAGTTGTGAGCCACCCTGTGGGTGCTGGAATTTAAACCTGGATCTTCCAGAAGAGGAGCAAATGCTCTTAACCACTGAACCACCTCTTCTGCCCCCATTTCCATTTAAGAAAACTTCTAGAAATCTCCTAGTGTCTTTCCAGCATTTGGCTGCATGTGATTGGCCTGGAGTGTGTCACATGATCACTCTTGGCTGAAAAGGAGCTAAACTGTTCTTGTTTAGTTTTAAATCATCACATGGCTGTTCTAAACTAGCATCCAGTTTTATAGTCATTCTGGGTCATTCTCCTAACAGGGAAGCAGACTGCACAGTCAAATGTAGACATTGAGACAATGAACATCCTGCACACAACGGGGTGACTACCAGTATCTCCAAGGGCTGATACAGAAAAGTGAGGTGGGTGACAGAGCATACCTTAGGCTCCACAGACAGTGGCCAGTAAGAACCAAGAAGGCCAAGGAATGGGTAGAAACACTACTTTGAACAATCTGTCACTTTTGAGAATGAACCTGATACATACACACAGAGAGAGAAAGGAAACCAGCAGTTTCTCCCTCATCCTGCCTTCTTTCTGGTAATATACCAAACCTCCTTCCCTATTTGCCAAACCAAGAAGAAGCCAGAGGGCAAATGAACCCTTCTATGGTGCTGATATGGGCTAGTATCCTGAGGCGTACAGCAAGCATCCAGGAGGCTTATTTATAACCACACACGCGGACAATGCTCTGGTAACTCTGAGATTTTATGTCATCCGCCATCCTTTGTGCTCTCAACCGACGTTCCCGCTGCTACACACTATTATTCCTGCCATTTCCCTTCTCTCAGCCAAGTACTTCTCATCTCTCAGCTTAAGATTCATATGCACAGCCAGGCCCTCTTTGTACGCTGAGACTTTCACAGCACCCTGCGATAAGTCCTCAAGGTGCCCCAATGTAAGCCTCTCATTGCTTTTTTAATGGCCTGCTTAATGGCCACTTCCCTCAGAAGGCTACATGCATTGCTGTCTCAGTTATTCCTCAACTGCCCAGTGTCGATACAGCACTGAGATACTAGACAGTTGGCAAGTGTCTGCTTGGATTTTTTTTCATTGCAAAACAGAAATTGCCCATGGCTTAGAAAGCACGCAATAAATGCAGAGATGGTGACAATATTTCATCTCGGCTTGGAAAAGTATCTGTAATGCTCAGAACTGCTCCATGAGACACTGACACTGAAGAACTGTTGCTTCTTCCCTGGAGAACACAGAGGAGGCATGGACAGATTCTCTGTGGCTTTTAGGACGGTTGTATCCTTTCCCTAAGTATTCGGAGTGCCCTTAAGCTTCATACAACTCTCATTCCACACCTGGACTGATTTCTCTATGAACCTTGCACCAGCAGAGGGAATCATTTGGGGGGGGGGTTTAGCACATGCACACAGCACTGGAATGTTTTTTTGTGCACATAAGTGTCCAGGAGATGATTCTGGCAAGGTTTGGTCTAAAAGTGCATCCTTCCAGCCCCAGAAAACCGGGAAATGTGTGGATGATTCAGGAAGGCTTGGGTATTGCCATATTTTCATGATCAAAGCTCACAGTTGGCAGACTTGAGGTGGGGTGTCTGCTTAGGAAATAGAAAGAGGCATTTTCAGGTCACGTGATGCAGAAGGGTGACTGCTATGCTGATGAATTCTTTGCTCGTCCTATGCTCAGTAGGTATCAGGGATAGGAGTGGTACCTGTCGGGGTGGGGGATTCCCAATTTTTTTTGCATTCCATTGTTATCCATGTAATCATAAGCTACAGATTAGACAATGTTTAATTTTAATTTGTTCTGGATCTTAATGACAGTATAGTCAGCCACTGACAAGTATATGAAATATATAAAAATAAATATAACTATGTATATTTTCATGATATTCATTCTGCTTTATACTAGTGCTCCAGGTCCCTTTATTCTTCATCAAAATCCTTGGATCTTCATCTTTCCAGATTACCTCATCAATCTCGTGTCCTTTTCTTCTGTTTATAGTTGACATCCTCAGAGATAATATCTTTGTCAGGCTATTGCCTCCAAACATAATAGAAGGTTACTAATAAATTAAAGTTGATCTTCCTTATACTTTAGTAGACTTGATTATATTGTATTTGAGAATATCTGGATTTACTTAAGAATGCAACATTAGTCCATTAAAATATTTTTAGTTTTTTAGGGAATTATATTTGCATTGCTTATATCTAAGTTGTTGAGTCATTGCATACTACATATTCTAAAAACCACACTATCCCTCACAGGCTGTTGTGTGTGAGTGCCTGGTCTCAAGCAGGTGCTCCTAGTATATTAAATTTGGGATAAGATAGAGCTGGAGGAAGTAGGTCACTGGAAACTAGTCACTGTGGTTCCTTATCATGGCTTTTGTTACTTTCAGATCTGGTGCAAAGTGAACCAGTCTCCTCTACAGCATACTTCTGCCATAGTTCATGGGAACAAATGACCATGGACTGAACCCAAAGATCCCTTTCCTTCCTTGAGTTGGTCCCGTCAGGTCTCATGGTCCTAGAAGCAATAAAATGAAGTAGCCCATGTGCTCACTTAGTTACATACTCAATAGGAAGTCAGGTTTGTTCCAAATGTAACGTGTCTATAACTGCTTCGTTTACTATCCATTCTGTGGTTTCCTGTACATCTTTACATTTGAGTTGAATTCCCTGATAATCGTGTGTGTAATAAACTGATGAAGTTTCAGTCACTAACATATATTATATAGCCACACCCTACATCGAATGGCCACACTCACCAGTGAATGGCCACACCCTCCATCTGCCCATCCACTTCCCACTCATCCTAAGCTCCCTCAAGCCTGGTCTGGTAGTTCTACTCCATTCTGCACTAATGAGTAGGCTATTTCACTCCATGAAACAAGGGTTTCCTGTATTGTACTTACTTCTTCATTAACTAATATATGAAACTTATTAATTATAAATGTTCACTTTCGTAGTGTGAATTCACGCATTTTTGGGCTCTGTAATCAATAACAGCATTTTCTGAGCTCCGTCTAGGTTCACTTTGCCTCCTGTACAGCACTGACAGGTTATTTGTATTTTCACTACGATTCTAACAGGAGAAGTAAGCGGTCCGTGCAGAGAGAACTCCCCTTTCCTAACTTACGTTGCTGGTCAATCCATCATTCTTTCTGCAGACACACAATTTGTTGCTTTAGTGTGTGTGTGTGTGGTGTGTGTGTGTGTGTGTGTGTGTACAATATTTTCTTAGGGAATAACTTTTTCTTTCTTATTGGGAACTTAACACATGTATCTAATCAAATATGGCCATGCCTAACACTCATTTACCCCTCCAAAGCCCTCCTCCCACATCTCCTCAGCATATTCTCTTTCCAACTTTGCTTTCTTTTGCTAACCAACTGTCCAATTATTGCTGCCCAATATCTCCATGGATGCCACCCTGAAAGAAAGGTAATTCTCCCTCCCCAGTAGCTATTACCAATAGCAGGTCAGTAAGGGGTGGGGCCTTGAGATCATTTGTCAATCTATGCCAGAATTTTGGCAGATGGACTGGTGGTAGATTCATGAGTGCAATGGCTATATCATGTGCACATGTCACATCTCACTGTGCTCCTCAACCTCTTTCCCCTCTTACATTCATAAAATGTGTGCCAGTGCTGTATTGGTGCTACATGCTGCATGGTTAGCTGCTGGGAAAGGGTAAAAAGTGGTTATTATACAGTTATATGAACTATATCTCCATGGTTACAAGCACTGGACGACCTTCCAGAGATGTTAGGTTCAACTCTTAGCACCCACAGGGTGGCTCACAACCATCTGATAACCTCCTCTGGTCTGCATACTCACCCAGCACACACAGGGCACACAGACATACATGTATGTGGGCAAATCACCTATACACAGAAACAATGACTGGATTTGTTGTGGTACCATGTCTAGAACTGAACAGAAATGAGCATATTGACAGTTAATTATGAATTAACAGCATTATAGCCGAGGCACAATTTTTAACTCACCCCAGGAGAATTTTAAAACTTTGTTGCATGTATTTATTATACATGCATGTCACAGAGAACAGGTCGAGTTCATAGCCTGGCTTTCATGAGGCAGTTCTCTCTTCCAGTGAGCATCCCAGGGGGCAAACTTGGGTTCTTGGCTTGACAACAAACACCTCTGCACGCTGTGCTAGCTCACTAGTCTCACAGAATTTCATAATCATAAATAATGTTTAGCCTTATGTGTAATTGTAAGAAATCCCATGTGCTCTGAGACATTTCCTTTTGCCCTGAATGACACTGGATAGCCACTCATCCAGACAAATGAATCAGCCTCCTAGGACTCTAGGAGGGAAGGGGCGGGGAAAGCAGGAGAAAGCAAGAGAAGATGACTGGCTTGGGGTTAAGGATGAATTTTCAAGGCCTGGAAGGATGGCTTAGTGGTTAAAATCACTGGTTGTTCTTCAAGAGGACCTGGGTTCAGTCTCCAGCACTCAGAAGTCTCCTTACAATAGCCTACAGCTCCAGTTCCAGGAGATCTGGTGCCCTCTTCTGGTATGTATGGATACTGCATGCATATTACAGCCAAAACACATGAAATAATACATTAAATAATAATGAATCTTAAAAATAAAAAAGAGTATGTTTTCAAAAAAAACCATGTGCTGTTTCATCTTATAACTGTCTGTTGACTTTTACAAAGCTGCCTCTATGCTGTTTCCAGAATCAAACTTCGTCACTAGGTGCATGTCAACTTCTTTATCGGCATTTGTAGACCTATGTGAGTCTTGCTATTAGCACTTCCCATTTGATTACTAATTTACTGAAAGTCTTGAGAGTGAGAGCCACAGGTGTGTGCAACGCTCTGATGACATGGCTCATGGCAGAGTACATAGTAGAACACATGCCTCATAATTTCCATCTAGAACTACTTTTCCTAACACCCTGATATTCTCACATGCTTAAGAATGTATTGCTCAAACTGTTTGGAATGCATCGCATTTTGGGAAATCCTGACATAGACAAAATACCTTTGAGGCGACTTGTAAAGCCGAGCCAAGTCTGGCTCTAACACGAACTGTGCATGTTGCCCCGGAGTTTGTTGATTACATTCTTTTCAGAGACCGCAGGAAGAAGAAAAGAAAATCAGAGAAGTATAAAAGTATGAGGCCAGCATTAAAGTAGCATGGGGAGTAGAAGCCAGCCCTGGGTGTGCCCCACTTGCTTCTGAATGCCCTGCTCCATCTACCAAAAACAGCCCATGTGTTTGGGTAGATATTGGAAGAACTCCCACATGCAAAATGTGGGCTTCCGGTGGACGACACAGAAACTCCATGGCTTTCGTTGAGTAAAGCTGAGGACCATGCAGAGGCGAGACCCAGTTTTGCTCTGCCTGTGCATATATCACCCGTACACTTCACCCAGGCCAGGACTGGAATATCAAAACTCCATCTGCACAATGCCCGAAAGGGAAGGCTGCTACAATAGAAATTTTCCATGACCTGGAAAAACAAAACAGGAGAACAGAGGTCAGAATGTGTCGTATTTCAACCCCAGAGGCTGGTTTAAAAGTGTTAAAAGAAGAGATTTTTTTTTTCATATCATGAAACTTATAGGAATCCATATGTACCCCTGCAGGTCACACACAGTTAGCAATGTTTCTTAAGTAATACTCAATGAAATTTGGAGAGAAAAAGCTTAGAGAGACAACATCTGACACTCAGCTCGCTCATTCTGATTGAAACCTACGTGTCTCACTTTGTTCGGACTGCTTGGGGATGGAGCTCGGTTGCATCGCAGGGATGATCGGCTACATAGGAGGCTGAGGACAAACAGGCTGGTCAGAAGGAGGAAGCCCCACCCGGGATGAAGTGCTGCTAATAGGCCAATGGTTGGCAGCCCTGGGTAAACCGCAGCATGCTAGATAGACTGTGCTGAGCCACCTGACTCATCCATTTCCTAACCCAACCCTCTGGGGAAGGGGTCTTACAGTCATTGTACCTTGGAAGGAAGTGAGATTTAAACTTAAGCAAGTAGAGAAAGTAAAGGGCTATCAAGTAGAGAAACTAGATCTGGTACCCTAAAATGGCCGACTCCGTAGCCATTTCCAGCATCCGCACGATGCTGACTGCACTCCAGGCCTGTTGATTTTTGTACTGATGTCGTGAGGCAGATGGCAACGGGTGGGTGAGATGATAAGAGGGGAAGGCAGAACAGACAGAAGCAAGCGAATGCTCCCTGCAGTTTGGCACTGAATGTCAGAAAGGAGGGAGGGAAGAGGGGCTGGGGACCGTGCTGTGCTGTCAGGATAGGACTCTCAAACATCCGGGTGCTACTAGATGAACATAGGATGGGAACAGTGACTGCCCAAGGATCGAGAAGTCCTTAGGGGGTGGAAGGGGGTGACTGAGCAAGCTTTTATCTCTTCATTGGTATTTCCTTGGTGAAGCAGAAAGTGACGTTAGCGTCCAGAGTAAATTGACCAGAGAGGTGGATGGTGATGACTCCTGGAAGGTCAAGTGAGTCTTGGACCAGTACCCAGTTAGACAAGGCTGAAAGGAAATGGACAAAGCCAGTTTGTGCAGACCCTCCATCCTGAGCGTCCTTCTCCTTGGAGACCTAGACAGGATCTGCTTGCTGTCACTGTTTGTCCTTGGCTTTCCCCAACATGTCTCATGGTGGACACATTTGTACTGCTACACTGTGATGGTGTTGACAGAACATGGGCTTCCATTTTTACTTCCTGCTTGGTTTTTGTCCTTACAAGGAGCCGACTTTCTCTCAAGAAATGGCGCTAATCTCAGTCAGCCTTCTATCATCTGGCCCTGTCGACAGAAGACATGGGTGGAGGTCTGCCCCTTGGGCTGCACATGAGTGCGATGCGACTACGCTCCTCTTTCCTCGTGTCTTGGTTTTGCACAATGGAACGCTGGAGTTTCTAAGTGCTCCTGTAAGCTCTTTGCATTTCCCACAGAATTCCATCAGGTATTTCCCCATACAGTGAGTGTGGTTGTTTCTGTGGATCTGCTATGCATTATTCAAAATAGAAGCAAATGTAGTTTCTCCATTCCAGGGTTATTTTATGTATTTGTTGCTTCTGTTTTATTCACTTCGGAGTTTTTTGTTTTGTTTCTTATACAGGGTGTAGAACCCAGGAGCTTGAATATGTTAGGCAAGTCTCTCTCACTGAGCGGTATCTTTGGGGTGAATGAGGGGAACTTACCTAAAGCGTCAATGAGGGTCTTCATTACAAAAACATAAGCAAATAGATAATATTTTAAATGCCAGTGCGAAACATTAGACAGTAAATGAGTAGAAAATAATGTAAAATAAGAAACTGTTGTGCTTTTTATGGGGATTAAGATAGGGACATGATTGGGCGGCTCAGATGTCTCCTGCTGACTTAACTCGTGAAGACGAAAGGTTCATTTTTCTCTCATGGTTCTGGTGAGCTCAGTACTTGACTGGCTCTGTTGCTTTAGTCTTGAGGTGGAACAGTACAACAGGATAAGAACTCATGGTGACAAGACACCTGCTAGCTGGAAATGAAAAACAAAACAAGCAAACAAACAAGAGACCAGAGTCTCGAAATCCATGGTGGTACACTCCAAAAACCTAAATCCTCCCCCTAAAGCACCCTACTTAAAGGTCCCACCACCTCCAGATTGTTCCAGGGGTCTGTACACACTGGCCCTCGGGGCACATTCAAGAGCCACACCCTGGCAATGGTCTTCATAGATGAAGAAACCTGGGACTGTGTCTTTAAGGAGAGGAGCCCTAGATAAACCAAGAGAAAAAAAATCAAATTGGGGAGGCAGAAGCACAGAGAGTTTTCATGACAGAAACATAAGAACATAAGTTTAATAACACATGAAGCCTTAGAGTAAAGCCATGTTTAACCCAGCTGATAATAGCCCTGTTACCAGTTTGGGAGAGTCAAGATTTAAATGATTTCTTGAGTATTCTCCGTTTATAAAACAGAACTAGGTTAAAGAATCAGTTTTAAGATGTATTGTACTCCGGCGCTGGAGAGATGGCTTAGATCTTCCAGAGGATCAGTTTGGCCCCAGAATCCACACTGGGTGACTCAACCTGTAACATCAGTTTAAGGGGATGCAATGTCCTCTTCTAGCCTCTGCAGGTAAACACACAGACACACAGATACACACACACACACACAGACACACACACATACACACACACAGACACACAGAGAGAGAGAGAGAGAGAGAGAGAGAGAGAGAGAACATACACACACACACACATTATAATGAAAAATAAAATAAGTCTTCACATTTATTGAAAATGTTATAGACTGAGTGATTGCATCCTCTTAAAATTCATAGCTCGAAATTCTAGCCATTGGTGAGATGACGAGGGTCTCCCAGACTTAGAAGAGAAGTATCAGAGTTTATTTCACCTCTTAGTACTCGGCCACACCCACACAAAGAGGAGGCCATGGGAGCTCAAGCTGAAATGGTGGTCACCTACAGAAGAGGCCTGGGAATGGAACCCCCTTTGTCACTACTTTGATCGTGGGGTTCCAGCCTGCAGAGCTATGAGAAATGACTGTCTGCCCTGTACGTCACCCAGTGCATCATCTGTTATAGAAGCCCAAACACCACCTTATGAGCTATTGATCAGGGAAGCCTCAGAGGTCCCCTACATCATCTAGTTTACGGCCTTTCCTCTTGGTTATCTAGAATAATTAGGTAGTAGACCTTATTGCTGAAGATGGCACACACTTTGTTGCAAGGACTGGAGAAATCAGACAGGAACTGAGTTAAAAGTTTCCTCCCCATGGACTCATGGTGCAGGCAGGTGCTATGCAGGTGATCATAAAAAAATTATAAATAGCTGGGATCTGTGCAAACTGTAATACCAACTTTCCAGGCAAACTGTGCCTACCTCTACCCGTGCAATAGCAGTAGTACCTCAGTGGAGATAACCAACCACTTTTAGCCAGAGTTTGAGGCCTTCTCTCTAAGAGGGAACTCATGCCTAACACTTTAAACCTGTTCAAAATACCATGACTCATGATGTCATAAAAGCCAGGGAAGACCAACTACTATGTCGGGAGCAGCCCTGCTTATACACTGAAATCAGCCATAGGCCTAAAATCAGCAATAGGCCTGACATACATGCCTGCTAGCACCAAGTCTTGGGTCTCTGTGGAAAAACACTGTAAACAGATAGCTTTGGTGGAAGGCTGCCAAGCCTAGTCATAAGGCCTTGTAGGTGGGTAACCTTGGTGGATAGTACCAACTTAGATAAGGACAAGTGAATGATAGGCAGAGTCATAGTGGTCTGTCCCCTGAACCTTCACCCAGCTGACACTCTGTTCTGGAAGATATCTGTACTCCCCCTGAACACCCACACTCCTTCGTCATCCCTTTCCCCACATCCTGCCTTTTTGTGTATAAAACAAAAGTAAAAATGTGTGGAAAAGTAAAAATTACGATCTGATCAGATTATAAACATGTCATCATTCCTTTCGTCTTTGCCTGCCCCCCCCGATCTCTTTCAGGTGACCTCCCCGGACCCATGTTTAATGTCCTGCTGGACAGGACACTACTATATATTGCTAAATATATATGGCATCAAGCTACCTTATAAATGGTTATGCTTATGCTCATTGGTTTCTTCTAATATTGGCCTTAGTCAGTGAACATATCTGTGTAGTGGGTCTTATTTATGCAGACTCATAACTATTCAAAGTTTAGAGAACAGGAGTCTGTTGAGTGTTTGGCCTCCTCTGAGACTCAGGGAACATCACAACAGAGCAAGGGATACTCAGAGGATGTGTAGAACTACTCTGAAACCCTGTCTTCTGGATGGGGCATAGCCATTGCAAACATGAACTCATAGTAGTTGAGGTTACCTGTGCAAGATGGGGCCTCGACTGTGCCCAGAGGAGGGGTTCATGAGATGTCTTCTACCCCTCCCTGAGAAGCTGTTGGCAGTTAATGATTGCTGAAGGCTGGAATTGAACATCTCATAAGGAGGTAACCCATACTTAACACTATGGTCTTGATTTTCAAGATGGCTTCTGCGATCAGTATTATCCACCCATGTGGGTTACCTTCATTCAAACTCTTTGTATGTTTTAATTGGCTTACAAAAGAGGAGGTTTCATATAACTTTCATAAAATCCTATTTCTTCTTTCTTCACTTTAATTTTAAATAAAAATCACCTTGTAGTAAAGAACTTTCAAAACAAAGTTATGTAACAGTTGTGTAGCTATTGGTAAGTCACCCATGCTCCAGTAAACAATCCCCAACTTCTGCTTTTGCAAAAAAATATCTAATTAAATTCAGTGGATCACAAGAAAAACAGAACAAAATATGAGATATGACAGGAGATAACCTCAGGGGAAAAGAAAGGAATTTAAGGGGAGTGGAAGAAAGATAAGGAGAGTGAAAAATAACCAAAACACAGTATATGAGTGTATGAAATTGTCAAAGAATGGCAAGCTTTAAAAAATAGAAGAAAATCACAAATACAATATCAAACTATCGATGGTCTTTGAGAAACCCATGTAACTAGGAAAAATATTCAAAAAACTGAGAGTCAAAGCCTGGAAATCAAACTACTGAACAATAGAAACTGCAAATTTGCTCTATCTGGGGTGGACTTCGAGGAAAAACTTGTCAGAGGAAATAGTGGCTGCTATTTATTATTGACAGTAATAATTAAATAAGTTTACATATATGTTCTTACTATATATATTCACACACACACGCACACGCACACACACATATTCATTGCATATTATGGCACCTGCATATTATGGCACCCAATTTCACAGAAACTCACAGACATAAGGACCATGAAGATCCTGATACAGTATTAGTTGAAGACTTCAATAACTTACTCTGGTATTTGGTTAATCTTCCAAACCAAAAATCAGCCAAGAAACTTCAGAGTTATATTAGCACATAGATATCTACAAAACAATTTCACCCAATAAAGGTATACATTCTTCTGAGAAGTGCATGGAACCGTCCCTAAAAATTTATTATATGTTACAAAATAAGCCTTAATAGATGCGAAACAAATTGGAACAATTTCCTGCATCTTATCAGATCATTGTGGAGGAAATCTGGTAGTCAATCCCAAGAGTCATCCCAGGATGTAAGGACAGGCTTAGAGGTTGAGCAACGCACTCTTAGATGAGCAGTGTGAGCCATTGAGGAAACCAGGGATAAAATATTAAAGTTCCTAAATGAGAATTTTACCACTAGAAATTGAGAGCTTGCCAGAACATCTGAGATGCAACCATGGCAGCCCCGAGAGGATGAGTACAGCACATAGAGAGAAACTAAGAGTGTTTCTTTAAAAATCTGGAAGGAGGGGCTGGGGAGATGGCTCAGTGGTTAAGAGCACTGACTGCTCTTCCAGGGATCCTGAGTTCAATTCCCAGCAACCACATGGTGGCTCACAACTATCTGTAATGGTATCCGAAACCCTTTCTGGTATGTCTGAAGATACTACAGTGTACTCACATAAAATAAATTACTAAATATTCAAAAAAATATCTGGAAGGAGCCAAGAGGGTATTCTCCTTTTGCTGATATCCAGTATAGTGCTGGAGGTCTCTAAGAGAGTGATTGTGACAAGAATAGGATAAAAAGAGAAAAAGATAGGAAAGAAAGAAGTTAAACTTTCCCTATCTGTAGACATCATGATTCTATACTTCAAGACCTCATGGACTCCCAAAAAACACTTTTAATAAGGTTTCAGGACATGAAATCAAGCTACAAAAAAATCTAGAAGCATTATATATACCAACAATGAAGATGTTACAAAAGAAATTAGGAAACACATTTCTATCCATAATAGCTTACTAAACATATGTAGGAATAAACCTGGCAAAGGATTTGAATACCTTCTAGAATGAAATTTTTACACACCGAGAAAAGGTAGTGAAGAAACTCTGGAGTCCTTCTGGACTCCTAAATCAGCAGAAGTACCACTGCAAAGGTGACTTTGTTACCAAAGGACATCTCTGAAAACAGTGCAGTCCCCATCTTGTCCTGAGATCTCATTGGTGTAGCTCCTGTTCTGTGTAGAAGACACAGCCTCACAGCAGACATCCTGCCCTCTGGCTCTCACAGTGTTTACAACTCCCTCCGTACCCAATCAGTGATGTCTCCTGAACCTTAGATTGTAAGTATTGCGTTGTAGGTGTATCAATTGTGGCTGATAACCCTATGGTTGTTTTCTGCTTTTTGAGCAGTTGTAGATTTCTGTAATAGTCTCTGTCTGTTGCAGAGGACATTCTTTGATAAGAAAGGAGAGCTATACTCATATAAGGATAGTAAGAGCACAAAGATTATGCTGGTCGTTTCTACTCTTGAATTTCTGACTTCACCAGCTACAGGAAGTTGACTAGGTTTACAGTACCAGGCTATTTCTTTCCTGTTGAGCAGGCTTGAAGTCCAATTAGGTAGTTGTTAGTTTCCCCCAACATATAAGAGCCACTATTGGACCCTTAGGGCTAGCTTGATACACCTAGGGCTATACTTGTTATACTTTGACAGCTTTACAGTCCAATTCCAAGAATGTAACTTTTCTCAGGAATCTACTAAATGCAAGTAAGAATTCCACCATCATCTACCAGGCTCAGGGCTCTGCAATAGTTATTCCTAGAACATAATCTCTCTCTCTCTCTCTCTCTCTCTCTCTCTCTCTCTCTCTCTCTCT